>NC_084731.1:71885359-71997859 GCF_033978785.1 Entelurus aequoreus
CCTACACCCCAGTCTACCGGGCACCACACCTTAGTTATAGGGGACTCCATCACCCGAAACATAAAGCTTAGCAAACCAGCCACAATAAAGTGTATCCCCGGGGCCAGAGCACCTGACATTGAAGCTAATCTTAGGGAGCTAACTCGCAACAGGCCTAGTAAACACGTACGACAGGCTAATCGCACCACTAATTATGCGAATATAGTTGTACACGTTGGCTCCAATGACACTAGAATGAGACAGTCAGAGATTACAAAGAGAAACATAGCCAGGACTTGTGATCTCGCCAGAAAGATGTCCAGGCATCGAGTAATTGTCTCTGGCCCCCTGCCTGCGAGAGGCAATGATGAGAGATATAGCAGATTAGTCTCGCTTAACAAGTGGTTGGCTAGCTACTGTAGGACGCAGGGACTAACGTTTATTGATAACTGGCCCTCTTTCTGGGGCAAACCAGGCTTGCTGATGAGAGACGGCCTTCACCCTAACCAGGAAGGCGCCATCATCCTGTCTAGAAACATAGACTACTATTTAAGTCTCACTTGACTGACTACACTAGAGCAAGCCCGGTCACAGGCAATTACAATGTCTGTTAGTCCGGGTGAGGAGTCAGTTAAGCTAGAACTAGCCAGCGCCAGGCTGGATAATCCATGTACGCATAGCAATTCTCTTAGAATAATACACAATTCACATAATGTTTTTTCTGTTGTGTCTGTGTCAGAGGTGGACATGCATTCTACTGAGGTGGCAAATTATGATATGTCCAGTCTATTGCAGCACCAAGCAAACAATCGGAAAATTCCCGTCATATCAATTCCTAGATATGGTCGAAACTATTTAAAGTGCACTACGCATAATAAACGCAACATTGTTAATATTGTCACTACGGATAATCTTAACAAAAACTCGTCAAAACAGCCCAATACCTATAATATGGGCTTTTTAAACATAAGATCATTGTCTCCCAAGGCGTTATTGGTTAATGAGGTCATTAGAGACAACAATCTTAACGTCATTGGTCTTAGCGAAACCTGGCTCAAACCGGACGAATTTTTTGCGCTCAATGAGGCATCTCCTCCTAACTATACGAATGCGCATGTTGCCCGCCCTCTTAAAAGGGGAGGGGGTGTCGCACTAATATACAATGAAAATTTCAACCTTACCCCTAACCTAAATAATAAATATAAATCGTTTGAGGTCTATGAGGTCTGTCACACCGCTACCTCTCGACCTGGCTGTTATCTACCGCCCCCCTGGGCCCTATTCGGACTTTATCAGTGAATTCTCAGAGTTCGTTGCTGATCTAGTGACGCACGCCGACAATATAATCATAATGGGGGACTTTAATATCCATATGAATACCCCATCGGACCCTCAGTGCGTGGCGCTCCAAACCATAATTGATAGCTGTGGTCTTACACAAATAATACATGAACCCACGCATCGCAACGGTAATACAATAGATCTAGTGCTTGTCAGGGGTGTCACCACCTCCAAAGTTATGATACTTCCATATACTAAAGTAATGTCCGATCATTACCTTATAAAATTTGAAGTTTTGACTCTTTGTCAACAAGCTAATAATAATAATAACTGCTATAGCGGCCGCAACATTAATGCTGCCACAACGATGACTCTTGCTGACCTACTGCCTTCGGTAATAGCACCATTCCCAAATTATGTCGGCTCTATTGATAAACTCACTAACAACTTTGACGATGCCTTGCGCGAAATTATTGATAGTATAGCACCGCTAAAGCAAAAAAGGGCCCCTAAAAGGCGCACCCCATGGTTTACAGAAGAAATTAGAGCTCATAAATTATCATGTAGAAAACTGGAACGCAAATGGCGCGCGACTAAACTTGAGGTTTTCCATCAAGCATGGAGTGATAGTTTAATAACTTATAAACGCATGCTTACCTTAGCTAAAGCTAAATACTACTCAAATCTCATCCGCCTCAACAAAAACGATCCTAAATTTCTGTTTAGTACAGTAGCATCGCTAACCCAACAAGGGACTCCTCCCAGTAGCTCCACCCACTCGGCAGATGATTTTATGAATTTCTTTAATAAGAAAATTGAACTCATTAGAAAGGAGATTAAAGACAACGCATCCCAGCTACAACTGGGCT
Organism: Entelurus aequoreus; assembly: GCF_033978785.1. Classification (NCBI taxonomy): domain Eukaryota; kingdom Metazoa; phylum Chordata; class Actinopteri; order Syngnathiformes; family Syngnathidae; genus Entelurus; species Entelurus aequoreus. Next base: position 71,887,489 of record NC_084731.1, read on the forward strand.
CTATTAACACAAATACGACTGTATATACGACGGACACTGCCCTCCAAAATAGTCTCTCTATTTTTGATGAAATAACATTAGAGGAATTATTACAGCGTGTAAGTGGGATAAAACAAACAACATGTTTACTTGACCCACTTCCTGGGAAACTTATCAAGGAACTGTTTGTATTATTAGGTCCATCAGTGTTAAATATTATAAACTTATCACTTTCCTCCGGCACTGTTCCCCTAGCATTCAAAAAAGCGGTTATTCATCCTCTGCTCAAAAGACCTAACCTCGATCCTGACCTCATGGTAAACTACCGACCGGTCTCCCACCTTCCGTTTATTTCCAAAATTCTCGAAAAAACTGTTGCACAGCAGCTAAATGAACACTTAGTGACTAACAATCTCTGTGAACCTTTTCAATCCGGTTTCAGGGCAAATCACTCTACGGAGACAGCCCTCGCAAAAATGACTAATGATCTATTGCTAACGATGGATTCTGATGCGTCATCTATGTTGCTGCTTCTTGATCTTAGCGCCGCTTTCGATACCGTCGATCCTAATATTTTATTAGAGCGTATCAAAACACGTATTGGTATGTCAGACTTAGCCTTGTCTTGGTTTAACTCTTATCTTACTGACAGGATGCAGTGCGTCTCCCATAACAATGTGACCTCGGACTATGTCAAGGTAACGTGCGGAGTTCCCCAGGGTTCGGTTCTTGGCCCTGCACTCTTTAGTATTTACATGCTGCCGCTGGGTGACATCATACGCAAGTACGGTGTTAGCTTTCACTGTTATGCTGATGACACTCAACTCTACATGCCCCTAAAGCTGACCAACACGCCGGACTGTAGTCAGCTGGAGGCGTGTCTTAATGAAATTAAACAATGGATGTCCGCTAACTTTTTGCAACTCAACGCTAAGAAAACGGAAATGCTGATTATCGGTCCTGCTAGACACCAACATCTATTTAATAATACCACCTTAACATTTGACAACCAAACAATTAAACAAGGCGACTCGGTAAAGAATCTGGGTATTATCTTCGACCCAACTCTCTCGTTTGAGTCACACATTAAGAGTGTTACTAAAACGGCCTTCTTTCATCTCCGTAATATCGCTAAAATTCGTTCCATCTTGTCCACTAGCGACGCTGAGATCATTATTCATGCGTTCGTTACGTCTCGTCTCGATTACTGTAACGTATTATTTTCGGGCCTCCCTATGTCTAGCATTAAAAGATTACAGTTGGTACAAAATGCGGCTGCAAGGCTTTTGACAAAAACAAGAAAGTTTGATCATATTACGCCTATACTGGCTCACTTGCACTGGCTTCCTGTGCACTTAAGATGCGACTTTAAGGTTTTACTACTTACGTATAAAATATTACACGGTTTAGCTCCAGCCTATCTCGCCGATTGTATTGTACCATATGTCCCGACAAGAAATCTGCGTTCAAAGAACTCCGGCTTATTAGTGATTCCCAGAGCCAAAAAAAAAGTCTGCGGGCTATAGAGCGTTTTCTATTCGGGCTCCAGTACTCTGGAATGCCCTCCCGGTAACAGTTAGAGATGCTACCTCAGTAGAAGCATTTAAGTCCCATCTTAAAACTCATTTGTATAATCTAGCCTTTAAATAGACCCCCCCTTTTTTAGACCAGTTGATCTGCCGTTTCTTTTCTTCTCTCCTCTTCTCCCCTGTCCCTTGCGAGGGGGAGTTGCATAGGTCCGGTGGCCATGGATGAAGTGCTGGCTGTCCAGAGCCGGGACCCCGGGTGGACCACTAGCCTGTGCATCGGTTGGGGACATCTCTGCGCTGCTGACCCGTCTCCGCTCGGGATGGTTTCCTGTTGGCCCCGCTGTGGACTGGACTCCCGCTGATGTGTTGGATCCACTGTGGACTGGACTTTCACAATGTTATGTCAGACCCACTCGACATCCGTTGCTTTCGGTCTCCCCTAGAGGGGGGGGGTTACCCACATATGCGGTCCTCTCCAAGGTTTCTCATAGTCATTCACCGACGTCCCACTGGGGTGAGTTTTTCCTTGCCCGTATGTGGGCTCTGTACCGAGGATGTCGTTGTGGCTTGTACAGCCCTTTGAGACACTTGTGATTTAGGGCTATATAAATAAACATTGATTGATTGATTGATTGATTTTAACATCTCAACATATTTGGAACAAACTCTCTTTTCCAACAGTCATGGGGATGAAAAGAAGAAGAAAGTGTTGCATGTTGACCATCACTCACCTCAATGGCCTCTTTGATATTATTTTTGATGTCCTGGATTTTCTGCTTCTTCTCTCTGAAAAACAAGGGATGAATGCTAAATCTCTTACTTTTTCAACAATATGTCATGTCACTTCAGACTGGAATTGAACCTCTTGGAACATCAAACACTTATGAAAGACTTTCTCTAAGCAGTCTGGACTTTACTCAGGGATGGCTACTGAAAAGGTACTTTTTTGGCACAGACCCAATCCCGCCTGTTCTACCAGGCAGATTCACCTCAAGTTCCATTTGTATTAGTAACTCAAATGAATAGAAACACAATATACTTTCTGGTAAACAAATATTGTTCTCACTTCATAAGAACCAAACTATTATTATTTGTGTCTTTCAATATCTCCTTACAGTTTCATTTGTAAACCTTTTAGTTTGAAATCAATGCAAACTCTCTGATCACTTCCTTACAATATCCTACATTCTTCATATTTCTTACATCTCAACCAATGCTCTGCTGTGTGGCAAAAAGAGGCGTGTTTTTAAGGCCGTTCCCTCTTAAAAAAAATTGGGTTTTAGCGCAGGTGGTACTGTATTCTTACATGTTTGGCCAACTTCCCTGCCTATGAAATTAATGTGCAATCATTGAGATGTAAGAACAGCACACAGACATCTGCACTATTTCAACGCCAACGCAGCCACACCTTTGAAATAGCTTCTTTTTTTTTTTTTTTACATGAAAACACATTTAAGTGAAATATTTTGTCTGAATGGATTTACTGTATATAGTATATTATTTACACACTACTGGCCATAAGTTTGACATCTCAAATATCATACAAATGCTTTATTATCGTATTTTCCGGACTAAAAGGTGCACTTAAAATCCTTTTTTCCCTCAAAACTCGACCGTGTGCCTTATAACCCGGTGCGCCTTATGTACGGAATAATTCTGGTTTGCTTACCGACATCGAAGCAATTTAATTTGGTACATGGTGTAATGAAAAGTGTTACCAGTAGATGGAAGTCACACACATAAAAGGTATGTGTAGACTGCAATATGACTCAAGTAAGCAACACCAACATTTTATATGTTCCATTGAGAATATAGAACATTACGCTCAAAAATCTGTCAAAATGTTTTTAGTAGGACTTTGGTAAGCTATGAAGCCACACCGCTTGATGGATTATACTGTATAACTATGGTGTGTGTGTATAAGGACCGCAAGATGGCACCTATTAGCAGACATACTATCTGGAGTTTTGTTTTGCAATATTATGCAAAAGCAACTTTTCTTGCCTTCTGGTACCTGCTGATCTGTATTTGGGATCTGCATAAGTCCTGAAAATGTGCACGCGTCCGCCTTTGTAGTCGATGAGCTTCTTCTGTCTCTCTATCTTCTTGTTATGTGACATTCATCTTCCGCTGTTGCCATTTCTAATATAAAGTAGTGTAAAGTTCTAACTTACATCTGTCAGCAAACTCGCCATGAAAGCACTAAAACATACCAGTGTAGTGAGTATACATTATTCACCCAAGGAACTTTAGTTATTAGAGAGTTCCGGTCGAACGTTTTTTTCACGGGACACATTTCCGGCGTTGTTGTTGCACTAGTGAGCCACAGATGAGGAGATGCTGCTCCGTTATTGATTGGTAAAGTCTGAATGTCATTAAAACAGTTAGCTCCATCTTTTGACACTTCTTCCACTCCCGTCCTTACACGCTACACCACTACAATAAAGATGACGGTAAGAAGACACTGTCGAAGGTGAGCCACGTAAATAAGACCCGCCCACAAAACGGCGCATCCTGAAGCGACTGTCAGAAAGCAGTTTGAAGATGATCTGTAAAACATCATCTATGCAACATTTTGACCAAAGAACCATCATTACATGTTATATAGACCACAAGGAAGTCTTCTACATTTAGAAAAAAATCCTAATAAAATGACCCCTCCTCAGTCTTCCCGGTAAGGTCTATTCAGGTGTACTGGAGAGGAGGCTACGCCGGATAGTCGAACCTCGGATTCAGGAGGAACAGTTTGGTTTTCGTCCTGGTCGTGGAACTGTGGACCAGCTCTATACTCTCGGCAGGGTCCTTGAGGGTGCATGTGAGTTTGCCCAACCGGTTTACATGTGCATGGTGGACTTGGAGAAGGCATTCGACCGTGTACCCCGGGAAGTTCTGTGGGGAGTGCTCAGAGAGTATGGGTATCGGCCAAGGCTGCCCTTTGTCACCGATTCTGTTCATAACTTTTATGGACAGAATTTTTAGGCGCAGTCAGGGCGTTGAGGAGATCCGGTTTGGTGGCTGCAGGATTAGGTCTGTGCTTTTTGCAAATGATGTGGGTGGTCCTGATGGCTTCAACTGGCCAGGATCTTCAGCTCTCATTGGATCGGTTCGCAGCAGAGTGTGAAGCGACTGGGATGAGAATCAGCACCTACAAGTCCGAGTCCATGGTTCTCGCCCGGGAAAGGGTGCAGTGCCATCTCCGGGTTGGGGAGGAGATATTGCCCCAAGTGGAGGAGTTCAAGTACCTCAGAGTCTTGTTCACGAGTGAGGGAAGAGTGGATCGTGAGATCGGTGCGGCGTCTTCAGTAATGCGGACGCTGTATCGATCCGTTGTGGTGACGAAGGAGCTGAGCCGGAAGGCAAAGCTCTCAATTTACCGGTCGATCTACGTTCCCATCCTCACCTATGGTCATGAGCTTTGGGTTATGACCGAAAGGACAAGATCACGGGTACAAGATCTACGTTCCCATCCTCACCTATCGTCTTGAGCTTTGGGTTATGTCCGTAGGGGTGATGGATCTGATGGACACGGACATAACCCAAAGCTCATGACCATAGGTGAGGATGGGAAGGGTTATGACTGAAAGGACAAGATCACGGGTACAAGATCTACGTTCCCATCCTCACCTATGGTCATGAGCTTTGGGTTATGAGTGAAAGGACAAGATCACGGGTACAAGCATCCGAAATGAGTTTCCTCCGTCGGGTGGCAGGGCTCTCCCTTAGAGATAGTGGGAGAAGCTCTGTCATCTGGGAGGAGCTCAAAGTAAAGCTGCTGCTCCTCCACATGGAGAGGAGCCAGATGAGGTGGTTCGGGCATCTGGTCAGGATGTCACCCGAACGCCTCCCTAGGGAGGTGTTTAGGGCACGTCCGACCGGTAGGAGGCCACGGAGGAAGACCCAGGACACGTTGGGAAGACTATGTCTCCCGGGTGGCCTGGGAACGCCTCGGGATCCCCTGGGAGGAGCTGGACAAAGTGGCTGGGGAGAGGGAAGTCTGGGCTACCCTGCTTAGGCTGCTGCCCCCACGACGCAACCTCGGATAAGCGGAAGAAGATGGATGGATGGCCCCTTTAATGTGCCTTATAATCCGGTGCGCCTTATAAATGAAAAAAGACCTGCTCAGTGGCCTAGTGGTTAGAGTGTCCGCCCTGAGATTGGTACGTCGTGAGTTCAAACCCCAGCTGAGTCATACCAAAGACTATACAAATGGGAGCCATTAACTCCCTGCTTGGCACTTGGCATCAACGGTTGGAATTGGGGGTTAAGTCATCAAAAAAAAATTCCCGGGCGCGGCCACTGCTGCTGATCACTGCTCCCCTCATCTCCCAGGGGGTGAGGGTGATGGGTAAAATGCAAAGGATAATATCACCACACCTAGTGTGTGTGTGTGACTATCATTGGTACTTTAACATTTAACTAGACCCGCTCATCAGCAGTGTGCCTTATAAGCCTTATGGTTGGGAAAATACGGTAAGTAAAATATTTTGTCTGAATGGATTTACTGTATATAGCATATTATTTACGCACTACTAGCCGTAAATTCAACATCTCAAATATCATAAAAATGCTTTATTAAAACAAAAAAAAAGCTGTAGTGATACAGAGTTGACAGTGAGCAACAATTGAGGAGAAATATATTCCAAGTGAATTCATGCATTTCTTCATCAAGCATGAGTAAACTACCCTAAACCTTTTGACGTTGCTACCGACAATAACGTCTTAACTTTACACCGTGTGCGTTTTCCAACCTCCGATTGGACGTCATGTTGTCCCCGTGCGTGTGTGCTTTTCTCCGGGTACTCCAACTGACTCAACAAGATTCATGTTAGCTTCATTGGAGACTGTAAATTGTCCATAGATGTGCCCTGCTAGTTTGAGTTAGCTTGTCAATGGGATAGTCCATTGTATGGTAGCATTAAGCTTAGCCGCATTAGATCCGACCATCATCCTGGATAGACTTAGACATTAAACTTAGAAAAACTTTATTGATCCACAACGGAAATTGTTCTAATATAATATAATAATAATAATAATAATAATAAGTGTTGTTGCTTTTTTTTTTAGTTTATTCCAAACTATATTATGAATTTAAACATGTATGTGCTTAGTTTTACAGTGAAGATATCAACAAAACAGCAGGTTATTTCTTTCATCTCTAATTCAAAGTACATAGTTGTAAATTCCAACATTGAGAGAGAGCAGAATCACGTGTGTTGGATTGTACAATAAAAAGCGACAATTGAGCAAAGAAAGTCAAATTCCTTGTGTTAAACTTTCTTGTCCAGTAAAGCTGATGATAAAATAACAAGAAATAACCTATAACTAAGAAGAAATAACCTATAACTAGGCAGCACGGCGGCAGAGGGGTTAGTGTGTCTGCCTCACAATACGAAGGTCCTGAGTAGTCGTGAGTTCAATCCCAGGCTCGGGATCTTTCTGTGTGGAGTTTGCATGTCCTCCCCGTGACTGCGTGGGTTCCCTCCGGGTACTACGGCTTCCTCCCACCTCCAAAGACATGCACCTGGGGATACGTTGATTGGCAACACTAAATTGGCCCTAGTGTGTGAATGTGAGTGTGAATGTTGTCTTTCTATCTGTGTTGGCCCTGTGATGAGGTGGCGACTTGTCCAGGGTGTACCCCGCCTTCCGCCCGATTGTAGCTGAGATAGGCTCCAGAGCCCCCCGCGACCCCGAAGGGAATAAGCGGTAGAAAATGGATGGATGGATTGGAACCTATAACTAATAACACATACGGTAAATTCCGGACTATAAGCCGCTACTTTTTTCCAACGCTTTGAACCTTGCAATTTGTGGATTTTCCTTTGCTGACGGATATAATGCAAATGGTTCTCAAAAAAACCCAAAAAACAAGCAAACACGCTTTTTTTTGCTGTAGCGCCATCTTTTGAACGGGTTCGCTCACTGTAAGTGCTGAATGTCCTTCCTTTCAACCAGACGCGCAAGTGCCATTCCGTCTTCTTGTCGTCCATAGCGTTTCTACTCCTATTGGATCTCCATTTGTCACTCCAAGCAACGTTTGTAAGTTTTACAACATAACTAAAACAATTCTTACTTCCTAAAGCGTCCCATGTGTGATGTCTGTAGGAGTGTGTTCATGCATATTTGTACGAGCTATCGTAATGTCATCAATGTTAGCATTAACTAGTATGCTAACATTTTTATACGTGTCTGTGTCAGTACAAAAATAATGTCATTGTAAGTTAATAATACGGTTTCACGTTCACATCAGTAAATTCACCAATACGTCACCGTGGAGTTATTGAATCTGTTTAGCTGATTGGAGAGCTAGCTTGGAGTGGACCACTCCTCCTATTGAGTGTCTTTAGCTGATTGGAGAGCTAGCTTGCGCAGCTAGTAGGTTTATGACGATGACTTCTGTTTTGTTTGATCAGCCGTTTTACTGCCGTGTTACAGACATCGTTTGAAAACAATTAAGGTATGTGAATAAACATTTATAAAATATTTCTGTGTAAATAACTCATTTGACAAAGTGTAACGGTGCGGCTAATATATGGAAAATACATATTTGTTTTCTGCGATTGAGTGGGTGCGGCTTGTAAACCGGTGCGCACTATAGTCCGGAAAATACGGTAGCTTACAAAAATAAATTTCATTTATTTCATTTTAGAGGGATTCAGCCTATCCATCATCAAATTCAAGATGACTTTTAACACGTGGCAAAGTTGCCACTACCCTCATGGCTTTGAAAATACACACACTGAAAAAGATTGTGACGATATCTTTCACTGCCGGACAAGAAACTATTCACTCTGATTTTCTGTGAGAAAAATATTGAAGCGCTTCACCCCAAACGTGAAAATACGACATTCACATTTTCAGGAACTTTTAATCCGCCGTGGAAAATGTGGAAGCGGGAAAACGGAGCATCTTAATGCGAGCAAAGCGCTCATAACACAGCAGACACTGTCCACAACTACACCGTTTCCGGCGCCATTTCCAGTCGGCACAAAGGGTTTCCGAAGTTACGCTAAGTCAGGCGTGTTCAAACTTTACCTGAGGGCTGCATATGTCAAAATCAAAAGCAACTTTGATACATTTTGCACATTAAAGAAGCAAAAAGTAATCTAGTGTAGGTCATACTGGACATCAGCGACGAGGGATGGGTACCAAATTCAGTGCTTTTGTAGGCACAGGGCTCCAATTTAACCACGGCAACTGTGGCGAAAGCTGCGACCGCCCTGGTCATTTGCCGTAATGTCCTAAACAATTGACCAACATCTATGGCAAAAACATGCCGTGACTGCCCTTGACTTTTTACTTGTTAACGGACTTGTCTTTGATGTAACAATAAACGGTGTAATGATCCGCGATAAAATTCCAGACGGTTAGTAATACTGTCTAATTTTTTTAAATACAGAAGAAAAGTCATTTATTAATGCATTTTAGGCAACAGGAAGTCAGGTGCATGCGCACTAGTGTCGTTTTATACGACATATTTCTGCTCAAACTCTTAATGGATCTTTCCCGATACAGTATCTACATGTACATAACTTAAAAAATAAATATGTTGTCCCGGTATCAAAATTATTTTGATACTTTTCAGTACTTTTCTAAATAAAGGGGACCACAAAACAATTGCATTATTGGTTTTATTTTAACAAAAAATCTTAGGGTACATTAAACATATGTTTATTATTGCAAGTTTGTCCTTAAATAAAATAGTGAACATACTAAACAACTTGTCTTTTAGTAGCAAGTAAACAAAGAAAGACTCCTAATTAGTCTGCTGACGTATGCAGTAACATATTGTGTGGGATGAATGATAATATGGATGAACTCTAATACTGTAATAGATGGAAAGCCTTTCTTTTGGAAAAATATGTTTGAAAGAGGAATCATTTTTGTCAATGACATTATCAATGAGAATGGTAAAATTATGAAATATGATGAATTTAGAACTATGTATGGTGATGCTTGTTCAAGCTTTTCATTTAATCAACTAACTGGAGTCATTGGGAAAAGATGGAAACAAATAATTAATTATGGAACTACTAAATTATTAGTTTGTAAACCCCTAATAAGAAATTGTAGTTGGCAAAAAGGAACTAAAATAAATAGAAAAATATATAATTTTTATCTAATAAAGAAATCTTTGAAGGCTGCCTCATACAACACATATGGAAAATGGGAGGACTTTTTTGACTGCCCGTTGCCATGGGATGCCATATTCAAATTAATCTACAAAACTACTATCGATGTGCAAAATCGTTATTTTCAAATTAAAATTATTTATAACTTCCTACCCACGGGAAAAATGTTAAAACTATGGAATATGACAGAGTCAGATGATTGCCGATTTTGATGTCAGGAGCCTGAATCCACCCTAAATTTGTTTTGGTATTGTCCTATTGTGTCTTCGTTTTGGGTGGAAGTTGAAGAAATGTGTTTAAAGTAGGGCTGGGCGATAAAACAATAACAATATATATCGCGATAGACATGTGATCAATATCAATAGAAAATGGGGTCGATAGAACGTTCGATAATTTCACTGAGTTCTGTTAGAAAAAAATAGGAAGAAAGGCAGAGCCGGAACCGCACGGCATTCTGGGGGGTGTAGGCAGAGGAAGGGCTCTGGCCTCTCGACCTATCACGGCCGAGCCTGAACCGCAAGGCATTCTGGGAAATGCTAACAGGAAAAAAAGAAAAAAAAGCAACAACGGCTAGCTGACGACGAGGAGTGAAACGAAACGGGAATATGAGTGCGGCAGCACGAGAGGAAATTGTAAATAAAAAAGGAAACGTCACGTCACCAGTTTGGCAGTATTTTGGATTTTTTAAAATCCGATACGAATCAGAGTAATACTGTCTGCAAACTTTGCAAGGTCGTCGTCCCGACCAAGTCTGGGAACACGACAAACTTATTTTAGCACCTGAGCCGCTCTCACCCGCTGGAGTACAGCAGTATCAAACAGCCACAACCATCTACATCAGCCGGTGCAAGTGGAACAGCACCGAAGCGGCAACAACAGACCACCATCGTCTCGATGGTGGTCTGTTGGTGCCGCAGACAGTATTACTCGGCAGCAGTGCCATACGACAAAAATTCAAAACGTTATAAAGAAATAATGGATGCAGTGGTGTATCAATTAGCGAAGGACATGCTAGCGCTCAGCATAGTTGAGAAGTCTGGGTACAAGAATCTCATATACGTGCTCGACCCCCGTTATGTCCTACCTGGCCGAAAGCACTTTTCCAAGACAGCTATTCCTAAGCTTTACACAATGTGCAGGGAATCCGTGGAAAAGGAGATACTGAAGTTGGTTTGATTTTTCCATAAATGACTGAAGAGGGTAACAGGTTTGTTTTGTCACAGATGTTCAGACGCAAGTTTATTCCGATGTTTACAATATTCTGCAAGACATGTTTGTTTCTGCTTGCTTAATGTGACAGTTATTTATTTGCATATATTGTTACCAATATGGCTTTAAAGCCTGAGTTGTACACTACTAATTTCTTAATTACAATACTTTGCACATTTTGTTGGATTAAGCATTTATTTAATGTCAATATTTGCACATCGACCAGTATTTTCATTTATCTGACTGTTTTTCATAATGCTGACCTCGTTCTAAAGGTTAAAGGTTATATTTAAAATAAAAGTATTTAAATTTAGCCTTTTTTCTCCTGGTCTTTATTTAGAATAGTTTTTTGTTTTTTTATCAATAATTATCGATATCGACTGATATGAAACACTTATATCGTGATACATTTTTTAGTCATATCGCCCAGCCCTAGTTTAAAGATTGGTTTGTTTATGAAGCTTGATGTGGTTTCTGTTATTTTAGGAGAGTTCATTGACAGTCATGATTTAGTTAATTTAATTATATTACTCTGTAAAATGTTTATTTTTAAGGCCAAAAACAGATATTCACTTAGTATTTCTTTCTTTAAAACATTCATTCAGTATTTTTTTACTTCAGAAAGTTCAGGGTTTCCCACACATTCATTTATTTGTGGCGACCCGCCACTAAAGAATTACGTCCGCCACGACTCGGATTTTCTTAATTTTTATTTTCGGGATTTGAATGCATTTATTTTGAAAGGACAGCTGGAGAGAGACGGGGGAGGGGGGAGAGAGGGTGAGAGGGGGGATTGACGTGGAGCAAAGCGACTGTCAGGTGGGATCGAACTGGGTCGCCGCAGCGGGTGCTCTACCAGGTGAGATAGGTTATCGCTGCATCGCTCGCGGCTCGTCATATATTTAACGTTAATCCGCGATTTCACCGAGCGTTTCACTGACGGTGAGCAGCCTGACGCTGCTTCATTAACACCGCCGCTCGCTGTTTGACTCGGGGGCCGGGGCAGACGCACGCAGTAACGGTCACCTGTTACCATACCGACGAGCTAACGTGTCCAGGTTATAACCCTGTTGTCAATAAACACACGTAGAGACGGTGCTTCAGATACTAATACTAATTTGATACTGTAGTAGTTATCTTTTGTGTATTCATAATGTAAAATGGATGGATGGATGGACGTTTAAAACAAAACTGTTATTATTAATTAGTAAGTATACATTTTTTGAGCCTTTTTAGAGAAAATCATATCATTGTAGTAAATTATGCAAATTACTCCATGATGTCATGGTGACCACGCCCATAGCCACGCCCCCACCACCACAGGTATCTTGGCAGTTTATGGGAAACACTGAAGTTACATGGTTGAAAACGATAATGATGCCAAAAAACATAAAAAAAAGATGGGAAGTCCTAAAAGGCTTATTTTGAAAATGTAATTTTGTTTATATATGATATGCAATCTGTTGTTGTATTCCCTATTTTAAGTGTACAAAAATGAAGGTGTGAGTTGCTGAGTCCGACTTGGATGTGATCTGGACTGTACATGGGTGCTTAATTTGAAAATGTATTTTTGTTTGTGGATTGTATTCAACCTGTTGTGTTCCCTGGTTTTCAGTGTACATGGGTGAAGGTGTGTGTTGCTGAGCCCGATCTGGACATAATCTGAACTGGACCCGGTTTTAAGAACCCTTTTGAACAATCTGATTTCATTGACAACCTGGTCTGGTGAAGTTAAGGTCCTTTATTTTTTTTAAATTATTTTAGATAAGATAGAATAATAGAAATAAATTTAAAAAAAATAATTTTTCTTGAATAAAAAAGAAAGTAAAACAATATAAAAACAATTACATAAAAAATAGTAATTAATGAAAATGTGAGTGGACCAGCAGCACACACAATCAGGTGTACTTTAAGGACTGTAACCCTTGCAGACTATATTATTCTATATTGTAGGAACCAGAAGTTTTTAATAACGGAAAGAGACAGCCCTTTTTGTGTAAATGAGTGTTTATTGGTGGAGGGAGCGGTACTATACTAATACCATTATACCGTACAGCCATAATATATATATATATATATATATATATATATATATATATATATATATATATATATATATATATATATATATATATATATATACACAAACACACACATGCATGCTTTGGAGCCCCTGCCTGGAAAGAAAATAATGTTTGCCTTGGTGCCCTAAAAATATGAGCCTTCCTTTAAAGAAACACTTGCCTTGACCATAAAAAGTAAAAAGGTACTGCTGGCTATGGATTGACGTGAAATCAAATGCCATATTTTGACACCGTCCATGTTAAGACTTTTCACGTCCGGTGGCAGACTAATAACCAGCTGACGTAAACACTCAAGCAGCACTCAGACAAACTCCCTAAGGTCTAAGTCATGCTGCAGTTTTTAACCCCAACAAATGCTGGGGAGAAAACGCTCGAACGTAAAGTAAGTCTTTGAAAATGCCCTAGCTTTATGCTAATTTACATTGTATTTGCCATAGACAGGCTATTATTAGCGTTAGCGATTTTCATGGCGATTTCAACACCTCCAAATTTGGTAACAAAAATTACGACTAAGATGAATGTTACAATCCAACAGTTGGTATTGTAATAAGTAGTTTACAGTATAAACATTTTGTAGAGCGCAACATTCAACATTCAGCTTCCTGGAAGAATCTACTTCCCTGTTCAACAACATACTATAGATAGCATATACAGTACTGCCATCAATGATTGCAATTAGAAATGCTTCATGTATCAGAAGATGTTCTGTTTAAATGAAGCCAATAATGAAATTTTTTGTGGTCCCATTTATTTTGAAAGGTATTTTAAAAGTATTGAACAGTATTTGGCTACCGGGACAACACTAGAACACTTTGATGAAGCCAATAATGACATTTTTTGTGGTCCCATTTATTTTGAAAGGTATTTTAAAAGTATTGAACAGTATTTGGCTACCGGGACAACACTAGAACACTTTGATGTGTGTGTAGCTTTATTGCTAATAGGGTTGTACGGTATACCGGTACTAGTAAAGTATTGCAGTACTAATGAATCAAAAACGGTACTATACTCTGTTTGAGAAGTACCGGTTCCCAGTGTTTAAAAAAAAAAAAGAAGTTTAACGGGCATGACGTTGCGTTGTCACGTCATACGGAGTACTTGCAAGCAGACACAGTGTGTAGACAGAAAAGGGAGAATGGACGCATTTTGGTGTAAAAAGTAAAGATAATAACACCGAGACACCCTCAGGGAGAGGTGCTTTAAGACATGGCTAGCTAGCATCTATCATCCATCCGCAGTCGGCAGTGTTTTAGCTACTTTAAAATCACTAATCCTGGCCTCCATGGTGACAAATTAAGTTTCTTACAAGTATCAATATCACTGGAGGACAAGGAATAGCTAAACATGCTTCACTACACACCGTAGGAGGATACAATAGCTCACCACCGGCGTCACAATGTAAACAAACACCATTGGTGGATCTACACCTAACATCCACTGTAATGATACCAAGTACAAGAGCGTATCTAGTCGATACTACTATGATTACACCATTATTTGTTATCGTCACAAAATATTTTTTTCCTTTTTTTAAACTTCATATTATGTTTATAAATTCAGTAAATACGTCCCTGGACACACGAGGACTTTGAATATGACCAATGTATGATCCTGTAACGACTTGGTATCGGATCGATACCTAAATGTGTGGTATCATCCAAAACTAATGTAAAGTATCAAAGAAGAGAAGAATAAGTGATTATTACATTTGAACAGAAGTGTAGATAGAACATGTTAAAACAGAAAATAAGCAGATATTAAAAGTAAATGAACAAGTAGATTAATAATTAATTTTTACAGTCTGTCCCTCATAATGTAGACAAAATAATAGAATGATAAATGACACAATATGTTACTGCATACGTCAGCAGACTAATTAGGAGTCTTTGTTTGTTTACTTACTACTAAAAGAAAAGTTGTCTAGTATGTTCACTATTTTATTTAGGGACTAAATTACAATAATAAACATATATTTCATGTACACTAAGATTTTTTGTTACAATAAAAACAATAATGACATTTTTTGTGGTCTCCTTTATTTAGAAAAGTATTGAAATACATTTTGGTACCGGTACCAAAATATTGGTATGGGGAAAATCCTAATTGCTAATGAGCGCTTTGTCCTTGTGTGTCAGTAGCGGTGTTTCCCTTACTTTAGAAATGTGTAAAACCTAAACATCGCAATAAGAAACCGGTAATGGAAACAGCCGTATTTGGAAAAACCTCTTAAATATGGCTAAAACCTTTTTGCGCTCTCATGAGGTGTTTTTTCTACATTGCAGTTCTTCACAAAAGCATTATGTTTCACATTCACAGGGCACCTGAACACGGAACCAGCGCCACTGCAGGACAATGTGAAGGAAGTCTGTGATGGTCCTCAAGACACATGTTGAAAGAACCTTTGCCTACTATCACACTCACTCTGCATTGAAGCCGTTGACGTGGAGAATCCTCATCTGTTTCACGATTGTGCTCTTCCCGGACTCTCCGGCTCCTACAAAGGCAGAGACATGACAACACATAAGATTGTATTCAACTGCTGTCCGGGGGGCCAAATGCAGCTCAGGAAGGACTTTGTGCCGGCCCCCTCCAGTTTAGCTCGAAATTTGGGAAACAAACGTTTTTGCAGAAAAGTCCTAAAAAGACTAGAATGCCCCTAATGTATAGATAGAGCAGGGGGTCGTAACCTTTTCAACTACAGAGGGGCCCCACTCAAATATTGACTCAAATCATATCTGACTGACGTGTTTACAACCTTGTCAAATGCTTTGAGAGCGCGTGTTAACCACACGAGTTGTTGTGAACGACATCATGGATGTAACATCAATGTACAAACAATCATACACACACAACACATCTGTTTTGTTGTTGCAGTATGCAGATTGAACATAAACAACTGAGATACAGTATCCACATTGAACATAAAGTACTAAAATACAGTATTCACATTAAACATAAACAACTAAGATACATTATTCACATTGCACATAAACAACTAAGATACAGTATTCACATTGAACATAAACTACTAAGATACAGTATTCACATTGAACATAAACTACTAAGATAGAGTATTCACATTGAACATAAACAACTAAGATACAGTATTTGCATTAAACATAAACTACTAAGATACAGTATTCAGATTGAACATAAACAACTATGATACAGTATTCACATTGAACATAAACTACTAAGATACAGTATGCAGATTTAACATAAACAACTAAGATACAGTATTCACATTGAACATAAACTACTAAGATACAGTATTCACATTAAACATAAACTACTAAAATACAGTATTCACATTAAACATAAAGAATGTGTTTACACACAGTGAAGATATAAAGTCCACAGTGTGGAGTTCAAACAGACAGGAGTCTTTAGGGGGAAGTGACGTCACATGAACAGGAAGTGAATGGAAATGATCATTCAATAAAAAAATAATATCAAATGTTTACAAATTAAAATGTAAAGTAGGACTGGGCGATATGGCCTTTTTTTAATATCTAAATATTTGTAGGCCATGTCACGATACACGATATATATCTGGATATTTTGCCTCTCATTTGATTGATTTGATTCTCATTTAAAAAAAATGTATTTAAAAAAAAAAAAAGTATTTAAAAAAATATTTTATTTTAATTTTTATCTTTTAATTAATCAACCCAACAAAACAATACACAGCAATACCATAACAATGCAATCCAATTCCAAAACCAAACCCGACCCAGCAACACAGAACTGCAATAAACAGAGCAATTGAGAGGAGACACAAACACGACACAGAACAAACCAAAAGCAGTGAAACAAAAATGAATATTATCAACAACAGTAGCAATATTAGTTACAATTTCAACATAGCAGTGATTAAAAATCCCTCATTGACATTATCATTAGACATTTATAAATTTTTTTTAAAAAAGAACAATAGTGTCACAGTGGCTTACACTTGCATCGCATCTCATAAGCTTGACAACACACTGTGTCCAATATTTTCACAAAGATAAAATAAGTCATATTTTTGGTTCATTTAATAGTTAAAACAAATTAACATTATTGCAATCAGTTGATAAAACATTGTCCTTTACAATTATAAAAGCTTTTTACAAAAATCTACTACTCGGCTTGCATGTCAGCAGACTGGGGTAGATCCTGCTGAAATCCTATGTATTGAATGAATAGAGAATCGTTTTGAATCGGGCAAAAAATCGTTTTTGAATCGAGAATCGTGTTGAATTGAAAAAAAAAATCGATTTTGAATCGAATCGTGACCCCAAGAATCGATATTGAATCGAATCGTGGGACACCCAAAGATTCACAGCCCTAATATATATATATATATATATATATATATATATATATATATATAAAAGCTGTGAAAATCTGCTGTACAGTATGTGTGCTTGGGTCCTATTTTTAGGAACACTAATACAAAACCTCACAATAATGTCTGATTGAAAGCTAAAAACCTTATGACAGACCGCCTTAAAAAACTGAATTGAATTTAAAAAATGTTTTACTGAATGAAGCACCCAGAATGTAGATTAAAATAAAGAATGTGGGATTTACAATATTAACTATGAACGGTAAAACACTGAATATTGACAACATGTGAACGTCACCCCGCCTCTCGATTGACATATTTTACAATCAAGCGAAACGCAACAAAAATGCAACAGACAGTGAAATATGAACGCGAAGAGTAAAAATCCCCCCAAAAAACCACCTACAATCTGATATATAACTAAGCTTTAGAACTTTGTTGTAAAAATCTCCTTCCGCGTCTGTCACTGACACCCGCATTTCAGGCTGGCCGCTCTGGAAACACTCTGTGGAAACGCTCCCCACTCACACTGCTTGGTGCCTCGTCTGAGCTGCTGTGACTTAGATTGCCATAGTAACTACTAATGCAAAAGCGCAGATTCCAACCATTACAATACTTTGTATAGTTAAAGACTTACGGTAATTTGAAAACATCACTGCACATCATAATGGCAGCTACAGTTTCCATCTTAAAATATATAAAAAAAATATTTGGGAATGTCCGGCGGGCCAGATTGAAACGTTTAACGGGCCGCATGCGGCCCCCGGGCCTTAATTTGCCCAGGTCTGCTCTAGCGGGTGACTTTTCAAATGATGCTACATATTAGCAGTAATGCTACTTTTTGTAGCAACGCTTTTGCCCCACACTTGACAAATTACAGCTGTCTGTTCGACATATTCCCACTTGAAGTTGGGGGTTAAATCACCAAAATGATTCCCGGGCGCGGCGCCGCTGCTGCCCACTGCTCCCCAAGGGGATGGGTCAAATGCAGAGGACAAATTTCACCACATCTAGTGTGTGTGTGACAATCATTGGTACTTTAATCTTTAATCTTAATCTTAAATATTCCCGCTTGAAGCCAAACCACCGCCAGACGATGGACCCCGTGCTGTTTTTCTTGGGAATTCATTCTTCCTTCATTTGTTACCAGATTTGCACCTTCTTTCTCTCGTATTACCACTCGCACCACAGCTAACCTTACCCATGCCGCTACCTCTCTGCTCCGCGAGGGCGTATACGTATGTGACGTATGTAAGAACGTGCGCTTGTTTTATGTCTCTGTGAGAAGGAGAGACAACAAAGAGTGAGAGACGCCTGTAGTGTAATGCCCGCAGCTAAAAGCAACTGCGTGAGAACGTATACTCGAATATCACGATATAGTCATTTTCTATATCGCAGAGACAAACCCGCGATGTATCGAGTATATCGATATATCGCCCAGCCCTAATGTAAAGATAAACATATTCAAACACACCCATAAAAAGAATGTGGCTCTTATGAAGGCAGAACAATATTCAATGTTTCCTCTGCCAAGAAAGTATGTGGTGAGTCTATTTATTTTAGTGATTAAAAAAAAGAAAATGCAACTTGGTTAAAAGATTTGAGTACTTTTTAAACCCATTCAACAGTACCGGGATAACCAGAACTGATCATTGATTTATTGTATGGTTGTGTATATCTGAGGGTCCCCCACCTTAACACACACACTAACTATTTATCTTACTTTGCTAAGAGAGTATATTCACTTGTTCATAATTTTGTGGTACAGGTTAATTTGAAAATGGAATTAATCCATTTTTTATGTCCTTAAAATTCTACATACAACACCCTACAATGCCAATGTCAAACGTGTTTTTCTTTTTTGCAAAGTTATTAATTAAAAAAGAGATAGAGGGAAAGATGAATGCAGCAATGTACAGAGACATCCTGGATGAAAACCTTCCCATCCAACCTGACGGAGCTTGAGAGGTGCTGCAAAGAGGAATGGGCCAAACTGCCCGAAGATAGGTGTGCCAAGCGTGTGGCATTGTATTCAAAAATACTTGAGGCTGGAATGGCTGCCAAAGGAGCATCAACAAAGTATTGCTCAAAGAGTATGCATACTTTTGTGTCATGTTTTACTTTTTTATGTTTAAAACATTTGCAACATAAAAAAATAATAATCACATTGTCATTATGGGGCAATGTGTGTAGAATTTTGAGGACAAAAATGAATATATTCCATTTTGGAATAAGGCGGTGACATAAAAAGTGAAGAGCTTTCTGAATGCATTTTGTTTAACTTGAATATTAAAAAGTTTACATTTCAATGACAATGTTCAAATATGCAATAAATACAGGTTTATTGCCTTTGAACGGTTATACTTGCATCAAAAACATCATCAGGTGCTCATTTGGTGAATTATATTTATATAGCGCTGGTCTCTAGAGACTCAAAGCACTTTACATAGTGAAAGCCATTATCTATATCTTTAAGCTAAGTGGGTGGCACTGGGAGCTAGTAGGTTAGGTGCCTTGCCCAAGGACACGGCGGCAGTGACTAGGATGGCGAAAGAAGGGATAGAACCTGGAACCCTCAAGTTGTATTTAGTTGTCCAAAATGTACAATCACATGGTCTACCTCTACATGCGCTGTCAAATGTTGGTGTGATAGTCCTGATTTGTCTCATTTTTTACAACTGTAAATTCCGAGGTATGAGCCGCTACTTTTTTCCTACGCTTCGAACTATGCAACTTATGAAACGGTGCGGCTAATTTGGGGGGTTTTCTTTGCTGGCGACCATCGTGCAAATAGAGACTGAATAGGTGTGTTATTGTTTTGCTATGCCACCACCTTTGGAACGAGTCGGCTCACTGCTCACGCTGCATTGACCTTCTCTTTTACACTGCGTTTCAACTGTAAGTAGAGGTTTCCGTACCGTCTTCCAAGTTGTCCATTGCGTTTCTACTCCATTCGTCACTCTTAGCAACGTTTGTAAGTTTTACAATATAACTAAAACCATTCTTACTTACTAAAGCGTCCCATGTGTGATGTCTGTAGGACTAGATTCATGCATATTTATACATGCTATCATAATGTAATGAAACTAGCGTCGTTAGCATTAGCAAATATGCTAACACATTTACGAGTGTCTGTGTTAGTATTATTAACTTACAATGGCCTTTAAAGATTTTAACCAGAAGTACAAGTGCTGTTCAGTCTTCTAGCCGTCCATAGCGTTTCTACTCGTATGGATTCTCCATTCATCACTCAGAGCAACGTTTGTACGTTTTACAATATAACTAAAACAATTCTTACTTACTGAACCGTACCATCTGTAGGAGTGTTTTCATGGATAATTGTACGTGCTATCGTAATGTAATGAAACTAACGTCTTTAGCATTAGCAAATACGCTAACGCATTTACAAGTGTATATTAGTATTATTAACCTACAATGGCATTCTTGCTGTAACGTTTGGTTTGTAAATTTACTAAAACGTCACCGCAGAGTTATTGAGTTTGTTTAGCTAATTGGAGAGCTAGCTTGCGCAGTTAGTAGGTCCATGACGATGACTTCTGTTTTGTTTGATCATCCATTTTACTGCCGTGTTACAGACACTGTTTGAAAACAATTAAGGTATGTAAATAAACATATACAAGACTTTTCAGTGTAAATACCTCATTTGACATCGTGTATAACTGCGACTTATAGTCCGGTGCGACTAATATATGGAAAACTTCTAGAATTTTGTGGGTGGGGCTTATATACCGGTGTGCTCTATAGTGCGTAAAATAGAGTAGACTAGGGACAATGAGCTTTCTTTTCCACTTTCAAATCATTATAAACACACAGTAAAACAACGGTTATATATAATTTAACATTTAGAAGTAGACAGATGCTTCGCTAGCATATGTATTTAACGTTACTGTTCAAAAGTCAACTAACAAATGTTTACCTGGATATTCAAAATATTACTCAGTTGTGGTGGTTTCACCCCCCTGTGGTCTGTTACTGTGCTATATTACCACATCCATATACACCTCTACCTCTGCATGCACTTTAAAATGTCAGCGGTGCAACTCAGCTGATACTTCTGCCTTTCCAAAAATGCGCTAGCTTGATGCTAATGTAACAATCAAAATAAATATGACTTTTTTTTTTTTTTACTAGGGCATGCATATATAGTATGCATTAGTTTGACCATTTAAAATCAATGATAATAAAAAGGAGATGCTTGGAAAAAGCATAAAAATGCCCCAAAAAACTTGGAAAAACGCGATTCATAGCGTTACTTTTTACCCCCATTCCCGTTAATGCAAGAAAAATACAGCTTAAATGAATTGGTCAGTTTATTAACAATTCATATTCTGTTGATGAAATATGAATACATACAGAAGTATTTCTGTAGCATCCACCGAAAACGCAAAGTTCGTCAAAACCGGTGGTGAAAAACGCATACGTTCGTAATTTTTTTGTGGAACCAATTTCTATTTTCAAACTAGCCCATAAGAGTTTTACATAAAACATCCGTGCGCGAAATAGTTCTAATAGTTTGATAATTTATATAAGAAATAAACAACCTATTTTGCAATAACATTTTTTCTGAATTATGCCTTTATAAGAGAGAATTGTTTCACCCTGAGAGAATTGTGTACGCATCACAAACGTATAACTGATCATAACATGTCAAAATAAACAAAGGATTATGCAAAGTGGACTACTTTTAATTCATGTAAACACATGGTGCGATAAACGATATTCATCCGCCGTGCGGGGTATAAATAGAACATGTTGACGATTTGGTGTTACCAGTAAGTTTATGCCGAGCGTTCGTCACGGACGGAAATAAGGAAAATAATGGAATTTTATTAATCAACAGATAGTTTTGCCGGTAAGTGAATACTTTTATATAAATTTTCTATCGATGCGTTAACCTCTTGTTTTAGTCACTAAAGAAAATGTGTACTTTGATTGAATCAAAGTTGGGTACCCACGCTAACAATTTTCAATTTCTTTATTTTTTCAGCTTGTTTCTTGTCGCTGCTTTTAGTTGCATATTTTACATTACTCGCATTCAAATTGGTTTTAATAGTACTTTTTAAATATTCCATGCTCTTGCAAAAGCTTGTGTATTTCTCGTAATAATTCGAATTATTCAATTTGCATATGTCCGTGATAGTCACGCCAATATATCGAGCGTCTATGCCGTGTGTTTGTGTAATTATTTCGAGCGTATGTCAATGATAAATTATGTTAATTTCATACACAATAAACCCAGATTACTACCACAGATATATTTATATTCATAAAACAAAACATTTCATGTTTTGATAAGGCCTAAATAAAAAATTTGTTTGTTTGCAATTGCCGACTGACCCACTACTTTTCTGCCTACCCAAAAGTTTTTATTGGCTTGTCCAGGAGTGAATTTTTTTTTTCTATCAAATATTTCTAAATATTTCTTTTCTCCTATTTATTGAGTTCCAAGTATAAACCCAGATTAGAGGCAATTCCTTACCATCTGATCTATGTCTACACTTGTCACCAATGTATATTAGATGTCAATTTATATGCAAGTAAAGATATTTAACAGGTATTATTCAGTAAAGCTACAAAAAAAAAATATTTACCTACCTACCGACCCAACCCTAAATGTTATGGGTTGGAAATTGCAAACACAAATTTTTTAAGGGTAGCCTAAAGAATAAAGTCTCCTGTCTTTGCCCCATATCATTCATTTCATATTGTGCATTGTTTTGTTTCAATACATGCAGCCGAGTCATACCAAAGACTATAAAAATGGGACCCGTTTCCCTCCCTGCTTGGCACTCAGCATCAAGGGTTGGAGTTGGGGGTTAAATCACCAAAAATGATTCCCGGGCGCGGCGCCGCTGCTGCCCACTGCTCCCCAAGGGGATGGACAAATTTCACCACATCTAGTGTGTGTGTGTGACAATCATTGGTACTTTAATCTTTAATGTTGCTTTTGAGGCTGTATTTGAATATATATAGTGATGGTAAATGATTTGGTGTAACCATCATGAGCGTTCTGTTCAGGTATATTTCTTTTATATTTTGATAAATCATCATATTTATGTATTACTAAATTTAAATAGGTATTGATCAATCTTTAAGCTGTGTGTATTTGATTTTAGTTTGCTTTTGACATCTTATTTAGAATTGTAGTTGAAACTTTTACAACCTTGTGTTGCGCTCATGATGGCGTAACCAAACTAGATTTCATTTAATGATCTTATTTTGAATATTTATTCCCTTTTTTACATTTTGTATATTTAAATATTCATTGAATACATTTCAAATATCAATAAAATGCAATTGCCTTCATCTTATAGGGTAATGTTTAGTTACACTAAGTCATGAGCGTAACACTAAGCTTCATCACTTTGACTTGTAATATCTCTAATTCTGGTGGTGTTTTATGCTTTTTCTTTTTGGAACATGTACTATACATATAATACAATAAAGTCCCATATAAAATTATGTTTCTAGCAATACTTTAATTTTGCCTTTGAAAGTAACACTATATACAACAACATTGGTTGTGTTATAGCTGCTAATTAATGACCATGAGGGTACAGGTCTTCTCACTTTACTCAATTTATTATTGAAGTTGAACAATCCAATATAGTGATAGTGTTTCTTCACTTGGCTCCTCTGTACTCAGCCATGTGTGTGTTTTTGATGAGAGATGTGGGTCAACCCAGACCCAAGAACTGGTCACATAGGAATAGACTTTTGGACTGACCCTTTATATGTTATTGCTGTGTTTTTCAACCACTGTGCCGCGGCGCACACTAGTGCCGTGAGATACAATCCGGTGCGCCGTGGGAGATTGTCTAATTTCACCTATTTGGAGTAAAAATATTTTTTGCAAAACCAGTAATTATAGTCTGCAAATTATGTGTTTTTGTTGAGCGTCTGTGTTGTCTAGAGCTCGGCAGAGTAACCGTGTAATACTCTTCCATATAAGTAGGTGGCAGCCGGTGCTAATTGCTTTGTAGATGTCGGAAACAGCGGGAGGCAGTGTACAGGTAAAATTGTGTCTAATGCTTAAACCAAAAATAAACAAAAGGTGATTGCCCCTAAGAAAAGGCATTGAAGCTTAGGGAAGGCTATGCAGAACAAAACTAAAACTGAACTGGCTACAATGTAAACAAAAACAGAATGCTGGACGACAGCAAAGACTTACTGTGGAGCAAAGACGGCGTCCACAATGTACATCCGAACATGACATGACAATCAACAATGTCCCCACAAAGAAGGATAACAACAACTTAAATAGTCTTGATTGCTAAAACCAAGTAGATGCAGGAAATATCTCTAAGGCTGAAACGACGCGTCGACATAGTCGACGTCATCGGTTATGTAAATACGTCGACGCCGTTTTTGTGCGTCGACGCGTCGCATAATTACGTCACACTACCGTCATGGCAGAGCGCAAAGCAGACTGTGCGAGCGAGGGGAAAAACGCACGCCAAAAGTCGTCAAAAGTGTGGGAGTATTTCAATACACAGCCTAATAATGTTGTTGTATGCACACTGTGTCGAGCGGAAATGGCCTATCATAGCAGCACAACGGCTATGAACGAACATTTCAAAAGAAAACCATCAACCATCAACTAGTCAATCGTCCGCGTTAGCATACGTTGTCATCATTACACAAAAACATGAATGTGTCATTTGTATCTGCTAGGGGTGTAACGGTATGTGTTTTGTATTGAACCGTTTCGGTACGGGGCTTTCGGTTCGGTATGGGGGTGTACCGAACGAGTTTCTAAGCTAAAGCTAACTTTAGCTGCTAAAGTCTTAACAAGTTGCTTTGCTCCTCTGCCTCTGTCTCAGCACGCAGCATTGTCCCACCCATACAACCATCTGATTGGTACACACGCAGCATTGTCCCACCCACACAACCATCTGATTGGTACACACGAAGCATTATCAGCCAATCAGCAGTGCGTATTCATAGCGCATGTAGTCAGCGCTTCAGCGTCGAGCAGATAGGTGTTTACAGGTGAGCATCAGGCAGCGGACTCTCCCCAAATGATAATAAACACCTCCCAGTCAACTACTAGTAACATCACTATGAGCCCGTTGACCTTCTAGAAACTTAAACTGCAGCTCAGCTCACTCGCAGTCCTGGTTTGAGGTGAAGGCTAATTACCTCTCAGTTCCAGCCACATCGACCCCTTCTGAGCGCCTATTTTCAGCTGCCGGGAATATTGTAAACAAGAAAAGAAGCAAAGCAAGTAGACATGCTAACCTTTCTTCATTACAACTGTTAGTCACTCACTGGAATGAGTAGAATTGGTTATTGTGTACTGTGCTGGACTGGATGTTTATTTTGCACATTTTAAAAGCAATACTTAATGTTTACAGTGCTCCAGAATATTTAGATTGGCACTTTTTTGTATTGGATGTTTATCTTTATTTTTGCACATTTTAGCAAATAAGCAATACTTTCACTTTTGTTGAAATGTTTACACTGTTGTTACAGAATATTTCGTTTTGCACTTTTTTGTATTGGATGTTTATCTTTATTTTTGCACATTTTAAAGCAAAATAAGCAATACTTTTACTTTTGAAATGCTTATACTATTGCAGAATATTAAGATTTGCACTGGATGTTGACTTTTATATTTGCACATTAAAAAGCAAATAAGCTACTTTTAATTTTGTTAAATGTTAAAAGTTTTAAATGTTTACATTGTTACAGAATATTTTGTCCTGTTGTTGTCAATGTTGACTGAGTGGCCATACTTTTTTTTTTTGTAAATAAAAGCCATGCCTTTTGAAAAAACTGGCCTACTTTTATTTTTTCATCTTCATTTTAAATAAAATAAAATAAAAAATAATCTGTAAAAGGAAAAATAATCTATAGATGAATCGAAAAAATAATCTATAGATTAACCGATTAATCGAAAAAAATAATCTATAGATTAATCGATAGAAAAATAATCGTTAGCTGCAGCCTTAAATATCTCTCAAAGGAAGACATGAAACCGCTCCAGGAAAATACCAAAAAAAGAGAAAAAGCCACAAAAATTAGAGCGCAAGACAAGAACTAAAACACTACACACAGGAAAACAGCAAAAAAGTCAAAATAAGTCGGGGTGTGATGTGACAGGTGGTGACAGTACACCTACTTTGAGACAAGAGCTGTATTGATGCATGCTTGTTATGCTTTAAATTCATATCCAACAATTGCGACAACGACTTTTTACTGTTAACTGCGTTTCGTTTTTAAATCATTTCTGCTGGTGGTGTGCCTCCGGATTTTTTAACGCAAGAAATGTGCCTTGGCTGAAAAAAGGTTGAAAAACACTGTTTTATTGTATATATATATAATTGTTATTGTTAAGCCCAATTAGCCCAAAAGCTATAAGATAACAGTAAGTGACGCACAAAAGCGGCGAGCTAGCCAGGATGAAAAGCCCTTTTATAAATAAAGTTGGACTTGATGATATTTTGGGCACTTGTTGATCAATTTTATCACATCTAGCTCCACATGTTCTTTAAAATGTGGGAGAACAATGCACTTTAGCCTCGCTGTTTCGTTTACAATCCACTCATCAGCGCCACCAATGTTTGCGTCTTGCAACATCCTTTTTTTTTAACAGTACCAACGTTCTCCTTTCACTTTTCTCATGAACTCCAAATACCTAAAACGCCGATTCTCAAAACTGCGGTACGCCAAAGAGTCACTTGATTAAAAAGTACAGTGTTTTATTTTTCCTATTCACAGTGTTACTGTTCAAACTGTTCTCAAAAATATTGACAATGCTTGTTAAATAAAAAGTTAAAAGGTTAAAGTACCAATGATTGTCACACACACACACTAGCTGTGGTGAAATGACCCTCTGCATTTGACTCATCTCCTTGTTCCACCCCCTGGGAGGTGAGGGGAGCAGTGAGCAGCAGCGGTGGCCGCGCTCGGGAATAATTTTGTTGATTTGGCCCCCAATTCCAACCCTTGATGCTGAGTGCCAAGCAGGGAGGTAACGGGTCCCATTTTTATAGTCTTTGGTGTGACTCGGCCAGGGTTTGAACTCACGACCAACCGATCTCAGGGCGACACTCTAACCACAAGGCCACTGAGTAGGTTTGATATTTGATATTGACAATGCTTGTTAAATAAAACATCAGCCTTGTTTTTAATGAACACTTAGGCCTACTGCGCTACTGTATTTCAATGTCGGCCATGACTTGGAGAGCCAAGGACTCTAAAAAGTTTGTTCTACTTGGCACTTTGACAAACGAAGGCACTCACCTAAAAGCAGCAGTCGGTGCGTCGCTCTGTAGATTTGTTTGTCCTTCTGGAGCTGCTTTTCGATCTTTTTGTTCGCTTCTCTCTGGGCCTTCTCCTCGTTTCTCTGGTCTTCAGTCTTACTGTTGCCCAAACAACCCATCTTCCCGCAGGGAAAAAGCAAAGGAGGGAGCTTCCAAACGGGATGAAGGAGGAGGCTCGGTGGTGGCAAATGCAACAAGTGGACCAAGAAGAGGGTTCACTCAGACCGAAGTCCTGGTCCTAGCAGTAAAAACTGTACCAGGGCTGGTCCAGATTGACTAGTAGTCCTAAGTGGCTTCCAAACGGGAAAAAGGAGGACGCTAGGTGGTGGCAAATGCAACAAGTGGACCGAGAAGAGGGTTCACTCAGACAAAGTCCTGGTCCTAGCAGGAAAAAAAGTACCAGGGCTGGTCCAGATTGACTAGTAGTCCTAAATGCTTTCCAAACGGGAAAAAGGAGGACGCTAGGTGGTGGCAAATGCAACAAGTGGACCGAGAAGAGGGTTCACTCAGACCAAGGTCCTGGTCCTAGCAGGAAAAAACGTACCAGGGCTGGTCCAGATTGACTAGTAGTCCTAAGTGGCTTCCAAATGGGGAGGCTAGGTGGTTGAAAATGCAACAAGTGGACCGAAAAGAGGGTTCACTCAGACCGAGGTCCTGGCTCTAGCAGGAAAAACCATACCAGGGCTGGTCCAGATTTAATAGAAGTCCTAAGTGGCTTCCAAACAGGGAGGCTAGGTGGTGGCAAATGCAACAAGTGGACCAAGAAGAGGGTTCACTCAGACCGAGGTCCTGGTCCTAGCAGGAAAAACTGTACCAGGGCTGGTCCAGATTTAATAGAAGTCCTAAGTGGCTTCCAAACGGGGAGGCTAGGGGGTGTCAAATGCAACAAGTGGACCAAGAAGATGGTTCACTCAGACCGAGGTCCTGGTCCTAGCAGGAAAAACTGTACCAGGGCTGGTCCAGATTTAATAGAAGTCCTAAGTGGCTTCCAAACGGGGAGGCTAGGGGGTGTCAAATGCAACAAGTGGACCAAGAAGATGGTTCACTCAGACCGAGGTCCTGGTCCTAGCAGGAAAAACTGTACCAGGGCTGGTCCAGATTGACTTGTAGTCCAAGGGGAAGGGTGGCAAGCAACCGCGGGGCTGGCGTCTGACTCTGGCCGGCGACAGGGCGCGTAATTCGGCGTGAGTGTGGCGCTCACCCGGCTGGGTTCCAAGCTTCCGTTCGGAACATTTCCAACTTGACGACGGTCCCGTCCAGGAAGTGAAGTACTAAACATGTGTGACACTTCCGGCCCACTTCTCTGCCTCCTTTCACAGCCAACTTATTCGGATTTTCTCCGGCTTTTGCGGGTTTCTCCTTCCCATAAAATACTTGTTGTATTCTCGGCCCCTCACATCGCCACCACCCTGGCCGAGACAGGAAGCCGAATACGAGGGACAATTACAGGAGAAAAATTGAGGTTTGTTGTTTTTGAGGCACGCATCTGCTCGTCAAAAAGAGTGATCTGAGGCCTGGACGTGCACCCGCACTACACGTACACGCACACTGCATGCTGGCGTGGAATAATCCACGCGCTCATTTCTTCGCATTTGCGTGGAAATCCAGCAGAATTAGCAGCACAGAGCTAGCTTAGTTTAGCTAGCACTGAGGCCGCCACGCTGCTGGGAGGCGAAAAAAGGACGCGAAGCGGATTGGTCTTCTTCTTCTTCTTCTCGGTCTTCTCCTCGGAGAGTACTCTTATATTCCCGTTGTCTCCGTTGTCCTAGGGCAGGAGCCTACATTGGGGTGGGGCCACGCCGCCGCGCTCGGTGAACCCTGGGAAGGCTAAAGAGAGAGAGGGAGAGGTGTAGTGGTGGAGCGACGGGGCGGGGACGTCGGCGTGATCACGTGCTCTGACGTCATGTTGAGTAAGCTTTTTTATTTATTTTTTTGCGCCTCCAAAATGGCGCCTGGTTCAAATAGAATACTGGAACTCTTTCTGCTCCAATTAAAGTTTTAATGTTTTATTTATTTTTCGTCCTGTCCAGCTTCTCAGGCAAATCATATATCGGCTGTACAAGTTTACTTTACAAAAGAGAAGTCTGGGATACTTCTCTTGTTGCCTTATTTGTATTTGACTTTATTAAATGGATTTATATTATTATTTGATGCAGCTGGGCCAGAGCAGGAGGGGATAGAAAGAGAAAAAAAAGGAAGACAGAGGGGGAAATTGTGGGGACAAGAGGGGGATAAGACAGAGAGACAACAACAACATTAATAGAACAACATCATCAAATAGGATGGTAAAAGTGATAGCAAAGAAGCAGTTAATGAAATAAATAATAACATAGAAATGACAATGAACATTATTACACTACAAATGGATCAATACAAATACCAATAGAAATAGCACTAATGATAATGAACAACAACAATAATTACCTCTATTATCAACAATACATATATGCAATGAAAACTTGAAATACAAAAGAAATCAGAAAAATGGAGGGGAAGAAAGAGAAGCCAGCTATGTTAACCTTGTAGATTGTTATAGTAACAATAGGTTAAGCTTTGTCAGTGTGCCATGTGTTACCCAGTTTCCCCTAGGGCAACAACGTTAATAGATGTTTGATGAAACCTGATTATATGCATGAGTGTACGTATGTATATGTACTTGTATATGTACAGTATGTGTATATGTATGTTTGTACAGTGAATGTATATGTACATGTATGTGTATATGTATGTTTGTACAGTGAATGTATATGTACAGTATGTGTATATGTATGTTTGTACAGTGAATGTATATGTACATGTATGTGTATATGTATGTTTGTACAGTGAATGTATATGTACAGTATGTGTATATGTATGTTTGTACAGTGAATGTATATGTACAGTATGTGTATATGTATGTTTGTACAGTGAATGTATACGTACAGTATGTGTATATGTATGTTTGTACAGTGAATGTATATGTACAGTATGTACAGTATATATGTATGTTTGTACATTAAAGCTTTAATGACTGCAAGGGCAAATTAACTGTCATTCTTAAATAAAATAAACAATGTGAATTCAACAGTCTGCAATGAGGTGGTGACTTGTCCAGGGTGTACCCCGCCTTCCGCCTGAATGCAGCTGAGATAGGCTCCAGCACCCCCTGCGACCCCAAAAGGGACAAGCGGTACAAAATGGATGGATGGATGGAATTCAACAGTGTTAGTGAAAGCAAAGCTAGTAAGTCAGCGGCTAGCGAGTTAGCAATTAATGTTAACGACTACTTTATAATCAGGATTGAACAATCGCTGGTCTTTTTGAGTACTAATCAGTGTGGTGATTGATGTCCTTTCATTTTTTATCACCGACTGACTTGCTGCTGAATGGGAGTTCACATCATGTTTGTAATATACAGTATCATGTTTGTAATATACAGTATCATGTTTGTAATACACAGTATCATGTTTGTAATATAGTGTATCGTGTTTGTAATATACACTATCATGTTTGTAATATACAGTATCATGTTTGTAATACACAGTATCATGTTTGTAATATAGAGTATCATGTTTGTAATATACAGTATCATGTTTGTAATACACAGTATCATGTTTGTAATATAGCGTATCAACTTTGTAATATAGAGTATCATCTTTGTAATATACAGTATCATCTTTGTAATATACAGTATCATTTTTGTAATATACAGTATCATGTTTGTAATGTACAGTATGTCCACATAGCCTGATTATGGAAATAAACTATCATCTCCCTGTTTGCGCCACTTTTAAGACAAGGGCTGTTAAAAACGCTCCCTTCTTGACTTGCTGCTTATGTTGGTGTCATGAAAGAATATCGCCTCCAGCTAGATGAGTCCACCTGATGAAAAAGGAGAAAAGCAGGCTTCACGACATATCTTATAATGCAGCCTGGAAATCTGCCAACTATCTGTATGTTTGGAAAAACAACAGACGTACTGTAGGTAGTAACTTAAATGTTGGTGTTAAGCTAAACATGTAGTCTCTTCTCATGGCTAGGGCTATCACCTTTGCATACCGAGGTCCAATTTTATTGCCTCTTCTCCTATGAGAACTAATCCAGTCCACATGTTAATGTTAATGTTGTTGTATGTGATAAATGACATATATTACATTGTTGTATGTGATATATGACACATATTACATTGTTGTATGTGATATATGACATCTATTACATTGTTGTATGTGATATGTGACATCTATTACATTGTTGTATGTGATATATGACATATATTACATTGTTGTATGTGATATATGACATATATTACATTGTTGTATGTGATATGTGGCATCTATTACATTGTTGTATGTGATATGTGACATATATTACATTGTTGTATGTGATAAATGACATATATTACATTGTTGTATGTGATATATGACATATATTACATTGTTGTATGTGATATATGACATATATTACATTGTTGTATGTGATATGTGACATCTATTACATTGTTGTATGTGATATGTGACATCTATTACATTGTTGTATGTGATATATGACATCTATTACATTGTTGTATGTGATATATGACATATATTACATTGTTGTATGTGATATGTGACATCTATTACATTGTTGTATGTGATATATGACATCTATTACATTGTTGTATGTGATATATGACATATATTACATTGTTGTATGTGATAAATGACATATATTACATTGTTGTATGTGATATATGACATATATTACATTGTTGTATGTGATATATGACATATATTACATTGTTGTATGTGATATATGACATCTATTACATTGTTGTATGTGATATATGACATCTATTACATTGTTGTATGTGATATATGACATATATTACATTGTTGTATGTGATAAATGACATATATTACATTGTTGTATGTGATATATGACATCTATTACATTGTTATATGTGATATATGACATCTATTACATTGTTGTATGTGATATATGACATCTATTACATTGTTGTATGTGATATATGACATCTATTACATTGTTGTATGTGATATATGACATCTATTAGTCACCAGCCTTGGCGTCACTATAGACAGCGATTTTAAATTTGACAAACAAGTCAATGGCGTTTTAAAATCGTGTTTTTATCATCTTCGTCTTTTAGCAAAGGTAAAACCATTTTTATCTTTTAATCTTTTTGAACAAGTCGTGCATGCTTTTATTTCAAGTCGCCTGGACTACTGCAATGCACTTTATGCTGGCATTAGCCAAAAAGCTCTCTCCCGGTTGCAGTTAGTCCAGAACGCGGCAGCACGACTTTTAAAAGGGGCCAGGAAACGTGAGCATATAACCCCAATTCTTCGGAGTTTGCACTGGCTCCCTGTTCATTTTAGAATTGATTTTAAATCCTTGCTGTTTGTTTTTAAAGCTTTACATGGACTGGCACCTCAGTATATCTCGGACCTCATCCAAATTTACACTCTTGCGCGCGCTCTGAGGTCCGAGAGCCAGCTCCAGCTCGTGGTGCCCAGGACGAGACTTAAAACCAGGGGAGACAGGGCCTTCTCTGTGGTCGGCCCTAAACTCTGGAACACTCTGCCCCTCCATGTTCAAACTGCTTCCACAGTGGAGTGTTTTAAGTCTCGTCTTAAGACCCACTTTTATTCTTTGGCTTTTAACACTACGTGAGTTGTGTGGTCTTCTGTCCTCTGTTGTCCTGTGTGGTTTTTTTTAAATAAATTTTGATGTCTATTTTACTGTTTTAATTGGTTTTACCCTTTAAAAATCGCTTTTAATCATATTTATTTTTTATATTGTCTCTGTATTGGTTTTCTATTCATTTATTCTTTGTTTTTATTCAGTCATTGGTGTAGCATAATATTGTTTTTAATATTGTTTGTAATATTGTTTTTAACATGGCTGTGCAGCACTTTGGAAACATTCTTGTTGTGTAAATGTGCTATATAAATAAAGTGGATTGGATTGGATATTACATTGTTGTATATGATATATGACATCTATTACATTGTTGTATGTGATATATGACATCTATTACATTGTTATATGTGATATATGACATCTATTACATTGTTGTATGTGATATATGACATCTATTACATTGTTGTATGTGATATATGACATCTATTACATTGTTAAATGTGATATATGACATAAATTACATTGTTGTATGTGATAAATGACATATATTACATTGTTGTATGTGATATATGACATCTATTACATTGTTATATGTGATATATGACATCTATTACATTGTTGTATGTGATATATGATATCTATTACATTGTTAAATGTGATATATGACATAAATTACATTGTTGTATGTGATATATGACATATATTACATTGTTGTATGTGATATATGACATATATTACATTGTTGTATATGATATATGACATCTATTTTATTGTTGTATGTGATATATGACATATATTACATTATAATATATAACACATGCTGAATAAGAAATGTCTGCATATGTTATAGTATTCTTTTATTTTTCCATACTTAACATAGTGTGCTGAAGTTTGGGGAAATGTTTATAGAACAAACGTACACCCAATAATTCAACTTCAAAAAAGGGTCACTAGAATAATACACAGAGCGTGCTACTATGAACATACCAATCCGTTATTTATAAGTTCTAATGTGTTAAAATTTTCAGATATTGTGTTTTTAAAAACAATGGAAATTATGTTTGGAGTAAAGAACAACAGCCTTCCAGCTTGTATTCTTAGGTTATTTCAATTAAGAGGAGAAAACTATAATTTACGGGGATATTGATTTTTGAAATTGGTAAGGCAAGAACGAATATAAAATACAAATGTATTTCAGTTTTAGGAGTTAAATGGTGGAACAAGCTCAGTGATGAGTTGAAGACATGTACTTCTTTGTTAAGGTTTAAGAAAACATTGAAAGGTGAAATAATTGAAAATTATAAAATATAGTAACAATTACTTTCATCTAATTGATTTTTTTGTTTTTTTTAACGTTGATGTTCCAGGTAATCTTATTTTCAGTGAAGGTATAGGATAGGCAAATATAAGCTTTGGCTTCATCCTATTCCTTTTTCGGTCATGCTTTTTCTTTTCTTTTCTTTTTGTGTGTAAATGTGTATGATTGTTAAATATGTCTAATCTGTACTGTTAAACTGGTCACACAAAATGGTTAATGGTTGATGGTTGATTATATGACCGAAATAAACTTATTTCATTCAATTCATTCATATATGACATATTACATTGTTGTATGTGATATATGACATCTTTTATATTGTTGTATGTGATATATGACATCTATTACATTATTGTATGTGATATATGACATCTTTTATATTGTTGTATGTGATATATGACATCTATTACATTATTGTATGTGATATATGACATCTTATACATTGTTGTATGTGATATATGACATCTATTACATTGTTGTATGTGATATATGACATGAAACACATTTTTGTATGTGATATATGACATCTTATACATTGTTGTATGTGATATATGACATCGATTACATTGTTGTATGTGATATATGACATCTATTACATTGTTGTATGTGATATATGACATGAAACACATTGTTGTATGTGATATATGACATCTTATACATTGTTGTATGTGATATATGACATCGATTACATTGTTGTATGTGATATATAACATATATTACATTGTTGTATGTGATATATGACATCTTATACATTGTTGTATGTGATATATGACATCGATTACATTGTTGTATGTGATATATAACATATATTACATTGTTGTATGTGATATATGACATCAATTATATTGTTGTAGGTGATATATGACTGTTCTGTCTTGTTTGTTGAATTTATTAATAATATATGTAAAACCAGTGTTTAAGTTCACTTTGGAATTCAACAGTGAGGTGCACTTCCTCCTTTAGACAGCAGGAGGCAGCATTGCCTAGTTTACAGTAATGTCCATGATAGCAGGGCACAACAAGGAGTTCCTTTCAAGTAGACTTTAAGCTAGTTCAGTGACGATCGCAAACGTTTTCATCTGCTCGAATCTCATGCCAAACAAAGTATCATTGGTATGTATTGTTGAGTAGTATGCTAATATTTGATTGAGTTGTATTATTTGTTGGTTGTGATGTAATTTGGGACGTTTTATGGCCAAAAGTCAGTCATGCTAATTTTCGGAATTCATACAGTGAAGTGAATGTTAGCATAGTAAGGTAGTTTGCTATAAAGCACTTATATTACATATTTTGTGGCATTTATTTGTCCATTTAAGTTCAATACACAGCATAATGCACGTTTTATCGTAATGGGATTGTGTGTGTGTAATAAGGCTGTGTGTGCATGTCTGTAATGTAAGCATCCTTTCTGCTTGTATGCTTTCAGTTTTACCCTTTTTAGGGTCAATAAACCTGTGGACAAGAAGACGTTTTTCAGTGTTTGATCAAGAAAAGGTGTTAGGGTAAAGCCAAGATATTTCTACATATCGAGGGCGGCACAATGACATCTATTACATTATTGTATGTGATGTATGACATTTATTACATTGTTGTATGTGATATATGACATATACTACACTGTTATATGTGATATATGACATGAAACACATTGTTGTATGTGATATATGACATATATTACATTGTTGTATGTGATATATGACATCTATTACATTATTGTATGTGATATAATAAATAAATGATAAATGGGTTATACTTGTATAGCGCTTTTCTACCTTCAAGGTACTCAAAGCGCTTTGACAGTATTTCCACATTCACCCATTCACACACACATTCACACACTGATGGCGGGAGCTGCCATGCAAGGCGCTAACTAGCACCCATCAGGAGCAAGGGTGAAGTGTCTTGCCCAAGGACACAACGGACGTGACTAGGATGGTAGAAGGTGGGGATTGAACCCCAGTAACCAGCAACCCTCCGATTGCTGGCACGGCCTCTCTACCAACTTCGCCACGCCTTGACATGAAACACATTGTTGTATGTTATAGGACATCTATTACATTAATTATTGTGATATATGACATCTATTACATTGTTGTATGTGATACATAACATATATTACATTGTTGTATGTGATGTATGACATATATTACATTGTTGTATGTGATATATGACATATATTACATTGTTATGTGATATATGACACCTATTACATTGTTGTATGTGATATATGACATATATTACATTGTTATATGTGATATGACATCTATTACATTGTTATGTGATATATGACACCTATTACATTGTTGTATGTGATATATGACATCTATTACATTGTTATGTGATATATGACATCTATTACATTGTTGTATGTGATATATGACATTTATTACATTGTTGTATGCAGATGATATTGATGGGCTAGCTGGAGAAGAAAGAGAACTTGCCATTCGAGTTGAAAGGCTTGATACCACCTCTCGAGCCTATGGAATGGAAATCCATGCTGAAAAAACCAAAATGATGACCAAGAACAACAATGGCATCTGCTTAGACATCAAATTCAATGGACAGGCACTGGACACGGTGTCCAGCTTCAAGTACCTCGAAGCAATCGTGTCCCATGAAGGATCCAAACGGGAAGTCCTTGCCAGAAGTGCTGAAACAACTGCTGCCCTAACTGAAGCCCATATGGAAAGACACAAGCATCAAAGGTGAGATTACAGGGCTCACTTGTAATGTCCATCTTCCTTTACGCCTGTCAAACATGGAGCCTCACAGCAGAGCTGCAGAAAAGAATTCCGAGCATGGAGATGAGATGCTACACAAGATTCATGGGTAGCTCCTACAGTGTTGTTGTTAATGCAGAGTGGACAACGAAATATTTTTTTACTGAAGTCCGATCAAAGGCTGTGTGTCTGATATGCCAAGAAACTGTCGCGGTTTACAAAGAGTACAATATCAGCCGCCACTTTGCTACCAAGCATGCTAACTACGCCAGCAAGCAGTCAACGCAAGAGCGAACAGCCACGGCCCAGAGGTTGGCGGCTAATTTACAGGCTCAGCAACAATACACCCAACATGTCACAAACCAAGAAGTCCGGCAAAAATTCAGCCAAGTCATCGGCCCACATGATGACCTGCTCACTACGCTCATAAAGCGGAAACTGAGGTGGTACGGACACATCACCAGATCCTCAGGCCTTGCAAAAAGCATCCTGCAAGGCACCGTACAAGGTGGCAGGAGACCAGGGAGACCAAAGAAAAGATGGGAAGATAACATCGGAGAATGGACTCCCCTGAAACTCACTGAGGCAATGAGAGCTGCTGAGGACAGAGAGGGAGGGAGAGAGCTGGTCAACCCCTCCGGAGTTATGGGATAGATCAGATCAGATACTTACGGCGTGTATATAAAACCTGATTGGAGGCATTTGGATGTTTTTTTTAGAGCGCTTTAAATGTGGAATAGACATTACTTTCCTTGTTAGCTGACTCTTGCTAGCATTTATTTACGATTTAGAATGTATACAAATGTGTTCTCGTCTTACATAAGGATTGTGAATGATAGGCAAAATCCCAAACAAAGTGCAATTACCCTTTCAGCGCAAAAATGTTGACTAAAGTGGTGAAGTTGTGTTTTCATTTGCACTTTAATTTTGTTGACAGTTTATTTAAGAAAAGTATATACAAAACCCAAAAGCAGTGAAGTTGTCACTTTGTGTAAATGGTAAATAAAAAGAAAATACAATGATTTGCAAATCCTTTTCATATATATATTCAATTGAATAGACTGCAAAGACAAGATATTTCATGTTCACACTGGTAAACTTTGTTCTTTTTTGCAAATATTAGCTCATTTGGAATGTGATGCCTGCAACATGTTTTAAAAAAGCTGGCACAAGTGGCAAAAAAGAGTGAGAAAGTTGAGGAATGCTCATCAAAGACTTCTTTGGAACATCCCACAGGTGATCAGGCTAATTGGGAACAGGTGGGTGCCATGATTGGGTATAAAAGCAGCTTCCATGAAATGCTCAGTCATTCACAAACAAGGATGGGGCGAGGGTCACCACTTTGTCAACAAATGCCTGACCAAATTGTTTAAGAACAACATTTCTCAACCAGCTATGGTAAGGAATTTAGGGATTTCACCATCTACGCTCCGTAATATCATCAAAAGGTTCAGGGAGTCTGGAGAAATCATTGCACGTAAGCCATGATATTACGTACCTTGGATCCCTCAGGCGGTACTGCATCAAAAAGCCACATCAGTGTGTAAAGGATATTACCACATGGGCTCAGGTACACTTCAGAAAACCACTGTCAGTAATTACACTTGGTCCCTACATATGTAAGTGCAAGTCAAAACTCTACTATGCAAAACCATTTATCAACAACACTCAGAGCTCATCTAAGATGGACTGATACAAGGTGGAAAAGTGTTCTGTGGTCTGACGAGTCCACATTTCAAATTGTTTTTGGGAACTGTGGACGTCGTGTCCTCTGGACCAAAGAGGAAAAGAACCATCCGGATTGTTCTAGGTGCAAAGTGTAAAAGCCAGCATCTGTGATGGTATGGGGGTGTATTAGTGCCCAAGGCATGGGTAACTTACACATCTGTGAAGGCACCATTAATGCTGAAAGGTACATACAGCTTTTGGAGCAACATATGTTGCCATCCAAGCAACGTTACCATGGACGCCCCTGCTTATTTCAGCAAGACAATGCCAAGCCAGGTGTTACAACAGCGTGGCTTCATAGTAAAAGAGTGCGGGTACTAGACTGGCCTGCCTGTAGTCCAGACCTGTCTCCCATTGAAAATGTGTGGTGCAATATGAAGGCTAAAATATCAGAAGGGAGACTGTTGAACAACTTAAGCTGTACATCAAGCAAGAATGGGAAAGAATTCCACTTAAAAAAAGTGTCTCCTCAGTTCCCAATCGATTGGGAATTTATCTATATTGATATATAATGTAGGAACCAGAAATATTAATAACAGAAAGAAACAACCCTTTTGTGCGAATGAATGTAAATGGGGGAGGGAGGTTTTTTGGGTTGGTGCACTAATTTTAAGTGTATCTTGTGTTTTTTATGTTGATTTAATACAAAAATAAAATAAAAAAAAATTTTAATTTTTAATTTATTTATTTCTTGTGCGGCCCGGTACCAATCGATCCACGGACCGGTACCAGGCCGCGGCCCGGTGGTTGTAACACACTGATGTAACACACTGGTAAAAATGCCTTTTTTGCAATGTGTTGTTGCCATTCAATTCTAAGTTCATGATTATTTGCAAAACAAAATGAGTTTCTCAGTGTGAACATGAAATATCTTGTCTTTGCAGTCTATTCAATTGAATATAAGTTGAAAAGGATTTGCAAATCATTGTATTGTCTTTTTATTTACCATTTTACACAACGTGACAACTGCAGTGGTTTGGGGTTTGCATTATTATTTAGTTGGAATGTATTTATCTTACCTCTGCATGATTGTAAATAATGTTGGTTTTTACATTTATTGTTGTATATTTAGTTCTAAGTTGTTGTCATCAGCCTGACCTAAGCCTCGTTAATAATCCCCGCGATGAACACATGTTTTCATCTCACTTCACAAGGTTTATTTTGTTAGTTATTCAGCAGGAATAAAAGCAAGGGTCACTGTTAATACTTGAGTGGGCCCCGGGCCCTTCTGTAGTGGAAATATTGGAGAAGGTTTAGAAGCCCTGTGTTTTTGGGTGTACTCACATTATGAGTCCACAGCAGCCTCTCTGACTGAGCCTCTCCAAGACTTTGATGGGACTATTACTGTGAGCCGTTGCTCCCCAGTGCCGTCAGCACTCATGCATCCTCAGAACGCAACTTGCTAATTAGACCAGGGATCCTCAAGCTGTGTGGTACAGGTGCTTCATCTTGTGGCGCGCCAAGGAATCACTCCATTAAAGTACAGTGTTCTAATTTTCTATACTCAAACACAGTAGTGTTACTGTTTAAACTGTGTGTAATGTAATTGTTACATAAAACCTCTGCCTTGTGAATACTTACTAGCTACTGCATGTTAATGTTGGCCATTATGCTGGTACTCGGAGAGACGAGTGTTTTCTGTGGTGGAAAAAGTTGAACTGCACTAACAATACAATCTTGATCCTGATCATGAAACCTTATCTTTGCATAGTGTGTGTGCATCTTGTGCACACTAGGTGGCAGCATACAACCTCCTCAGACATCATCTGACCCTCTACTTCTACTCAAGTCTCTGCTAACAGTCCTGATGTACTGTAGTAAATACATCCACTGAACAAACATACATATATACATACATGTACATATACATTCACTGTACAAACATACATATACACATTCTGTACATATACATTCACTATACAAACATACATACACACATACATGTACATATACATTCACTGTACATACATTCATACATACATACATACATACATACATACATACATACATACATATACACATACTGTACATATACATTCACTGTACAAACATACATATACACATACATGTACATATACATTCACTGTACATACATACATTCATACATACATTCATACATACATACATACATATACACATACTGTACATATACATTCACTGTACAAACATACATATACACATACATGTACATATACATTCACTGTACAAACATACATATACACATACTGTACATATACATCCACTGTACAAACATACACATACACATACTGTACATATACATTCACTGTACAAACATACATATACACATACATGTACATATACATTCACTGTACAAACATACATATACACATACATGTACATATACATTCACTGTACAAACTAGGGCCTTTTATTACGTTTGTAATATCTCGATATTTTTAGGCCATGTCCCGATACACGATATATTTCTCGATATTTTGCCTTAGCCTTGAATGTACACTTGATGCATATAATCACACCAGTATGATGATTCTATGTGTCTACATTAAAACATTCTTGTTCATACTGCATTAATATATGCTACATTTAAACTTTCATGCAGAGAGGGAAATCACAACTAAGTCAATTAACCAAAACTGTATTTATTAAAGAGTTATTAAGCAGTGGCACAAACATTCATGTCATTTCCAAAACAGAAAGTGCAAGATTGTCAAAGACATTTGAAAACAAGCTATAAGTGCACTTTTGTGCATGATGTCACTAAGATGACATATCAAAACAACACTAAATTAAAGTATCATTTTTGTACAGAACACCACTACAATAGTTTAAAACAAATAAAGTGCACTTTTGTGCATGATGTCACACAAGATATTTCAATAAGTGTCAAATAAATATGAGCTGCATAATAGGCAAGGCAAGGCAACTTTATTTGTATAGCGCTTTTCATACACAAGGCAGACTCAAAGTGCTTCACAGACAACAAAGTGAAATGAAAGAAAATAAAAGCAAAATTAAAATGCAGACAATAAAAATAAAAACAGTGCAGACGTTAAAAGTTAAAAGATTAAAAGATTTAGCTGAAAGCTAAGGTGAACATAAAAGTCTTCAGTCTAGTTTTAAAAGTAGTGAGAGTTGGGGAGAGTCTGACATCTTCAGGAAGTTTATTCCAGCTATGTGTTGCATAGTGACTGAATGATGATCTCCCTTGATTTGAGTTTACTCTTGGAACCGCTAACAGATTGGTCTCAGAAGATCTTAGTGATCTAGAGGGCGTATATAGTGGGAGCATATCAGTGATATACTTGGGCCCTAGACCATGTAGTGATTTATATGTGAGCAGGAGGATTTTGAAATCTATTCTCTGATGTACAGGGAGCCAATGTAAGGATTTAAGAATTGGTGTAATGTGCTCACATTTTTTGGTCTTTGTTAGAACTCTAGCAGCAGCGTTCTGAACAAGCTGTAGCTGCCTGACAGTTTTTTTGGGAAGACCTGCA
The DNA here is from genome assembly GCF_033978785.1 of Entelurus aequoreus. Taxonomy (NCBI): domain Eukaryota; kingdom Metazoa; phylum Chordata; class Actinopteri; order Syngnathiformes; family Syngnathidae; genus Entelurus; species Entelurus aequoreus. The sequence continues at coordinate 71,929,911 of NC_084731.1, forward strand.
AGGAGACCATTACAATAGTCTAGCCTACTGGTAATAAAGGCATGTACAAGTTTTTCTAAGTCTTGAGCTGACATGAGCCCTCTAAGTCTTTTTACATTTTTGAGGTGATAGTAGGCCGATTTTGTTACTGATTTGATGTGACTGTCGAAATGTAAATCAGAATCTAAAATAACCCCAAGATTTCTGGCTTTATTTGAGGTTTTCAGGGACAGTGATTTAAGGTGTTGGATGACTTTAAACCTTTCTTTTTTAGCACCAAAAACAATTATCTCATAATAGGGAATCAAATAGTGTATGTCCTTCGCTATGTGGTAGGTTCCTGCGGACGTTATCTCCTTCTTTTTTTTCATACGGTGTTGATCTGGAAATAGTTGCTTCGGCATTTTGTTGGTGTGGCGCCGGCCGGAGATGTTGACATGCAGAGTTTCAAGCACTCCTCATTCTCCAGTGGGTGACTTTTGAAATGATGCAACAGTGCTGCTACTTTTTGTAGCAACGCTTTTGCGGCATAAATGTTGAACATATTCCTGCTTGAAGCCAAACCACTGCCAGACGATGGATCCCGTGCTGTTTTTCTTGGTAATTAATTCTTCCTCCATTTGTAACCAGATTCGCACCTTCTTTCTCTCGTATTACCACTCGCACCGCACCGCTAGCATCACAGCTAAAGTTACCAGGTCGCTACCTCTCTGCTCTGCGGGAGCGTGTGACGTTGCACACGTGACGTGTGTAAGAAAGTGCGCTTGGTTTACGTCTCTGTGAGAAGGAGAGACAAGAAAGAGTGGGAAACGCCTGTAGTGTAATGCCCACAGGTAAAAGCAACTACGTGAGAACGTATACTCGAATATCACGATATAGTCATTTTCTATATCGCACATAGACAAACCCGCGATATATCGAGTATATCGATATATCGCCTAGTACAAACATACATATACACATACTGTACATATACAAGTACATATACATATATACACTCATGCATATAATCAGGTTTCATCAAACATGTATTAACGTTGTTGCCCTAGGGGAAACTGGGTAACACATGGCACACTGACAAAGCTTAACCTATGGTCAATATAACAGTCTACAAGGTTAATATAGTTCGCTCCATTTATCTGCTTTCTGTTGTATTTCAAGTTATCATTAAATATATGTATTGTTGATAATAGAGGTAATTATTGTTATTATTCATTATCAATAGTGTTATTTCTATTGGTATTTGTTTTGATCCATTTGTAGTGTAATAATGTTCATTGTCATGTCTGTGTTAATATTTTGGCAAGATGGCGGCGCCCTGATGGCAGCGGCTTGCAGACGCTCTTGGGAGTGTCGAGCGATTTGGCAAAAATACCCGTCAATTCTGTCAATTTCATGGCTGGCTCAAAGCGTGGACACTCTGTGATCACATACGACCGACAGACAATTCTGGATGTGGATAGATCGGGTCGTTATAGACTGAAAGATGCATGTACGGTGGACCTTCTCGCTAGCATGGGAATACTTCGCGGGCTACATCGAGCGGCCTTTGTAGCAGCGGAGTCAAGTACTAGCGGGGACCGTCAATGGAGGAGACGTAAGCGGTGTGAGCGGAAGCAGAAGCGGGGATGCCGAGCGGGGCTAACAACAAAGCGAAAGGCTAATCCTCAAAGAAGCGTGGAGTGTCCGGGTAAGAAGTCATTTAAACTAGAACTACCTGGCGCCAGGCTGGATAATCCCTGCACACATAGCAATTCTCTTAGAATAAAACACAACTCACATAATGTTTTTTCTGTTGTGACTGTGTCAGAGGTAGACATGCATTCTACTGAGGTGGCTAACTATGATGCGTTCAGTTTATCGCAGCACCAAGCAAACAATCTGAAAATTCCCATCGTATCAATTCCTAGATATGGTCGAAACTATTTAAAGTGCACTACGCATAATAAACGCAACATTATTAATATTGCTACTTCGGATAATTTCAACAAACAATCCTCAAAACAGCCCATTACCTATAATATGGGCTTTTTAAACATAAGATCATTATCTTCCAAAACGTTATTAGTTAATGAGGTCATTAGAGACCACAAACTTGACATCGTTGGTCCCGCCGAGACCTGGCTCAAACCAGACGATTTTTTTGCGCTAAATGAGGCATCTCCTCCTAACTATACGAATGCACATGTTGCCCGTCCTCTTAAAAGGGGAGGGGGTGTTGCACTAATATACAATGAAAACTTTAATCTTACACCTAACCTAAATAATAAATATAACTCGTTTGAGGTGCTCACTATGAGGTTTGTCACACCGCTGCCTCTCCACCTGGCTGTTATCTACCGCCCCCCTGGGCCCTATTCGGACTTTATCAGTGAATTCTCAGAGTTTGTTGCTAGTCTAGTGACGCACGCCGACAATATAATCATAATGGGGGACTTTAATATCCATATGAATACCCCATCGGACCCTCCATGAGTGGCGCTCCAGACTATAATTGATAACTGTGGTCTTACACAAATAATCAATCAATCAATCAATCAATGTTTATTTATATAGCCCTAAATCACAAGTGTCTCAAAGGGCTGTACAAGCCACAACGACATCCTCGGTACAGAGCCCACATACGGGCAAGGAAAACTCACCCCAGTGGGACGTCAATGTGAATGACTATGAGAAACCTTGGAGAGGACCGCATATGTGGGTAACCCCCCCCCCCCCCCCCCCCTCTAGGGGAGACCGAAAGCAATGGATGTCGAGTGGGTCTGACATAATATTGTGAAAGTCCAACACATCAGCGAAAGTCCAGTCCATAGTGGGGCCAGCAGGAACCATCCCGAGCGGAGACGGGTCAGCAGCGTAGAGATGTCCCCATCCGATGGACAGGCTAGCGGTCCACCCCGGGTTGGGAGCAGAGTAGAAAAGAAAAGAAAAGAAACGGCAAATCAACTGGTCTAAAAAGGGAGTCTATTTAAAGGCTAGAGTATACAAATGAGTTTTAAGATGAGACTTAAATGCTTCTACTGAGGTAGCATCTCTAATTTTAACCGGGAGGGCATTCCATAGTATTGGAGCCCGAATAGAAAACGCTCTATAGCCCGCAGACTTTTTTTGGGCTCTGGGATTCACTAATAAGCCGGAGTTCTTTGAACGCAGATTCCTTTGAACGCAGATTTCTTGCCGGGACATATGGTACAATACAATCGGCAAGATAGGCAGGAGCTTGACCGTGTAGTATTTTATACGTAAGTAGTAAAACCTTAAAGTCGCATCTTAGGTGCACAGGAAGCCAGTGCAAGTGAGCTAGTATAGGCGTAATTGTCACGTGGGGGCTGCAGCTTGCTGCGGTTTGTTCTTTCAGTGCAAAAAGACGGCTCCGGACGAAGGCGTAAAGGTAGGATGGGATTTATTAACATAAATCACTCAACTACCAAAAACACAAACAACACAACAAAAAGAAAGGCGTGCCTAAAACACGTGAAGCTAAGACTAGACAGAAGCTAGGGCATGGAACAAGAAACTTACTTGGTACAGGCGTGACCAAACAGTGTGACATAATCAGTGAAGCCAGGCCGACTGCCTGGCAAAGGCAACTTAAGTAATGCCTCTGATTAGTGCTCGGGAAGCAGGTGAGCACTAATCAGGGACAGGTGAACACACTAAGTCGCCATGGTGACAAAAGCAAACAAGGAAGCTTAAACGGGAACTAAAGAAGTCCAAAACTAACAGAACATAACTAAACAAAACATGATCCGGACCACAGATCATGACAGTAATATGATCAAACTTTCTTGTTTTTGTCAAAAGTCTAGCAGCCGCATTTTGTACCATCTGTAATCTTTTAATGCTAGACATAGGGAGGCCCGAAAATAAAACGTTACAGTAATCGAGACGAGATGTAACGAACGCATGGATAATGATCTCAGCATCGCTTGTGGACAAAATGGAACAAATTTTAGCGATATTACGGAGATGAAAGAAGGCCGTTTTAGTAACACTCTTAATGTGTGACTCAAACGAGAGAGTTGGGTCGAAGATAATACCCAGATTCTTTACCGAGTCGCCTTGTTTAATTGTTTGGTTGTCAAATGTTAAGGTGGTATTATTAAATAGATGTCGGTGTTGAGCAGGACCGATAATCAGCATTTCCGTTTTCTTAGCGTTGAGTTGCAAAAAGTTAGCGGACATCCATTGTTTAATTTCATTAAGACACGCCTCCAGCTGACTACAATCCGGCGTGTTGGTCAGCTTTAGGGGCATGTAGAGTTGAGTGTCATCAGCATAACAGTGAAAGCTAACACCGTATTTGCGTATGATGTCACCTAGCGGCAGCATGTAAATACTAAAGAGTGCAGGGCCAAGAACCGAACCCTGGGGAACTCCGCACGTTACCTTAACATAGTCCGAGGTCACATTGTTATGGGAGACACACTGCATCCTGTCAGTAAGATAAGAGTTAAACCAAGACAAGGCTAAGTCTGTCATCCCAATACGCGTTTTGATACGCTCTAATAGAATATTATGATCAACAGTATCGAAAGCGGCGCTAAGATCAAGAAGCAGCAACATAGATGAAGCATCAGAATCCATCGTTAGCAATAGATCATTAGTCATTTTTGCGAGGGCTGTCTCCGTAGAGTGATTTGCCCTGAAACCGGATTGAAAAGGTTCACAGAGATTGTTAGACGCTAAGTGTTCATTTAGCTGCTGTGCGACAATTTTTTCGAGGATTTCCGAGATAAACGGAAGGTGGGACACCGGCCGGTAGTTTACCAAGAGATCAGGATCGAGGTTAGGTCTTTTGAGTAGAGGATGAATAACCGCTTTTTTGAATGCTAGGGGAACAGTGCCAGAGGAAAGTGATAAGTTTATAATATTTAACACTGATGGACCTAACAATACAAAAAGCTCCTTGATAAGTTTCCCAGGAATTGGGTCAAGTAAACATGTTGTTTGTTTTGTCCCATTTACATATTTTGACAATTCCTCCAATGTTATTTCATCAAAGAGAGAGAAACTATTTTGGAGGGCGGTATCCGTCGTATATACAGTCGTATTTGTGTTAATAGAACCCAGTTGTAGCTGAGATGCATTGTCTTTAATCTCTTTTCTAATGACTTCAATTTTCTTATTAAAGAAATTCATAAAGTCATCTGCTGAGTGGGTGGAGCTACTGGGAGGAGTCCCTTGTTGGGTTAGCGATGCTACTGTACTAAACAAAAATTTAGGATCATTTTTGTTGAGGTGGATGAGATTTGAGTAATACTTAGCTTTAGCTGAGGTAAGTATGCGTTTAAAGTTATTAAACTATCACACCATGCTTGATGGAAAACCTCAAGTTTAGTCGCACGCCATTTGCGTTCCAGCTTTCTACATGATAATTTCTGGGCTTTAGTTTCTTCTGTAAACCATGGGGTACGCCTTTTAGGGGGCCCTTTTTAGCTTTAGCGGTGCTACACTATCAATGGTGTCGCGCAGGGCGTTGTTAAAGTTGTTAGTGAGGTTATCAACAGAGCCCACATAATTTGGGAATGGTGCCATTACCGAAGGCAGTAGGTCAGTAAGAGTCGTCGTTGTGGCAGCATTAATGTTGCGGCGGCTATAGTAGTTATTATTATTATTATTAGTTTGTTGACAATGAGTCAGAACTTCGAATTTTATAAGGTAATGATCGGACATTACTTTAGTGTACGGGAGTATCGTAACTTTAGAGGTGGTGACACCCCTGACAAGCACTAGATCTATCGTATTACCGTTGCGATGCGTGGGTTCATTTATTATTTGTGTAAGACCACAGCTATCAATTATAGTCTGGAGCGCCACGCATGGAGGGTCCGATGGGGTATTCATATGGATATTAAAGTCCCCCATTATGATTATATTGTCGGCGTGCGTCACTAGATCAGCAACAAACTCTGAGAATTCACTGATGAAGTCCGAATAGGGCCCAGGGGGGCGGTAGATAACAGCCAGGTGGAGAGGCAGCGGTGTGACAAACCTCAAAGTGAGCACCTCAAACGAGTTATATTTATTATTTATGTTAGGTGTAAAATTATAGTTTTCATTGTATATTAGTGCGACACCCCTTCCCCTTTTAAGAGATCGGGCAACATGTGCATTGGTATAGTTAGGAGGAGATGCCTCATTTAGCGCAAAAAAATCGTCTGGTTTGAGCCAGGTCTCGGCGAGACCAACGACGTCAAGTTTGTTGTCTCTAATGACTTCATTAACTAATAACGTTTTGGAAGATAATGATCTTATATTTAAAAAGCCCATATTATAGGTAGTGGGCTGTTTTGAGGATTGTTTGTTGAAATTATCCGAAGTAGCAATATTAATAATGTTGCGTTTATTATGCGTAGTGCACTTTAAATAGTTTCGACCATATCTAGTAATTGATACGACGGGAATTGTCCGATTGTTTGCTAGATGTTGCGATAAACTGAACGCATCATAGTTAGCCACCTCAGTAGATTGCATGTCTGCCTCTGACACGGTCACAAAAGAAAAAACATTATGTGAGTTGTGTTTTATTCTAAGAGAATTGCTATGTGTGCAGGGATTATCCAGCCTGGCGCCGGCTAGTTCTAGTTTAAATGGCTTCTTACCCGGAGACTCCACGCTTCTTTGGTTAGCTTTTCCCTTTGTTGTTAAACCCACTCGGCATCCCCGCTTCTGCTTCCGCTCACACCGCTTACGTCGTCTCCATTGGCGGTCACCGCTAGCACTTGACTCCGCTGCTACAAAGGCCGCTCGATGTAGCCCGCGAAGTATTCCCATGCTAGCGAGGAGGTCCACCGTACATGCATCTTTCAGTCTATAACGACCCGATCCATCCACATCCAGAATTGTCTGTCGGTCGTATGTGATCACAGAGTGTTCACGCTTTGAGCCAGCCATGAAATTGACAGAAATGACGGGTGTTTTTTGCCAAATCGCTCTACACTCCCAAGAGCGTTTTCAAGCTGCTGCATAGCAATGCGCCGCCATCTTGCCAATCTAATAAATGAACCCACGCATCGCAACGATAATACGATAGATTTAGTGCTTTTCAGGGGTGTCACCACCTCCAAAGTTACGATACTCCCGTATACTAAAGTAATGTCCGATCATTACCTTATAAAATTCGAAGTTCTGACTCATTGTCAACAAACTAATAATAATAATAACTACTATAGCAGCCGCAACATTAATGCTGCCACAACGACGATTCTTGCTGGCCTACTGCCTTCGGTAATGGCACCATTCCCAAATTATGTCGACTCTATTGATAACCTCACTAACAACTTTAACGACGCCCTGCGCGACACCATTGATAGTGTAGCACCGCTAAAGCTAAAAAGGGCTCCTAAAAGGCGTACCCCATGGTTTACAGAAGAAACTAAAGCCCATAAATTATCATGTAGAAAGCTGGAACGTAAATGGGGCGCGACTAAACTTGAGGTTTTCTATCAAGCATGGAGTGATAGTTTAATAACTTATAAACGCATGCTTAACTTAGCTAAAGCTAAATATTACTCAAATCTCATCCACCTCAACAAAAATGATCCTAAATTTTTGTTCAGTACAGTAGCATCGCTAACCCAACAAGGGACTCCTCCCAGTAGCTCCACCCACTCGGCAGATGACTTTATGAATTTCTTTAATAAGAAAATTGAAGTCATTAGAAAGGAGATTAAAGACAATGCATCCCAGCTACAACTGGGTTCTATTAACACAGATACGACTGTATATACGACTGATACCGCCCTCCAAAATAGTTTCTCTCTCTTTGATGAAATAACATTAGAGGAATTGTTAAGATGTGTAAATGGGACAAAACAAACAACATGTTTACTTGACCCATTTCCTGGCAAACTTATCAAGGAGCTTTTTGTATTATTAGGTCCATCAGTGCTAAATATTATAAACTTATCACTTTCCTCTGGCACTGTTCCCCTAGCATTCAAAAAAGCGGTTATTCATCCTCTACTCAAAAGACCTAACCTCGATCCTGACCTCATGGTAAACTACCGGCCGGTGTCCCACCTTCCGTTTATCTCGAAAATCCTCGAAAAAATTGTTGCACAGCAGCTAAATGAACACTTAGCGTCTAACAATCTCTGTGAACCTTTTCAATCCGGTTTCAGGGCAGATCACTCTACGGAGACAGCCCTCGCAAAAATGACTAACGATGGATTCTGATGCATCATCTATGTTGCTGCTTCTTGATCTTAGCGCTGCTTTTGATACCGTCGATCATAATATTTTATTAGAGCGTATCAAAACACGTATTGGGATGTCAGACTTAGCCTTGTCATGGTTTAACTCTTATCTTACTGACAGAATGCAGTGCGTCTCCCATAACAATGTGACCTCGGACTATGTCAAGGTAACGTGCGGAGTCCCCCAGGGTTCGGTTCTTGGCCCTGCACTCTTTAGTATTTACATGCTGCCGCTAGGTGACATCATACGCAAATACGGTGTTAGCTTTCACTGTTATGCTGATGACACCCAACTCTACATGCCCCTAAAGCTGACCAACACGCCGGATTGTAGTCAGCTGGAGGTGTGTCTTAATGAAATTAAACAATGGATGTCCGCTAACTTTTTGCAACTCAACGCTAATAAACGGAAATGCTGATTATCGGTCCTGCTCAACACCGACATCTATTTAATAATACCACCTTAACATTTGACAACCAAACAATTACACAAGCCGACTCGGTAAAGAATCTGGGTATTATTTTAGACCCAACTCTCTCGTTTGAGTCACACATTAAGAGTGTTACTAAAACGGCCTTCTTTCATCTCCGTAATATCGCTAAAATACGTTCCATTTTGTCCACTAGCGACGCTGAGATCATTATTCATGCGTTCGTTACGTCTCGTCTCGATTACTGTAACGTATTATTTTCGGGTCTCCCTATGTCTAGCATTAAAAGATTACAGTTGGTACAAAATGCGGCTGCTAGACTTTTGACAAGAACAAGAAAGTTTGATCATATTACGCCTATACTGGCTCACCTGCACTGGCTTCCTGTGCACTTAAGATGCGACTTTAAGGTTTTACTACTTACGTATAAAATACTACACGGTCTAGCTCCAGCCTATCTTGCTGACTGTATTGTACCATATGTCCCGGCAAGAAATCTGCGTTCAAAGAACTCCGGCTTATTAGTGATTCCCAGAGCCCCAAAAAAGTCTGCGGGCTATAGAGTGTTTTCTGTTCGGGCTCCAGTACTATGGAATGCCCTCCCGGTAAAAGTTAGAGATGCTACCTCAGTAGAAGCATTTAAGTCCCATCTTAAAACTCATTTGTATACTCTAGCCTTTAAATAGACCCCCTTTTTTTAGACCAGTTGATCTGCCGTTTTCTTTTCTCCTTTGCCCCCTCGCCGGGTTATTCCGGTTCCGGTGACCATGGATGAGATGCTGGCTGTCCAGAGTTGGGACCCGGGGTGGACCGCTCGCCTGTGCATCGGTTGGGGACGTCTCTGCGCTACTGACCTGTCTCCGCTCGAGATGGTCTCCTGTTGGCCCCCCTGGACTGGACTCTCACTGTTATGTGGATCCACTAGGGACTGTACTTAGAGGGGGGTTACCCACATATGCGGTCCCCTCCAAGGTTTCTCATAGTCATTCACATCGACGTCCCTTGTGTGGGCTCTGTGCCGAGGATGTCGTTGTGGCTTGTGCAGCCCTTTGAGACTTTTGTGATTTAGGGCTATATAAATAAACATTGATTGATTGATTGTTTGATGACTTCACTAACTGCTTCTTTTCTATCACTTTTACTATCATATTTGTACATGATGTTGTTCTACATGAAGGTAGTACAGTAAGAACAGCGCTAGTGTTTTTTCATTTACAGTAAAATGCTGTCAAAACAACAGTAGTTTTCACAATTTGACTGTAAAATGTAATGTATTATTGTTGTGTACAACTTGATGGATAACGCTTTGAAATCACAAGTCAAGTCAAAACAATGGTTTGAATGTACGATAATATATTTGTTGCATTTTTATATAAGATCTAAGTTTTAAAAATATGTGATTGCAAGCATTTGATCTGTCCAAATGAAAAGAATGAATACATTTAGTGAGAGAAGATAAAAGACTTTATGCACACATATTATTTCCAGGGTGTTTTATGCTCGCTAATTTTGTATGTTTTAACCTAATAGTCATGGATGTTAATACTTGGCACCATGGATAACACACATGAATAGATGTGTAGGTCATTGGGCCGCCATCTTGAAGAGGTCTTATACTCCTCTGAGCAGCAGGAAGAACACCATGGCAGAGCATTGTGCTGCGTATTCTCCCACTAAAGTACCAGTGAACATGAATATTGGTTATATTTTGTTACAGGTTGTACAAACCCTGTTTCCGTATGAATTGGGAAATTGTGTTAGATGTAAATATAAAATGCAAATCTTTTTCAACCCATATTCAATTGAATGCACTACAAAGACAAAATATTTGATGTTCAAACTCATAAACTTTATTTTTGAGTTATTGAGTCTGTTTAGCTGATAGTGGGTCCATGATGATGACTTCTGTTTTGTTTGATCATCTGTTTTACTGCCGTGTTACAGACAATGTTTGGAAACAATTAAGGTATGTAAATAAACATTTCTGTGTAAATAACTAATTTCACAACGTACAAATCCCGTTTCCATATGAGTTGGGTAATTGTGTTAGATGTAAATATAAATGGAATACAATGATTTGCAAATCCTTTTCAACCCATATTCAATTGAATGCACTACAAATAATAATTAACTTAGAATTTCATGGCTGCAACATGTGCCAAAGTAGTTGGGAAAGGGCATGTTCACCACTGTGTTACATGGCCTTTCCTTTTAACAACACTCAGTAAACGTTTGGGAACTGAGGAGACACATTTTTTAAGCTTCTCAGGTGGAATTCTTTCCAGTCTTGCTTGATGTACAGCTTAAGTTGTTCAACAGTCCGGGGGTCTCCGTTGTGGTATTTTAGGCTTCATAATGCGCCACACATTTTCAATGGGAGACAGGTCTGGACTACAGGTAGGCCAGTCTAGTACCCGCACTCTTTTACTATGAAGCCACGTTGATGTAACACGTGGCTTGGCATTGTCTTGCTGAAATAAGCAGGGGCGTCCATGGTAACGTTGCTTGGATGGCAACATATGTTGCTCCAAAACCTGTATGTACCTTTCAGCATTAATGGTGCCTTCACAGATGTGTAAGTTACCCATGTCTTGGGCACTAATACGCCCCCATACCATCACACATGCTGGCTTTTCAACTTTGCGCCTATAACAATCCGGATGGTTCTTTTCCTCTTTGGTCCGGAGGACACGACGTCCACAGTTTCCAAAAACAATTTGAAATGTGGACTTGTCAGACCACAGAACACTTTTCCACTTTGTATCAGTCCATCTTAGATGAGCTCAGGCCCAGCGAAGCCGACAGCGTTTCTGGGTGTTGTTGATAAACGGTTTTCGCCTTGCATAGGAGAGTTTTAACTTGCACTTCCAGATGCAGCGACCAACTGTAGTTACTGACAGTGGGTTACTGAAGTGTTCCTGAGCCCATGTGGTGATATCCTTTACACACTGATGCCGCTTGTTGATGCAGTACAGCCTGAGGGATCGAAGGTCACGGGCTTAGCTGCTTACGTGCAGTGATTTCTCCAGATTCTCTGAACCCTTTGATGATATTACGGACCGTAGATGGTGAAATCCATAAATTCCTTGCAATAGCTGGTTGAGAAAGGTTTTTCTTAAACTGTTCAACAATTTGCTCACACATTTGTTGACAAAGTGGTGACCCTCGCCCCATCCTTGTTTGTGAATGACTGAGCATTTCATGGAATCTACTTTTATACCCAATCATGGCACCCACCTGTTCCCAATTTGCCTGTTCACCTGTGGGATGTTCCAAATAAGTGTTTGATGAGCATTCCTCAACTTTATCAGTATTTATTGCCACCTTTCCCAACTTCTTTGTCACGTGTTGCTGGCATCAAATTCTAAAGTTAATGATTATTTGCCAAAAAAAAAAAGTTTATCAGTTTGAACATCAAATATGTTGTCTTTGTAGCATATTCAACTGAATATGGGTTGAAAATGATTTGCAAATCATTGTATTCAGTTTATATTTACATCTAACACAATTTCCCAACTCATATGGAAACGGGGTTTGTACATTTTAGCTGTAAGTTCATAATAATAGCAGTGTGTTTAAAAAGGTGAATATATCTCAAAATTCTTCAAATAAATGGTATTTTAATGAACACAAATGCATTGGGGACACTGCACATTCTATTTCAAAGCCAAAAAATTGAAAAAAAAGTAATTGAATTTGATAATATTTTACAGAAAGTCAAGAAATATAAAAACAAAAAATAGCAGTGTTGACATCTTTCTTTACAAAACTCAAATGTACTGTATAAATTTAGAAAGGCTTGCAGATTCAACTTTCCTGAGAGTCATGAACTAATATTTAGTTGCATAACTATAACTGATAACTGCTTCACACCTGTGGCACATGGAGTCCACCAATTTCTGGCACCGGTCAACAGGTATTGCAGCCCATGATGTTATGGGATCGAAGGAGGAGGGAGTTGTGACAGCCCAGAACCACAAGGGGGCAATATTGCTCTATGTATTTATTACTGCATATGTATATATAAACAATATAATAAATAATCACCAATATAATTTAATTAAACAACAAAGGAATGGCGTGTGTTAACTAGATCCAAAAGGGGTGTATGGTGGAAGACTATGTGTATGAATAATTAGCTGTTGAGTATTACCATAATTGTTGGATGAGGAAGCAGACAAAACCAAAGGGGCTATGCAAAAGGGGTCTGTGATCCAAGCGAGGTCCGTGGGGCAGAGAGAGGCGTCAAAGGGTCCGTGTCCAGTTCGAGGATCAGGGGCGGCAGTCGAGATCCAGGGGTGGGGTCCAAGGAAGCGAGACGCACAGCTCGAATCCAAAGCAACGGAAGGAAAACACTGCAGGCACAAGGGAGAAGACAGGGGACAAATCAAGCATGGGGAAGAACACGGAGAACAAAGAGCTAACGATCGCTTACGGTACGCCAACAGAAGGTTATATTCCGGCGAGAGATGGCAGGTTGTGCAGGCTTAAGAAGGCAGGTCTGATCATCAGCTCCAGGTGTGCAGATTGCCGAAAATTGATTGCAGCTGTTCGCTGCCGCTGGTCTGGGGCGCGCATTGCGCGTTCTCGGAGCTGCGCTCGGTGCAGCGCACAGATGAATGCGCACTAACGCGCGCCCGTACCGTGACACAGGACAATTGTACTACGTTCCACAATCCCTCTGCATTTCTTGGTTTTGCCTGATGAACAGCATTTTTGATGTCAGCCCACAAGTTTTCGATGGAATTAAGGTCCGGGGATTGTGCTGGCCACGCCATTACTGTTTGTCTGGAACCATGATTAGGCTCGCTTGCTGGTGTGTTTGGGGTTCTTGTCTTGTTGAAACACCCATTTCAAGGGCATTTCCTCTTCAGCATATGGCAACATGACTTCTTCCAGTATTTTGATGTACTCAAACTGATCCATGATCCCTGGTATGCGATAAATAGGACCAACACCATAGTACGAGAAACATCCCCATATCATGATGCTCGCACCACTGTCTTCACTGTGTACTGTGGCTTGAATTCAGTGTTTGCAGGACGTCTGACAAACTGTCCGTGGCCCTTAAACCCAAAAAGAACAATCTTACTCTCATCAGTCCACAAAATATTACGCCATTTCTTTTTCGTCCAGTCAATGTGTTTTCTTTGGCAAATTGTAACCGCTCAAGCACATGTCTTTTTTTTAACAATGGGACTTTGCGGGGGCTTCTTGCTGGTAGCTTGGCTTCACATAGTCGTGGTCTGGTTGTTACAGTACTCACAGGTCTGATTGTTACAGTACTCACAGGTCTGATTGTTACAGAACTCACAGGTCTGATTGTTACAATACTCAAAGGTCTGATTATTATAGTACTCACAGGTCTGATTGTTACAGTACTCACAGGCCATCTTAGATCTTCTTTCATCCTCCTGTAGCTGATCATTGGCTGAGCCTTTGCCATTTTGGTTATTCTCCCAACCATTCCAATAGTCCTTTTTCTTTTTCTTCCACGCATTTCTGGTTTTGGCTGCCATTTTAAAGCCTTTGATATCATTTTAGCTGAACAGCCTATCATTTTCTGCATTTCTTTATAGGTTTTCCCCTCTTTTATTAATTTCTTAATCAAAGAACGCTCTTCTTCTGTAGAGTGTCTTGAACGACCCATTTTACTCGGTTTTTCAAGGACAAATGCACAGCCAGCATATGCAGCGTCAGTTGCCTTGATCCTTAAAAAAGGGCCACCTGTTTTCAATTTCACAGAATCAGCAGCATGCACGTCATGCCTGTTGGTTTTCTATACCTTTACTAAACCTTCTAGAAACTTACTTGCAGTGTAGAAGTTGAAGTTCTAACAAAAACAGTGATTTATCTTGCTAGTGATGTGGGACTGCTATTATTTTGAACACAACTTGTATGTTTGGTGCCAGTGTTCTGGATATAAACTGAACGGTCCGGGCGCACGTCAGTGCGCATTCATCTGTGTGCTGCACCGAGCGTAGCTCCGAGAGCGCGCAAAGCGTGCCCCAGACCGGCGGCAGCGAAGAGCTGCAATCAATCGCCGGCAATCTGCACACCTGGAGCTGATGATCAGACCTGCCTTCAAAAGCCTGCACAACCTGCCATCCCTGGCCGGAACATAACCTTCTGTTGGCGTACAGTAAGCGATCTACATGCTTGAGGCAATCTTGCTCTCGCTCTCTGTGTTTCTCTTCCGCCATCATTTTTGATTGTCTCCTGTCATTCTTGTCGATCCTACTGCAGCCCTCCGTTCCAGCGTTGACGTTGCTGTGTCTCGTCATTCCTTGTTCCCCCCCTGCTTACCGGACTGCCTCTTGGAATTCGACCCCTCGCTTTGGACACGGACCTGTTGACGCCCTGCTTAGCCCCTGACTTCCTGCTCTCCTCACGACCTCCGAGCTCTGCCTTGTCCTCCTGATCTTCCGCCTCTCACTCATCACTTCTGGTAAACACTCAGCAATTAATTCCTACACATAGTCTTACACCACACACCCCTTTGGGTTTTGTCACACTCCATTCCTTTGTTGTTTAGTTAAATTACATTGTTGGTAGAAAATGGATGGATGGATGGATGTTCATTATTTATTATATTATATTGTTTATATATTTAATAAACACATAGAGCAATATTTCCCCCTTGTGGTTCTGTGCCGTCACAACTCCCTCCTCCAACCATAACACATTTTCCTTAACACTGACTTAGATGACAACAGACACAATAATGCTATAAACACATATTAGTGGTTTTACATTGGAAATATAAACAAGTGAACGTCTGACTTGTAATCAAGCTAATTTGGCTGTCGTTGTATTCACAGTTTTAGCAGCTTTGCTTCAGATCTGTGTCAAAATAAGAGTTGTGTTAAAGAAATGTACACAGCAAAAATTGGAGTGTTGAAATTTCAGGGTTTTTATTTTTTAAATTGTTTTAATTTCCAAAATGACGCCGCTATAGGGGCTGCTGGTGGCAGGAGCTCTGTGCTCTTGTGTCATCCTTTTGTGTTCCTGGTGTTTCCCTATTGTTTTCATGTGGGTTTTTGTTTGCCTTTTGGTTGGGGACCCTTTGGGACTGTGTGACAAGGGGTGGCACTTTCCTGACTTCTGTGGTGCTTTTTTGTGGACTTCTGGGTCTGCCTCTCGGGAGTAGACCAGCTGCTGGGTCTCTGCCACACCAGAGTCGGTTTGGAAAGACTGGAGGAGATGTGAATGAAGAGACAGGACTGCGGAGCTGGACAAGCTTCACAGTGTCTTGGCCGAAGGAGCAGGTATCGGACACCTCGCTCTCCTTGGACGGTTTCCTCGCTCATCCATGCAGACTGGACACTGGCCGAGAATTGGTGGGCGGCCGAGGGTGGAGTCGGCTCTCTCTGTTGTTTTTTGGGTCTGCTCCTGTCTCTGGCATGCTCCTCCTACCCCAGCAGACCATGGCGTGGAACACCACCACAGCGTGTGTGGGTGTTGAAATTATGTTTTTGTTTGGTTGCTTGTCTATGCATGGTGCAATCGTGTGTGCGCAATATATATTATTGGTAGATTTGTTATGATCCGCTGCCCGGATCATAGTTTTACGTTCAAGTCACTTGTGTTTTCAGCACCTTGTTTGGTTTCTGTTGCCATGACGGCAGATTATGCTCAGCTGCCTCTGGTTAGTGTTCGAGACGCTCACCTGTTGTCCGGGCACTAATCAGAGGGCTACTTAGTCTTCGCCCAGGCAGCACTCTGCCTGGCTTCCTAATTTGCTCATATGCAACAAGTATCGACCTCTTTGTTTCCTGCTAGCTTTCAGGCTATGCTATTTTTTTGCTTGCTAGCTCCCATGCTAGTCCTTTTGTTTTTTCTCCTGTCTGATTTAGTTCTTGAATAAATCATTTTTCCTACCTGCAAGCTGTGTCCGAGCCCGTCTGCATCCTTGGGAGAACACCTCGCACCACGATGCGACCCGGTCGTTACAGTAGGAAGCCAGCAAGAAGTTCTCCCGCAGCGAGCACGTCGGAGGAGATGGACGAAGGTGCGTGGATGGTGTTGCGAGCAATGGAGGCGGAGACTCTCCGCTATTCCCCCTCGGAGCGCCAGGACCTGATCTGGGGTCCTAACGGAAAGTTGGTCCCAATCCACTCCGTTTGGCCCGAGGACATCGCCACACCTCCGCACCACCGGACGCGTCAGCGAAGACGGAAGCCACCCAAGAGGTCTTCACTTCGCTGCCAAGACGCGCCACTCCCTCAAACTCCTCCACCGGTACACAGCAAGCTACATTCAGCCCAAGATTCCCCTCTTCGAAGGTCTGTTAATCCCATCAACTACCTTACCGAAGATTGTTATGGCTGGCCTGTCAATCACTGGGACTGCAGCTATGACGTCATTCCATCGGCACCCCCTGATGACACGCCGCTTGATGACGTTGTCCCGTCCATTTTGGATGACGTCATAGACAAAGACTTTTTTAGACACTATGTCAATTCTTCCTGCCAGCCATTTTCAAGTGACTTTAATTCTGCAATAAAACATTATCAGGACATTTTTTTAAGGACTAAATCTAGTCAGTCCCAGTCTCAAGTGGGGGGTGACAATAGACATTTTGGACAATTTAGAGGAGAGGATTCTGCCCTCCCCCTGACCACCCTCCACCCACCCTTGAAGACGGTTCCAATCCGCAAGGAACGCGTCTGGGATCCGCTTTTTGAGGGGGGGGGCTAGTACTGAGAGCTGTGCGAGTGGGGTGGCACAACGGCGTGCTAAGCCGCAACCTCCTGCTCGGCCACCGCCACCTGTCCTTCGGCAGGCTAAGCCACAACCTCCTGCCCGGCCGCCACCACCGGTTTTTCGGCCTGCTAAGCCGCAACCGCCGGCTAGGCCACCTGCACCACGACTGGTTCTCGCACCAGTACCTGAACCTCGGCTGGTTCCCACACCAGTACCTGCACCTCGGCTGGTTCCCACACCAGTACCTGCACCTCGGCTGGTTCTCGCACCAGTACCTGCACCTCGGCTGGTTCCCGCACCAGTACCTGCTCCACGGCTGGTTCCCGCACCAGTACCTGCACCACGACTGGTTCTCGCACCAGTACCTGCACCACGACTGGTTCTCGCACCAGTACCTGCACCACGACTGGTTCTCGCACCAGTACCTGCACCACGACTGGTTCTCGCACCAGTACCTGCACCACGACTGGTTCTCGCACCAGTACCTGCACCACGACTGGTTCTCGCACCAGTACCTGCACCACGACTGGTTCTCGCACCAGTACCTGCACCACGGCTGGTTCTCGCACCAGCACCTGCACCACGGCTGGTTCTCGCACCAGCACCTGTACCACGACTGGTTCTCGCACCAGCACCGGCTGCCACGACAGCGACTCCGGCTGCCACGACAGCGACTCCGGCTGCCACGACAGCGACTCCGGCTGCCACGACAGCGACTCCGGCTGCCACGACAGCGACTCTGGCTGCCACGACAGCGACTCCGGCTGCCACGACAGCGACTCCTGCTGCCACGACAGCGACTCCGGCTGCCACGACAGCGACTCCTGCTGCCACGACAGCGACTCCTGCTGCCACGACAGCGACTCCTGCTGCCACGACAGCGACTCCTGCTGCCACGACAGCGACTCCGGCTGCCACGACAGCGACTCCGGCTGCCACGACAGTGACTCCGGCTGCCACGACAGCGACTCCTGCTGCCACGACAGCGACTCCTGCTGCCACGACAGCGACTCCGGCTGCCACGACAGCGGCGACTCCTGCTGCCACGACAGCGGCGACTCCGGCTGCCACGACAGCGACGTCGACTCCTCCGGCTGCCACGGCGACGTCGACACCTACCGCTTCCACGGCGACGTCTCAGCGACCTCGAGTGGTCCGGCTGCGCAAGCGGCTCACTCAGAGGTCAGGTAATGGACGCCAGTGGCGCAAACAGCAGCAACATCCAAGACTTTGTTGCAGGACTCAGAGGCTGCTGAAATTCTGGCGCCACTCACGCCCACCTTCTCGGCGGCCACGAATGTGGCCTTACCGTGGTCGCCCGCCTCGCCCGCCTCGCCAGCGGCGGCGGCGTTCCATTCGCCGCCGCCACCTAACCCTTCCCCGGTGGATTCGGGGACACGTGGCCTGGCGACCCACCACCAAGTCACCCCCCCGCCCGCCCTTGACTCGTGAACTTATTGCTTGTTTTTTTTTTTGGGTTCCAGTTGTTTTTTTTGTTTTCAAGGGACATCTGGAATCTGTCCTTTTAGGGGGGGGGTACTGTTATGATCCGCTGCCCGGATCATAGTTTTACGTTCAAGTCACTTGTGTTTTCAGCACCTTGTTTGGTTTCTGTTGCCATGACGGCAGATTATGCTCAGCTGCCTCTGGTTAGTGTTCGAGACGCTCACCTGTTGTCCGGGCACTAATCAGAGGGCTACTTAGTCTTCGCCCAGGCAGCACTCTGCCTGGCTTCCTAATTTGCTCATATGCAACAAGTATCGACCTCTTTGTTTCCTGCTAGCTTTCAGGCTATGCTATTTTTTTGCTTGCTAGCTCCCATGCTAGTCCTTTTGTTTTTTCTCCTGTCTGATTTAGTTCTTGAATAAATCATTTTTCCTACCTGCAAGCTGTGTCCGAGCCCGTCTGCATCCTTGGGAGAACACCTCGCACCACGATGCGACCCGGTCGTTACAAGATTATTTTTTGTTTTTTTTGTTGTTTTACTTTTGTGTGTCCATGTAATGTTTGTCTGCTCTTGAATGGGATTATGCTGAAAATCTTACTTTTCCCTCAGGGATTAATAAAGTATTGAGTATCTTTACATTATTTGGCTTGTATTGAGTGAGTATATTTACTTTATTTGGCTTGTATTGAGTGAGTATCTTTACTTTATTTGGCTTGTATTGAGTGAGTATATTTACTTTATTTGCCTTGTATTGAGTGAGTATCTTTACTTTATTTGGCTTGTATTGAGTGAGTATCTTTACTTTATTTGCCTTGTATTGAGTGAGTATCTTTACTTTATTTGCCTTGTATTGAGTGAGTGTCTTTACTTTATTTGGCTTGTATTGAGTAAGTATCTTTACTTTATTTGGCTTGTATTGAGTGAGTATCTTTACTTTATTTGGCTTGTATTGAGCAGTGTTGGGTCAGTTACTGAAAACCAGTAACTAGTTACAGTTACTAGTTACTTCATTTCAAAAGTAACTCAGTTACTAACTCAGTTACTTACACCAAAAAAAAAAGTGTTACTGTGAATAGTAACTATTTAGTTACTTCTTTTTTTTTAAAGCTCCCATTAATGCCCTTTAGCCTTCATTTCAGCACTGTTATTGCACTGGAGAATAATACAATCTGTTGATCAACTTGACATGCATTTGTATCTTCCTTTTAACACAATTAGTGAAAAACAGTGCAACATAAAAAGGCATTTCTCCTTTCTTTAAACTTGGACCAATGACCATTAATAAAAAACAACTTAAAGTGCAACATAAGAAGGCACATCATCTTCCTTGAAACATAGGTAGTGAAATAAAGCCTGACATCTGGAGTGATGCTGCTGTCTTCCACACTTGGAGCCATGGATTGTAGAATCCTTGTTTTCAGTGGCAGGATCATTGACACAGATGGTGAAGTTTCAGTGCTCAGTAGAGATGTAACAGTTTTGAGGGGTTTAAGCACCTGGAGGACCTCCTCTGCCACTTTCACAGCATCATCAAACAGGGTGAGGATGTCTTTGACATTTGTCTTCAGGGTCTTGTGGGTCAATGCAGAGTATATGTACAGCCCTTTGAGACACTTGTGATTTAGGGCTATATAAATAAACATTGATTGATTGATTGATATATAGCTGCCTGCGGCTCCAACATGTCATAAGTGAAGTTCCACCTTGTTGGGACATCATGTATGAGCTTATGAGTAGGCAGCTTTAGCATTTCTTGCTTTGTCTTAAGCACATGAGCAGCTGTTGTGCTTGGGTGGAAGTAGGAAACCTCCTTCCTGATCCTCCCAAGGAGGCGCTCCATCCTATTGACTGAGATGTGATGCCAAATTCACTACATGTGCAAAGCACCTACCTGTGGTCCCAGTCCTGCCTCATTCACTGCAATTATTTGATTTTTGGCGTTATCACTTGTGACTGGGATATCTTTATCTTCCATTCCTCCGCTGCTTGTGTCAGTACCTGCGCAAGGTGACTCTCGTAGAGGGGGCGCGTCTTCTCATCTCCCAGTGTGCTGTGATGAAGTGAGCGCTTATCGTCACATAGTTCCCCTGGACGTCCACCAGTCTGTCGTGAGCGCAACAGATGATGCTCGGGATAGTTCATCCACAACTTTTTTCTTCTCCTGCTCATAAAGATCTGGCACAAACTTATTGCTGAAGTGGGTGCGCGACGGGATGTCGTAACGTGGCACAAGCACGTTCAGCATGTGTTTAAAACCCTCGTTTTGCACAACCGAGTCTGCACCTATAAACACACCGATTAAATGGCGCGGGGCGTTGAAGCTCCTCCGTTACTCCGCTCGCCATGACCACGCTGTGTGTGGACTGAACGTGCGAACAACCTTTTCAACCTTTTTTTTTTGTGTTGAGTAAATGTGATGTCATTGTTATTAATGCTGTTTCTGTGTATCATGAGAAGAGAGGCTTGCCGTTGTTGTTATGCGCCTCCAATAGGTTATATACGGTAGTGCCGGTTCATCCGCGCTATCGTCACGTGATCTCTTCCGGTTCACTCCGCGCCAGGAAATGACGTGACACACACAAAAAAGTTCGATGGAGTTGTGTTCTATTTTCCACAGTTACCGATGTTTTGTTTCCCGGTGCTGTGAGGCATTGTACTGAACCATCCTTAAAATAAACCATCATCTTTCATATATATGCAACTGGAGTATTCATTGAAGATGAGTGAAGAAAGAAGAAACCCAACAGGTTATGGGCCCAGACGTGCAACGGGAGGAAGATGGCAGCGCCTGATCTTCGATGGAGACGAGGACAACTACGAACTTTGGGAAGTACAATTTCTTGGTCACATGAGACTTGAACGTTTAAAGGACACAATACTTTCCTCTGGTGAGGTGGACCCAGAGAAGAATGCAGAATGCTTTGCAGAGCGAATCCAGTTCCTGGACGACAAAAGTCTGTCGTTGGTGATGAGAGACGCTGCTGACGATTGTCGCAAAGCACTACAAATTTTACGGCGCCATTATGCCAGTGATGGTAAGCCAAGAATTATTTCCCTGTACAACGAATTGTGTTCCCTGAAGAAAGACTCAGAAGAAACTATTACAGACTACATCATTAGAGCCGAAAAGATAGTGACTTCTTTAAGAAATACAAAGCAAGTAATAAGCGATGAGTTGAGCATTGCTATGGTTCTGCGGGGCCTACCGGAACCATACAAACCATTCGTCATTCACATGACACAGAGCAACGATGAAGTGACTTTTGTGGAGTTCAAGAGCAAACTACGAAGCTACGAAGAGAAAGAGAAATTTGAACACAAACCAAAATCAGACAACGTAATGAAAGTGGACATAGCGTCAGCGACCTGTTATGGATGTGGGAATCGTGGATATTTTGCGAAAAATTGTCCCCACAAAACAACACCAAAGTGGTGCAACTACCACCGAAGCACAACACATACAGACGCGACGTGCAGAAGAAAAATCAAGCCTGACTCTGCTAAACAAACTATGGAGAAAGAAGAAGATTCAAAGGAAATTGGCACCTCCTTTGTGTTCCAAGCCAGTCATTTGGTGCTTCCAGACAGCATCAAACAAAATGGACTGATGGTGGACTGTGGGGCGACGTCACACATAATCACTGAGAAGAGCAAATTCACACGATTTGATGAGACTTTTAACCCAAACAAACACTACATGGAGTTGGCCGATGGAACAAGGAAGAACAACGTGGCGCTGAAGAGAGGCGATGCAGTGGTTCTTCTACGCAACACAGAGGGGGATTCTGTGCATGACATGATGTCAAAAGACAAAGTGAATCTATGTTGTGATGTGAAAACATGGCACGAGATCTTGGGGCACTGCAATGTGAATGATGTTTTGAAACTTCAAAATGTTGTGACAGGCATGACAGTTACAGGAGATGCAAAAATAGAATGTGACATTTGTACACAAGGAAAATTCACTAACACTAGGAACAAATTACCTGATGTCAAAGCTAGTGCACCCCTAGAGCTGGTGCACACTGACCTGGCCGGTCCCATTGACCCCATTGGATTAGAAGGGCATAAATATTCAGTCTCATTTACTGATGATTATTCAGGGGCAGTATTTGTTTACTTCTTGAAAAATAAGAGTGAAACTACCCTTGCGACAGAGAAGTTCATTGCAGACGTTTCCCCATATGGCAACGTAAAATGTACACGCTCAGATAATGGAACTGAGTTCACTGGAAACGTTTTTCAAACACTTTTGAGAGAGAAAGGTATCACACATGAAACCTCATCACCTTATTCTCCTCATCAAAACGGTACAGCTGAAAGACAGTGGCGAACACTGTTTGAAATGGCAAGGTGTATGCTACTAGAAAAAGAGTTACCAAAAACATTATGGCCTTATGCTGTTCAAAGTGCCGCCCACATTCGGAACAGATGTTACAATGACAGAACAAAGAACACACCATATTTCATGTTAACTGGAAAGAAGCCCAACATTTCAAAAATGTGGGTGTTTGGCTCGGAGTGTTACGCATACACTCACAGTCACAAGAAACTTGAACCAAGGTGTGACAAAGGAGTATTTGTGGGCTATAGTAAAAATAGTCCAGCATACTCTGCATTTGACCCATCCCCTTGGGGAGCAGTGGGCAGCAGCGGCGCCGCGCCCGGGAATCATTTTGGTGATTTAACCCCCAACTCCAACCCTTGATGCTGAGTGCCAAGCAGGGAGGTTATGGGTCCCATTTTTATAGTCTTTGGTATGACTCGGCTGGGATTTGAACTCCAACCGCTGCTGCCCACTGCTCCCCAAGGGGATGGGTCAAATGCAGAGGACAAATTTCACCACATCTAGTGTGTGTGTGACAATCATTGGTACTTTAATCTTTAATCTTTAATACTTGGTCTATGATCCACTGTCAAGAAAGGTGTCAAAACACAGACTGGTAAAATTCACCAAAAAGAACACTGCAGAAAAAGAGACACAAACAAATGCGTATGACTTGGAAATCCCAGATTGCGAAAGCAATGAAACCAAACTACCTGACACTGTGTCAGAAAAATCAGTGAGCATCGAAAATCCAACTGTAGCTCAAAATGATGTTGATAACCAAACACAAACTCTGGAAGTAGAGGAGGATGTGGTGTTAGATGATGCCACAACTAACACAGAGACTAGAACAGAACAAAGAGGTCGTTACCCAAAGAGAGAGAGAATTGTTCCTCCAAAATACTTAGAGGAATATGTAACAAACATTGATGATATTAATGAAAGCCATGACGTTATTGATCACTGTTGCAGGGCAGTGTGTGGAGTCCCACAGACGTATAAAGACACCCTGATGTCATCAGAGGCAGCCAGCTGGGAAAAAGCCATGAAAGACGAGTTGGCATCTCTCAAAGAAAATGACACATTTGAACTAACAACATTACCAAAAGGGAAAAATACAGTAGGCGGAAAGTGGGTTTATGCCCTCAAAGAAAACACAGAGAAAGGACAGCTTTTCAAAGCTAGATATGTTGCCAAAGGATACAGTGTAACTGAAGGTATAGATTATCAAGAAACATTTGCACCAACCGCAGACATTACTTCTGTGCGTGCATTGATGCAAATAGCTGTCCAAAATGACCTCACCATCCACCAGATGGATGTGAAAACGGCATATTTACATGCCCCCATTGATGAAGAGATATACCTAGAACAACCAGAAGGTTTTCAGAAAACATCGGACACAGGTGAAAAACTAGTATTTAGGTTGAAGAAATCAATCTATGGCCTAAAACAATCAGGAAGAAATTGGTACAAACTTCTAAATGACCATTTAGAGCAAAACAATTTCAAAAGAAACCTATCTGATCATTGTGTCTACCGAAAACAAACAGAAAATGAAACAGTCATTGTTATCATCTGGGTGGACGACCTGATCATTGCCGCAAGTAGCAAAGAAGCACTTGAGCAATTCAAAGACACAATGAAAGCCAAATTCAACATGAAAGACCTGGGTAAGATATCTTATTTCCTGGGTATTCATTTTGAACAGAAACAGAATGAAATCAAAATGGATCAAAAGATGTACATACAAAAGATGCTTGAAAGATTTGGCATGTCAGAATGCAAACCTAGAACCACTCCTTCTGAACAGAAAGTAGAACTGAGCAATACAAATGAAAATGAGTGTGACACTACCGAGGTGGTAAACCCCAAAGAATACCGTGAAATCATTGGTAGTTTGATCTATGCCATGACCTGCACCAGACCAGATATCAGCTGGATTGTTGGTAGGTTATCACAAACATTGGCAAAGCCAACAGCACAGGATCTGGTTGCTGCCAAACATGTGCTAAGGTATCTCAAGGGTACACATGACTTTGAACTAAGTTTCAAGAAAAGTGAGGAAGGCCTCAACCTGATTGCATTTAGCGATTCAGACTGGGCATCATCAGTGGAAGACAGACGCAGCACTAGTGGATATTGTTTCGGTCTAACAAAACAAGGTCCAGCTATATCTTGGAAATCAAAGAAACAACCAACAGTTGCATTGTCAACTTGTGAAGCTGAATATACTGGCTTATCCACCACTACACGAGAAAATATTTATATCACCCAACTGTTGAGTGGCATGGACAAATGTTTGTATGATTGTACAACAATTCATGGAGACAATCAAGGGGCTCTTTTGTTGAGCAAAAATCCAGTTAATAGACAGAGGTCCAAACATATTGATGTTAAATATCATTTCATTCGTGAGGCACTCACTGAAAGGAAAATTTCATTAGTTTACTGTCCTACAGAAGACATGGTTGCAGACATCTTAACAAAACCTACTACAAGAGCCAAGATTGACAAATTCAAATTATTATTTTTTGGAAACTAATGTGTTTCACTGTTTCATCAATCAATCAATCAATCAATGTTTATTTATATAGCCCTAAATCACAAGTGTCTCAAAGGGCTGTACAAGCCACAACGACATCCTCGGTACAGAGCCCACATACGGGCAAGGAAAAACTCACCCCAGTGGGACGTCGGTGAATGACTATGAGAAACCTTGGAGAGGACCGCATATGTGGGTAACCCCCCCCCCCTCTAGGGGAGACCGAAAGCAACGGATGTCGATCTCCCCCTTGATCTCATGGTCATGAGATCAAGGGGGGGTGTTGAGTAAATGTGATCTCATTGTTATTAATGCTGTTTCTGTGTATCATGAGAAGAGAGGCTTGCCGTTGTTGTTATGCGCCTCCAATAGGTTATATACGGTAGTGCCGGTTCATCCGCACTATCGTCACGTGATCTCAATCAATCAATCAATCAATGTTTATTTATATAGCCCTAAATCACAAGTGTCTCAAAGGGCTGTACAAGCCACAACGACATCCTCGGTACAGAGCCCACATACGGGCAAGGAAAAACTCACCCCAGTGGGACGTCGGTGAATGACTATGAGAAACCTTGGAGAGGACCGCATATGTGGGTAACCCCCCCCCTCTAGGGGAGACCGAAAGCAACGGATGTCGAGTGGGTCTGACATAACATTGTGAAAGTCCAGTCCACAGTGGATCCAACACATCAGCGGGAGTCCAGTCCACAGCGGGGCCAACAGGAAACCATCCCGAGCGGAGACGGGTCAGCAGCGCAGAGATGTCCCCAACCGATGCACAGGCTAGTGGTCCACCCGGGGTCCCGGCTCTGGACAGCCAGCACTTCATCCATGGCCACCGGACCTATGCAACTCCCCCTCGCAAGGGACAGGGGAGAAGAGGAGAGAAGAAAAGAAACGGCAGATCAACTGGTCTAAAAAAGGGGGGGTCTATTTAAAGGCTAGATTATACAAATGAGTTTTAAGATGGGACTTAAATGCTTCTACTGAGGTAGCATCTCTAACTGTTACCGGGAGGGCATTCCAGAGTACTGGAGCCCGAATAGAAAACGCTCTATAGCCCGCAGACTTTTTTTTGGCTCTGGGAATCACTAATAAGCCGGAGTTCTTTGAACGCAGATTTCTTGTCGGGACATATGGTACAATACAATCGGCGAGATAGGCTGGAGCTAAACCGTGTAATATTTTATACGTAAGTAGTAAAACCTTAAAGTCGCATCTTAAGTGCACAGGAAGCCAGTGCAAGTGAGCCAGTATAGGCGTAATATGATCAAACTTTCTTGTTTTTGTCAAAAGCCTTGCAGCCGCATTTTGTACCAACTGTAATCTTTTAATGCTAGATATAGGGAGGCCCGAAAATAATACGTTACAGTAATCGAGACGAGACGTAACGAACGCATGAATAATGATCTCAGCGTCGCTAGTGGACAAGATGGAACGAATTTTAGCGATATTACGGAGATGAAAGAAGGCCGTTTTAGTAACACTCTTAATGTGTGACTCAAACGAGAGAGTTGGGTCGAAGATAATACCCAGATTCTTTACCGAGTCTCCTTGTTTAATTGTTTGGTTGTCAAATGTTAAGGTGGTATTATTAAATAGATGTTGGTGTCTAGCAGGACCGATAATCAGCATTTCCGTTTTCTTAGCGTTGAGTTGCAAAAAGTTAGCGGACATCCATTGTTTAATTTCATTAAGACACGCCTCCAGCTGACTACAGTCCGGCGTGTTGGTCAGCTTTAGGGGCATGTAGAGTTGAGTGTCATCAGCATAACAGTGAAAGCTAACACCGTACTTGCGTATGATGTCACCCAGCGGCAGCATGTAAATACTAAAGAGTGCAGGGCCAAGAACCGAACCCTGGGGAACTCCGCACGTTACCTTGACATAGTCCGAGGTCACATTGTTATGGGAGACGCACTGCATCCTGTCAGTAAGATAAGAGTTAAACCAAGACAAGGCTAAGTCTGACATACCAATACGTGTTTTGATACGCTCTAATAAAATATTATGATCGACGGTATCGAAAGCGGCGCTAAGATCAAGAAGCAGCAACATAGATGACGCATCAGAATCCATCGTTAGCAATAGATCATTAGTCATTTTTGCGAGGGCTGTCTCCGTAGAGTGATTTGCCCTGAAACCGGATTGAAAAGGTTCACAGAGATTGTTAGTCACTAAGTGTTCATTTAGCTGCTGTGCAACAGTTTTTTCGAGAATTTTGGAAATAAACGGAAGGTGGGAGACCGGTCGGTAGTTTACCATGAGGTCAGGATCGAGGTTAGGTCTTTTGAGCAGAGGATGAATAACCGCTTTTTTGAATGCTAGGGGAACAGTGCCGGAGGAAAGTGATAAGTTTATAATATTTAACACTGATGGACCTAATAATACAAACAGTTCCTTGATAAGTTTCCCAGGAAGTGGGTCAAGTAAACATGTTGTTTGTTTTATCCCACTTACACGCTGTAATAATTCCTCTAATGTTATTTCATCAAAAATAGAGAGACTATTTTGGAGGGCAGTGTCCGTCGTATATACAGTCGTATTTGTGTTAATAGAGCCCAGTTGTAGCTGGGATGCGTTGTCTTTAATCTCCTTTCTAATGAGTTCAATTTTCTTATTAAAGAAATTCATAAAATCATCTGCCGAGTGGGTGGAGCTACTGGGAGGAGTCCCTTGTTGGGTTAGCGATGCTACTGTACTAAACAGAAATTTAGGATCGTTTTTGTTGAGGCGGATGAGATTTGAGTAGTATTTAGCTTTAGCTAAGGTAAGCATGCGTTTATAAGTTATTAAACTATCACTCCATGCTTGATGGAAAACCTCAAGTTTAGTCGCGCGCCATTTGCGTTCCAGTTTTCTACATGATAATTTATGAGCTCTAATTTCTTCTGTAAACCATGGGGTGCGCCTTTTAGGGGCCCTTTTTTGCTTTAGCGGTGCTATACTATCAATAATTTCGCGCAAGGCATCGTCAAAGTTGTTAGTGAGTTTATCAATAGAGCCGACATAATTTGGGAATGGTGCTATTACCGAAGGCAGTAGGTCAGCAAGAGTCATCGTTGTGGCAGCATTAATGTTGCGGCCGCTATAGCAGTTATTATTATTATTAGCTTGTTGACAAAGAGTCAAAACTTCAAATTTTATAAGGTAATGATCGGACATTACTTTAGTATATGGAAGTATCATAACTTTGGAGGTGGTGACACCCCTGACAAGCACTAGATCTATTGTATTACCGTTGCGATGCGTGGGTTCATGTATTATTTGTGTAAGACCACAGCTATCAATTATGGTTTGGAGCGCCACGCACTGAGGGTCCGATGGGGTATTCATATGGATATTAAAGTCCCCCATTATGATTATATTGTCGGCGTGCGTCACTAGATCAGCAACGAACTCTGAGAATTCACTAATAAAGTCCGAATAGGGCCCAGGGGGGCGGTAGATAACAGCCAGGTCGAGAGGTAGCGGTGTGACAGACCTCATAGTAAGCACCTCAAACGATTTATATTTATTATTTAGGTTAGGGGTAAGGTTGAAATTTTCATTGTATATTAGTGCGACACCCCCTCCCCTTTTAAGAGGGCGGGCAACATGCGCATTCGTATAGTTAGGAGGAGATGCCTCATTGAGCGCAAAAAATTCGTCCGGTTTGAGCCAGGTTTCGCTAAGACCAATGACGTTAAGATTGTTGTCTCTAATGACCTCATTAACCAATAACGCCTTGGGAGACAATGATCTTATGTTTAAAAAGCCCATATTATAGGTATTGGGCTGTTTTGACGAGTTTTTGTTAAGATTATCCGTAGTGGCAATATTAACAATGTTGCGTTTATTATGCGTAGTGCACTTTAAATAGTTTCGACCATATCTAGGAATTGATATGACGGGAATTTTCCGATTGTTTGCTTGGTGCTGCAATAGACTGGACATATCATAATTTGCCACCTCAGTAGAATGCATGTCCACCTCTGACACAGACACAACAGAAAAAACATTATGTGAATTGTGTATTATTCTAAGAGAATTGCTATGCGTACATGGATTATCCAGCCTGGCGCTGGCTAGTTCTAGCTTAACTGACTCCTCACCCGGACTAACAGACATTGTAATTGCCTGTGACCGGGCTTGCTCTAGTGTAGTCAGTCAAGTGAGACTTAAATAGTAGTCTATGTTTCTAGACAGGATGATGGCGCCTTCCTGGTTAGGGTGAAGGCCGTCTCTCATCAGCAAGCCTGGTTTGCCCCAGAAAGAGGGCCAGTTATCAATAAACGTTAGTCCCTGCGTCCTACAGTAGCTAGCCAACCACTTGTTAAGCGAGACTAATCTGCTATATCTCTCATCATTGCCTCTCGCAGGCAGGGGGCCAGAGACAATTACTCGATGCCTGGACATCTTTCTGGCGAGATCACAAGTCCTGGCTATGTTTCTCTTTGTAATCTCTGACTGTCTCATTCTAGTGTCATTGGAGCCAACATGTACAACTATATTCGCATAATTAGTGGTGCGATTAGCCTGTCGTACGTGTTTACTAGGCCTGTTGCGAGTTAGCTCCCTAAGATTAGCTTCAATGTCAGGTGCTCTGGCCCCGGGGATACACTTTATTGTGGCTGGTTTGCTAAGCTTTATGTTTCGGGTGATGGAGTCCCCTATAACTAAGGTGTGGTGCCCGGTAGACTGGGGTGTAGGACTAGCTAAAGAGCTAAATCTATTATGCGTCTCAACCGGTACACCGTAGCTTGTAGGCCGCTTAGGACTGCTACAAGCTGGGCTAGTTAGCTCGCTACAGCTAACGCTAGCAGATGTGTCCGCAACATCTAAAGTTACGACATTACTCTGCTCTAACTGGCGGACACGGCCCTCTAGCAGAGCCAACCTCTCCGTGAGTATGGTGCAAGACGCGCAGGAAGCCATTACTCACAGTGTTTTCTGTCACCGAGTGAAGTTCCTGCTGTCCTCAGGGAAGTGGTCGCGGTCTGTAGGAGTAGCTTCTTACTGACCGGCGCTGCCTTTCTCCGCGCTAGCTTAGCAGCTAGCTAGCTGAGGAAAGGGTGGTGGGACAGAGATCGGGTGATTTGCAAGTTAAATAGTACCACTAAAAAATGTTTGAGAAGTGATAAAGAAAGCTGTAGAACAATTAAAAGCACACAGATAGAGCGCTACTTAGCTTTTTCGCAACAGCGAACAGACGGCGAGCAGTCACGCACGATCTCTTCCGGTTCACTGCGCGCCAGGAAATGACGTGACACAAACAGAAAAGTTCGATGGAGTTGTGTTCTATTTTCCACAGTTACCGATGTTTTGTTTCCCGGTGCTGTGAGGCATTGTACTGAACCATCCTTAAAATAAACCATCATCTTTCATATATATACAACTGGAGTATTCATTGAAGATGAGTGAAGAAGGAAGAAACACAACATTTTGTTTCATAAATCAAACCGCGGATCACATGTGTGCCTCCGCTCCCCACACCCACACCCAGACACACACACACGCCTCTTTTCTTCTCTCCGGCTTGTGACAGAGGAAGATTCAGAAGAACGACACCGCAGCGCTTCTGTTTCTATAGCCAATACTACATAAAAAATAACGTAAAATAACGCAGTAACGCATCATGTAGTAACGGTAACTGAGTTACTGAATATAAAAAACGCGTTAGATTACTAGTTACCGCCGAAACTAACAGCGTTACAGTAACACGTTACAGTAACACGTTACTTTGTAACGCGTTAGTCCCAACACTGGTATTGAGTGAGTATCTTTACTTTATTTTCCTTGTATTGAGTGAGTATATTTACTTTATTTGGCTTGTATTGAGTGAGTATCTTTACTTTATTTGGCTTGTATTGAGTGAGTATCTTTACTTCATTTGCCTTGTATTAAATGAGCCTATTTACTTTATTGTGTCTCCCTGTAATGTTTGTCTGCTCTTGAATGGGATTGTGCTGAAAATCTTACTTTCCCCTCGGGGATTAATAAAGTATTTCTGATTCTGATTCTGATTCTGATTAAACATTTCAGAGTTAATTTTCACTCTTAACGGGTTCTTTTAACTCATACTGATTCAAATAGAGTTGAATGTTGGGGTTATTTAACAGAGTTATCATGTAGAGTGTTGCCCCTGAGGTTAGCCCAGGTAAACCCTGTGCATCAATCAGCCTATCAAGAGTCTTGCCCCTGAGGTTAGCCCAGGTAAACCCCGTGCACCAATCAGCCTATCAAGAGTGTTGCCCCTAAGGTTAGCCCAGGTAAACCCCGTGCATCAATCAGCCTACCAAGAGTGTTGCCCATGAGGTTAGCCCATGTAAACCCTGTGCATCAATCAGCCTATCAAGAGTGTTGCCCATGAGGTTAGCCCAGGTAAACCCCGTGCATCAATCAGCCTATCAACACACTGCTGTGCATTACTGCAAGTCATGCTAGTCATTACTGCTAGTCAGACTGCTGCTTTCACCACAGATGGACACCTGAACACACACAGTAAGTACACATTAAACTTGCTGGAACAAAAATATCATGTTTGAAATAGTAATAGTGCAGGGTAGTAGTGTGTAAAATGTAATAGGTCAAGTTAAAGGCATGACATTACTGTTAGCTAGTGGTCGAAGATAAGTTAGCATTGCTCGCTAACCATAGCTGGTAGCATGAGTGTACTACTAATGTTTTAAGTTCATAGAGTGCATGGTGACAGTGATAGCCATGTAATGTTCGTTTGAAAACACAGCCATAATTATTTGAAATCTGGCTTTTAGAAACGAATAGTTATTAGCGCTATTCGCTAATTTGCGAAAATACGCTACTTCCGGTTGGACGCTAAAACGTAATTTCGCAGTAAAAGCATACCCGTACTTCCGGTTTTAAGTGACGAACGTACTTTCACAACGGAAGCGCTTTAGTGTGAGAATAGTTCAGGAAACTAACTGTAAAATGCAAGTGTATTAGATTGTGACACAATGTGGACATTTGATCCTGTTTCTCAAGTTTGAACACAGCTAATGTAATAGAAATGTATTTTAGTTTCAATATAAAAAGAGGAATGTTGGACAACCGCAGAAGTGTTGAGCAGTGTCATACATGTAGGCATGGGTTGATCATCTCCAAGTCAATTAATCAAACATTAAATGAAAACAAACTCGATAACTTTGCAACTTTAAACCAAATTGCTGTTAAATGCTAATTACTGTACATTGTTTTGCATGTCTGAGAAAAAAATGCTTGTGCAGGTTCGGTACAGCCAACAACAGAGGTATAGGAAGTTGGATGCGGTCGAAGGAAGGTGGGTTTTTCCGTGGTTCCATGAAAAAGGTTTGTTTTGGTTTTACTTAAGCTTGGTGAATTTTCTCCAATTCTGTTTATCTTACAATGGTGTATGAATGTATTGACTGTGGAGTTACTTGTGAGGCTCTAGTGAAGGTAGCTTATCTCTTACAGTCATAGAGAGATGTTGCCTGCCACTTGATGCTAATCTAGTACACAAAGATGCAACAGGGACCGAAGTTGATGAAGAAATATTTAGTGACATTGTCAGCCAGGGCAATGTGGTTCTAACAGTCTTCTCAAAGACAGTGAGAATTGAAAATTCATCAAACACATGATTCATATAAGAGATGTAGCTTGTATTTTTTAACACAAATCTCACTTAAGCAGAAAAATGTATCTGGACTCAATGTTTTATTTTCCCTTTTAGAATGTTCTGATTGCTCCTTGTCCTCTGCATCTGAGATGTCTGACTCCAGCTTCAGTTTAAGCTTCGATGAGGTCCCCAAAAAGAAACAGACTTGAGGGTACTACTGATGCAGCATCTGCAGAAAAGGTTGTCCTAATTGAACATTTGTCATTCTTAATCTCTAAAAACAAGCCTTTTTTAAACAATGTTTTTGCCTCTTAACTGTTTTGTCTTAAGTTGATTGAAGTTGTACTTGGAAGCAGTTCAGGCGGGGAAGAGGTCCTACAGCAATACCACACATCACACACTCTAACAGATGCCACAAGAAGAAAAATGGTCAATACATTACTGCTGGAGTGTCAAACGTACGGCCCGCGGGCCGGATCAGGCCCGTGAACAGGTTTTATCCGGCCCACGGGATGAGTTTGCAAAGTATAAAAATTAACCTGAAATTTTTGAATGAAAGAAACTGCTGTTCTAAATGTGTCCACTAGATGTCCCAATAGCAATACTTTGTATCTTTGTAAACGATGCTGCATATGTACAAAATAAACCACATGATGTTAGTACATCAGTCGAGGAAAATCATCAAACTACATAAATAACATCCTGTAATTTTGATTTTTATATACATTTTTTTATCTTGATGGATTGAACATTAACACCAATGAGTTGACTGATGAACATTATCACATCATTTATTCAGAAAATATAAATAACGACAAATAAAGATAGAATACTATTAACTGCTACAAGTAAGTGTAAAAAAATCCAACAACATTATGATTTGTACATTTTCAGAATGTGCTTGTTCTATTTTAAAAAAAAGAAAACAATCTGAAGTTGTCTTTATTTTTAAGTTAGCGTGCCGTGATTTCACCAGTCCGGCCCACTTGGGAGTAGATTTTTCTCCATGTGGACCCCGATCTTAAATTAGTTTGACAACCCTGTGTTAATGGCTCACATGATTGAAGAACACGGGTATCAGTGTTCTATTTGTGTATTATACTTTTTTTTTTTACAACAAATAACTGCTTGGACATTCCATTCCATAAACTCTAAATCCTAATTGAATCTGTTATTACAGGCACCTCCCCACTTAAGTTGTTGGAGAACATTTTGCTCTTGGGATAGTGATAGTGTTCCCATCCCTCAAAGATCCATACTCTAACAAAGGCTTTTTTATTATAGTCCACTTTGTTTACCTAATTTCCATCTTGTGTGTTTTCAAAACATTCATTTTGAATGTGTTTCCCTTATAGGAACACTTCTATGACACTGTATACATTTCTTGGCGCCTTAAGATGATCCAGAGAAGGATTGGACGAGGATCTGTACCTCCAAAAAGCCACATTAGTTCTAAATGCAGGAGGTATGTCAAGACACTTGATATTCTTCTCATTAACATGTAATTGTACTAGGGCTGGGCGATATGGCCTTTTATTAATATCTCAATATTTGTGGGCCATGTCAGGATACACGATATATATTGCGATATTTTGCCTTAGCCTTGAATGAACACTTGATGCATATAATCACAGCAGTATGATGATTCTGTGTCTACAATAAAACATTGTTGTCCATACTGCATTAATATATGCTCATTGTAAACTTTCATGCAGAGAGGGAAATCACAACTAAGTCAATTTAGCAAAACTGTATTTATTAAACAGTTATTAAAGGCCTACTGAAACCCACTACTACCGACCACGCAGTCTGATAGTTTATATATCAATGATGAAATCTTAACATTGCAACACATGCCAATACGGCCGGGTTAACTTATAAAGTGCAATTTTAAATTTCCCGGGGAACTTCCGGTTGAAAACGTCTATGTATGATGACGTTTGCGCGTGACGTCAATGGTTGAAACGGAAGTATTCGGACACATTGTATCACAATACAAACAGCTCTGTTTTCATCGCAAAATTCCACAGTATTCTGGACATCTGTGTTGGTGAATCTTTTGCAATTTGTTTAAAGGCCTACTGAAATGAATTTTTTTTATTTAAACGGGAATAGCAGATCCATTCTATGTGTCATACTTGATCATTTCGCGATATTGCCATATTTTTGCTGAAAGGATTTAGTAGAGAAAATCGACGATAAAGTTCGCAACTTTTGCTCGCTGATAAAAAAAGCCTTGCCTGTACCGGAAGTAGCGTGACGTCACAGGAGGTAGTATTCCTCACAATTCCCCTTTGTTTACAATGGAGCGTGAGAGATTCAGAGTGACAAAGCGACGATTACCCCATTAATTTGAGCGAGGATGAAAGATTCGTGGATGAGGAACGTTAGAGTGAATTACTAGAGAGGCAGTGAAGGACGTATCTTTTTTCGCTCTGACCATAACTTAGGTACAAGCTGGCTCATTGGATTCCACACTCTCTCCTTTTTCTATTGTGGATCACGGATTTGTATTTTAAACCACCTCGGATACTATATCCTCTTGAAAATGAGAGTTGAGCACGCGAAATGGACATTCACAGTGACTTTTATCTCCACGACAATACATCGGTGACACACTTAGCTACTGAGCTAACGTGATAGCATCGTTCTCAAATGCAGATAGACAAAATACATAAATCCCTGACTGGAAGGATAGACAGAAGATCAACAATACTATTAAACCATGGACATGTAACTACACGGTTAATAATTCTCAGCCTGGCAAAGCTTAACAATGCTTTTGCTAACGACGCTGAAGCTAACTTAGCAACTTAGCAACCGGACCTCACAGAGCTATGATAAAAACATTAGCGCTCCACCTACGCCAGCCAGCCCTCATCTGCTCATCAACACCCGTGCTCACCTGCGTTCCAGCGATCGACGGCGCGACGAAGGACTTCACCCGAACATCCGTGGGGTTGGCGGCTAGCATCGGCTAGGCGTCTGCTATCCAAGTAAGTAGTTCTTGTTGTGTTGCTACAGCCAGCCGCTAATACACCGATCCCACCTACAACATTCTTCTTTGCAGCCTCCATTGTTCATTAAACAATTTGCAAAAGATTCACCAACACAGATGTCCAGAATACTGTGGAATTATGAAATGAAAACAGAGCTTTTTGTATAGGATTCTACGGCTCTGAATACTTCCCTTGCCCTCGTGACGTCACACGCATACGTCAGCATAATAAAACGTTTTCAACCGGAAGTGTGGCGGGAAATTTAAAATTGCACTTTATAAGTTAACCCGGCCGTATTGGCATGTGTTGCAATGTTAAGATTTCATCATTGATATATAAACTATCAGACTGCATGGTCGGTAGTAGTGGGTTTCAGTAGGCCTCTAATGAACAATGGAGACTGCAAAGAAGAAAGCTGTAGGTGGGATCGGTGTATTAGCGGATGGCTGCAGCAACACAACCAGGAGGACTTTGAGTCAAATAGCAGACGCGCTATCCGACGCTAGCCGCCGACCGCATCGATGATCGGGTGAAGTCCTTCGTCGTGCCGTCGATCGCTGGAACGCAGGTGAGCACGGGTGTTGATGAGCAGATGAGGGCTGGCGTAGGTGGAGCGCTAATGTTTTTATCATAGCTCTGACGAGGTCCCGTAGCTAAGTTAGCTTCAATGGCGTCGTTAGCAACAGCATTTCTAGGCTTCGACAGGCGGCACAGCATTAACCGTGTAGTTACAGGTCAAGTGTTTGGTTCGGTGTCTCCTGATAGTAGTATTGTTGATCTTCTGTCTATCCTTTCAGTCAGGGGCTTATTTCTTTTGTTTCTATCTGCATTTAAGCACAATGCTATCACGTTAGCTCCGTAGCTAAAGTGCTTCACCGATGTATTGTCGTGGAGATAAAAGTCACTGTGAATGTCCATTTCGCGTTCTCGACTCTCATTTTCAAGAGGATATAGTATCCGAGGTGGTTTAAAATACAAATCCGTGATCCACAATAGAAAAAGGAGAAAGTGTGGAATCCAATGAGCCCTTTTACCTAAGTTACGGTCAGAGCGAAAAAAGATGCGTCCTGCACTGCACTCTAGTCCGTCACTCTCACGTTCCTCATCCACGAATCTTTCATCCTCGCTCAAATTAATGGGGTAATCGTCGCTTTCTCTGTCCGAATCGCTCTCGCTGCTGGTGTAAACAATGGGGAATTATGAGGAGCCCTTCAACCTGCGACGTCACGCTACTTCCGGTACAGGCAAGGCTTTTTTTTATCAGCGACCAAAAGTTGCGAACTTTATTGTCGATGTTCTCTACTAAATCCTTTCAGCAAAAATATGGCAATATCGCGAAATGATCAAGTATGGCACATAGAATGGATCTGCTATCCCCGTTTAAATAAAAAAATGTCATTTCAGTAGGCCTTTAAGCAGTGGCACAAACATTCATGTCATTTCAAAACAGAAAGTACAAGATTGTCAGAGACATTTTAATACAAGCCATGAGTGCACTTTTGTGCATGATGTCGCTAAGATGACATATCAAATCAACACTGAATTTTAAAGTGCCCTTTTTGTACAGAACGCCACTACAATAGTTTAAAACAAATAAAGTGCAGTTTTGTGTATGATGTCACACAAGACATTTCAATTAGTGTCAAATAAAAATGAGCTGCATAATAGGAAATCAAATAGCAGTGCTGCTACTTTTTGTAGCAACGCTTTTGCCGCATAATTGTTCAACATCTTCTCGCTTGAAGCCAAACCACCGCCAGACGATGCACCCCGTGCTGTTTTTCTTGGGAATTCATTCTTCCTTAATTTGTTACCAGATTGGCACCTTCTCTCTCTCGTATTACCACTCGCAACGCACAGTTAGCATCACAGCTAATGTTACCCATGTAGCTACCTCTCTGCTCGGGGAGGGCGTGTGGCGTTGCACGCGTGACGTATGTAAGAAGGTGCGCTTCTTTATTTCTCTGTGAGAAGGAGAGACAAGAAAGAGTGGAAAACGCATGTAGTGTAATGCCCGCAGCTAAAAGCAAACTGTGTGAGAACATATACTCGATTATCACGATATAGTCATTTTCTATATCGCACAGAGACAAACCCGCGATATATCGAGTATATCGATATATCGAGTATATCGATATATCGCCTAGCCCTAAATTGTACCCATTATACTATTGTTTTCATTTAGTTATCTGCTCAGAATCCAAGCTTTTCATTTTCTTTTTTTTGCTTGTCTTCAGGAGGCCCACATTTCCAAAGGTCCATCAATGTTGAAAAGCAGCTTGATGGGGATGCTTGTCAGGAAGCCATCTCTGTGCTCAAACATACCACAGACACAACCCTCATTTTCCAAAAAAATGAGAGAGATCTTTCATCATGGTCAGAAGCTTATCAATGACACAGACAGAAATATTGATATGTCTGTCTTCCCAAGGTTCCTGGATACAGAAGGATTGGTAAAAATGAAAGGGAATGTTTGAAATATGGTAGTAATATATTTTCTTGCTTGTAGGTGAATCAAGACTTCACTCTATTTGATGAGGTGTCCACTAGACTGCTTCAGAAATGGGATCCGTTCTTCAGGTGTAACGTCATCAAAGAGGCCAAGCAGCTCACCTCAACACCAGTTAGTCAAATGTTGCAGTCAGCAGGGAGTCCAACAGGAAGTGATATTGATGAGTCAACAAGTCAGTTTTCTTCTTTATCATTCTCATTCAAACTCCAAAGTATTCATTTTGAAGTTAATTCAATCTCATGACTCTTTATGCATAGCCTATGACCATGAGATGGTCCCCCTCTTGTTGCTGTTACTGTTACGGCTCAGACCCCTGCCTGCCATGCGCACCTTGGGACACGCCCACGGCCGCGCAAACCCAGGGACGCGCCGCGCGCGTCTCCGCCCTGCAGCAGCCGCCAGCTGCAAACACTCACCGGTTATCTGCGCACCTGTTACTGATGAGGGTGTGCCGGATAAAGGCAGGATGGACCCAAGGATCGGCGCGGGAACTTAGTTTTCTCATGGTATACCGTAAGCGTCAAGCTTTATGCTCTCTCGTCTTGTTTCCCTCTCCGTGGCTTACTTGTCCCTTGTTTCTCCCGTGTCCCCCGCAGAATTCCCTCCGTCGCCTTGGAAGTGAGCTGTGCGCCTCACTTCTCTGGACCCCTCTGGATTCTGACTGCATCCCTTGATCCTCGACCCCCCCCACTTTGGACTCGGACTTCTTGACGCCCCTCTCAGCCCCACGGACCCCCGCTTGTATCCCGGATCACCTGTCTGCCCCCTGGACTTCCTCGTATCTCGTTCAACACTTGGTAACACACATTCCAGTTAAATACTACACATAGCCTTACACCATACACACTCTTGTATTCTAGTTCACACTCCATTTCCTTAGTTTAGTTGTATTGTTTAGTATTATTATATATATATATATATATATATATTGTCCATATATATATAATAAATATTTGTATATACTTTCCCCTGGTGTATGTTTGCCGTCACCTCCCCTTAGTAAACACAACAGTTACATCTCCTGCTGCCACCTCCAGGAGGACCAAAGTCTCCAAAAATCTGCGCTTCCGATGCAGTTTAAAGACTTAGTCTTTCACAAGGTAATTTAATAATTACAGTTATGATCATTTGTAGGGGTGTAATGATTTGCTTTAAGAACAATTCGATTCAAATCATAATTTGAGGTTGGCGGTATGATTCAGGGACGGTATCTGTTTATTTACAACTTAGACCGAAACGATTCAGTAAATTGAAATTGATTTGATTCAGTAACTTTTAGCCAGTGTGACTGTGAAATAAATAGTGGACACTGCAGGTGAAGTTTTCTGTGTTCCTGTTATTTCTTGTAAGGCAGTGCTTCTCAAACTTATTTCACCAAGTACATCATGACCAACATTAAAATACAGTAATGTAGTAGGACTAAGTATTCAGTAATAACAAGGCAGAGGTTTTATCTAACAAGTATATTTGTGGCCATTGTAACATTACACACTTAACAATAACACTGTTTGAAAGTAGCAACATAAAACACTGTACTTTAATAAAGTTATTCCACTAGTGTACTTGTGGTACATGTACCACAGTTTGAGAATGCCTTTTGTAAGGGAATTAGGTCATGAATTATGGACACTAACAAGCAAGTAAACAACAATTAATGGCCAATGCATTCACATCTTATTTGAATAAATTGCAACCAACACTTTAGGTTGTATTAACAGGAAACCATTTCTGCTCTCATTTTCAATAAAAGTGCATTAACCAACATTTTAACATAATTACCTGGTACTTCTGTTGTTGTTTATCAACATAGAATCAATACAATATTAATATCAACAACAAAGTGCAACCAACTTTTTAGGTTGAATTAACCGTTGGTTTACCTGCTACTTTGGCTCTTGTTTTTCCTTTTAGAAATAATAGAAATACAACAATAATGTACAATATTAAGTGCTTCAGGTGAAATGAGCAGTGGTTTGAACTACTACTACTAGCGTTTGAGGTGTAGAGCCTTTTTAAAGCACTTTTTTGAAAGACAGAAATGAATCAGAATCAGAAATACTTGAATAATCCCAGAGGGGAAATTAAGATTTTCAACACAATCCCATTCAAGATCAGACAAACGTTACAGGGAGACAGAACAGGGTCTGGCAACTTCTGGCGGCCCTTACAAAAAAAGTGAGAAACAGGGAGAGGGGGTCCAGACTGAGGCCAAGGGAAAAAAAAACTCATAGCCATAGCAGATTGAAGCATTTTGTACTCTTTTGAAGCGAGCGTGCTTACTGTGTTTATTCAATCACATCAGACCTCCTATTACATCAGGGGTCTCAAACTCAATTTACTTGGGTGCTGGATGCAGAAACTGGGTGAGGCTGGGCCGCAAGAAAAGATTTATTAAAAAAATCAAACATGCACTTTTTAATTAATTCACTGTCTTTGAATGGCTATCCCGCCCTAGCAACATACTTGCCAACCCTCCCGCTTTTTCCGGGAGACTCCCGAATTTCAGTGCCCCTCCCGACAATCTCCCGGGGCAACCATTCTCCCGAATTTGTCCCGATTTTCACCCGGACAACAATATTAAGGGCGTGCCGTGATAGCACTGCCTTTAACGTCCTCTAGAACCTGTCGTCGCCTCCGCTTTTTCACCATACAAACAGCGTGCCGGCCCAGTCACATGTTGTATGAGGCTTCTGCAGACACACGTAAGTGACTGCAATACATACTTGATCAACAGCCATACAGGTCACACTGAGGGTGACCGTATAAACAACTTTATCACTGTTACAAATATGTGCCACACTGTGAACCCACACCAAACAAGAATGACAAACACATTTCGGGAGAACATCCGCATCGTAAGACAACATAAACACGACAGAACGAATACCCAGAACACCTTGCAGCCCTAACTCTTCCGGGCTACAATATACACCCCCGCTACCACCAAACTCCGCCCCCCCCAATCCCGCCCACCTCAACCGACGCATGGAGGAGGGGGGGGGGGGGGTTTGATGTGCGGGAGGGGCGGGGTTTGGTGGTAGCGGGGGTGTATATTGTAGCCCGGAAGAGTTAGGGCTGCATGGGATTCTGGGTATTTGTTCTGTTGTGTTACGGTGCGGATGTTCTCCCGAAATGTGTTTGTCATTCTTGTTTGGTGTGGGTTCACAGTGTGGCGCATATTTGTAACAGTGTTAAACTTGTCTATACAGCTACCCTCAGTGTGACCTGTGTGGCTGTTGATCAAGTATGTCTTGCAGTCACTTACGTGTGTGTAAGAAGCCAAATACAACATGAAGCCAAATACAACATGTGACTGGGCTGGCACGCTGTTTGTACAGGTTGTAGAGGGCGCTAAAGGCAGTGCCATCACGGCACGCCCTTAATATTGTTGAAAATCGGCAGACATTCGATAGAATGGTTGCCCTGAAATTCGTGAGTCTCCTGGAAAAATCGGGAGGGTTGGCAAGTATGACGCTGTCAAGCGCCATTCACATAAAACTTGCGGGCCGCACTAACATACAATTTTCATATTAAGGTGCGGGCCGCAAAATAACGTCTCGGGCCGTGTGTTTGAGACCCCTGTATTACATCATCCTGGCACCAACAATTAAAAATATTCAAACTGTTGCACTATCATTTTAATAAAGACCAGTCCATGAATGAACAAAAGAGCAAGTATAATCAAGTCTGCTGCAGTGGGCCTGTGTGCAAGGCCATGGTGCCATAGTATTGTTATTATTGTATTGTACACATCCTGCAAACAGTGAGCAACTTATTTAGAACATCTGTCTTAGCTAAAGCCTGTTTCCACACAATGGACCGCCGTGGTGGTTTATTCATTTCCCATATCTTTAACCTCTTTATTTATTTAAAAGTGCTGAAGACAACTTTTTATAAAGCCTGCAGTTATAGCCAATGTGTCAGGGTTGTCCCTGACAGTTTGGTCAAGTTTTAGTTTTTTCTCTGTTTGTTTTTTTTCCTGTCAGCACTCTTATTTTGGTTCAGTTTCCTGTTTGTCTCTCTGAGTGCTGTCCCCTCAGCTGTGGCTGATTGGCACCGGGCCACACCTGGTGCCAATCAGCCAGCTGCTATTTATACCTGCCCTGCCCTCCAGTCACTGCTGGATTATTGTCATTTATACTTGTCGTTGTAGCTCTGTCTACTTCTGTCCACTCTGTTCCTGTCATAGTTCATCCTGCTCGTTTCTTGCCACCTGAGTTTTATTTATTTGTGTCACAGTAAGTGTTTTTGTTTCTTGTCCATAGTGTAGCTTTTGTGCTAGTTTCTGTTCATAGCCAAGTTTGTTCTCCGCCTTGTGCGCGCCTTTTGTTTGTACCCTTTAGTTTGTTTTTGGTTATAGAGTTTAATTAAATCATGTTTTCCCGTTCAATGCCTGCCGTCTCTGCATCTTGGGGTTCGTCACCTACAAACTCTTGACACAATGTTTTCTTTTTTAGTGTTGATAAAATCGATTAATTACCTTTTTAAACAATGTCAGATGGACGTATCTCTTCTGGAAGGCTAACGAACAGCACAGATAAATATATTTGAATTTTAGGAATATAAATGGATCTATTGAGCAATCGTTTCACCGCTAATAATCTGTCATGCCACTATCTAGCTGTAGCTAAGCAATGGATGAAAGATGTTAAAATAATCACTTTTTGTAATACCATTTTATTTTCAACCCCAGGCTTGCTGCAGTTTGGAAGAGCGTCTTGGTAATCAGTAGAGCTGTCAGCCATACCCCCTGGCCGTTGGGCGCCATAAGAGTAAGATTGACCGCTTCTATATCTCCATGGACAAACATCTCATTCCTTGCCAGGCCAACCGCTCACTTGGCAAATTTGATGAGCTTTTCAAAGCTAATTTTGTGTTCAATGTGTCTTATGATGGTGCGCTGGTCAATTTCTACATATTTCTCCAGACAACAGTCTATAATATTCATATGGGAAAAATTAAGGTTGACTATGACATTATTTTATTGACACAGAAGCTATTCACTGACAACTTTGATGAACATTACTACGCATTTAA
This sequence comes from Entelurus aequoreus, assembly GCF_033978785.1. Taxonomy (NCBI): domain Eukaryota; kingdom Metazoa; phylum Chordata; class Actinopteri; order Syngnathiformes; family Syngnathidae; genus Entelurus; species Entelurus aequoreus. The sequence continues at coordinate 71,973,674 of NC_084731.1, forward strand.
AGTATTACAGAGAAGGTGTTTAATAAAAATAACTGAGCTTAAATGTTAGAAACCATTTGATATTCAAAACTCATGGTTCTGCAGGTGAAAATGTGTACATCATACCTTCATTTGTTTTTTTTAACTGACTGCATGGGACAAACCAAAATAAATGCCCTTGGAAATTAAGTGTTTTTATTCGATTTTTTGTGTGTATCATTTTATTTTAATATAACATTATGTTCAATGTATAACATGTTAAATGTAGGATTAAAGAACAAACTCTAAAAGAGTGTTAAGAACTTAACTATTTTGTAAATGCTTTTTTTTAACTCTGTCAAGTGTGGAGCTTTATAAACCCTGAAAAAGTGTTAACTTGCTTAGTTTAACTCTCTTAACTCAGTGTTAATTTACCCAGTTTGGTGAGTTAAGGTACTCTGACATAGTATACATTTTTTTTTTTTTTTTTTTTTTTTTTTAATAATGTCCTGCCCAGCTTCTCGGGCAAATCATATAGCAGATGTAGATGCCCATATCGGCTGTTCAGATTTACTTTACAAAAGAGAAGTGTAGGATACTTCTCTTGTTGCCTTACTTGTATTTTGACTTTATTAAATGTATTTATATTATCATTTGGTGCAGCCGGGCCGGAGCAGGAGGGGATAGAAAGAGAGAAAAAGGAAGACAGAGGGGGGAATTGTGGGGACAAGAGGGGGATTAGACAGAGAGACAAAAACAACAACAACAGCAAACACAACAACAACAACAACAACAGAGCAACATCAGCAAATACGACATGTACAAATATGATGGTAAAAGTAATAGCAAATAAGCAGTTAGCGAAAATTAAAAAAAAAAAAAATACAGAAATGACAATGAGCATTATTACACTAAAAATGGAGCAATATGAATACCAATAGAAATAGTGCTATTGATAATAAACAATACCAGTACTTTACCTTTATTATCAACAATACAATTGTTCAAATGCAACAATACATATACGTAATGATAACTTGAGATACGAAAGAATGCAGAAAAATGGAGGGGAAGAAAGAGAAGCAACCTTAACCTTGTAGATTGTTATAGTAACAATAGGTTAAGCTTTGTCAGTGTGCCATGTGTTATACCCAGTTTACCCTAGGGCAACAACGTTAATATATGTTTGATGAAACGTGATTATGTGCATGAGTGTATGTGTGCATATGTACTTGTATATGTACAGTATGTGTATGTGTGCTTGTACAGTGAATGTATATGTACAGTATGTGTATATGTGTGTACAGCGAATGTATATGTACAGTATGTGTATACAGTATGTGTGTTTGAACAGTGAATGTATATGTACAGTATGTGTATATGTGTGTTTGTACAGTGAATGTATATGTACAGTATATGTATGTGTGTGTTTGTACAGTGAATGTATATGTACAGTATATGTATGTGTGTGTTTGTACAGTGAATGTATATGTGTAGTATGTGTATGTGTGTGTTTGTACAGTGAGTGTATATGTACAGTATGTGTATATGTATGTTTTTACAGTGAATGTATATGTACAGTATGTGTATACAGTATGTTTGTATAATGAATGTGCGTGTGGATGTACGAACTTTGAGTGTGTAAATATGTACTGTATTTATTTGTATATGTATGTGGGAGCGTAGGTACCTATGTATGTCTGTATGTATGTGTGTGAGTATATGTGAATTTGCATGTACAATACATTTGACTCCCAGTGTGTGCGGGAGCCAGAGTACGGCCCCAGCCTCCCAGAGAACCCATCCCACAAACAGTAGGTGTGGTGCCCAGGGAACCAGGGGCCACCGCCCCCACGCAGCCAAGACGGACAGCGACAGGAACCCCAGAGCCTGGCCCACCGTGCCGCCCACAAGGGCCAGCAGCAGGCCGCAGACAGACGCACCCGGCAGAGGACAAGGCACGAGAAAAACAGGGGGAAGCCAGACCCCAAGCCAGCGAGAGACCACACCCCACACGGACAGAAAGGCGGGACGCCCCGCCCGAGGGGCCCGGAGACCCCCCGCAACCGGACGGGAAGACCGCCCCCGCCCCACCGGCAACAGGGCCCCCACGAGCCCCCCCCCCACCCCCGGAGAGCGCGACGAGGCCAGCCCACGGCCACCCCACCCAAGCCGGCCGCCACAGGACCACCCAGCACGGGGCCACAGGAACCACCCACCCCACCCGCAGGGACCCCAAAGATGGAGATGGAACAACCAGCAACCGCCCCGCCGAGTCCCTCCCCCGAGGTAGGGGAATAAATAAATAAAATAAATAAATACATAATAATAATAATAATAATATTAATAAAATATATTTTTAAAAAAAAGGGGAAAAAAATAAATAAATAAATAATTAAATCTATTTATAAAAAAAATAAAAAAATAAATAAATAAAAAAAGAATTAAAAGAAGATCACAGACATGCTGACACACAAGGTCGCTACCCCAACAACTGGCCGACTCGCAGCACCTCGGAATACCCTGCAGCACCAAGCCACCACAGTAGACGCAGGGACCAGACCCAGCAGGCCCCAACCAAGACGGCCACCCGGAAGGGATGGACGGCGGGACCCAGGAGCTCCAGACACGCAGTCCGGATGCAGTAGCCTGAGGCGCCGACCCCCACCCGACAGGCAGGCCCAGAACGTACCCCCAGAAATATACATACATATATATATACATACACATAAACATACACATGTACACATACACACACATACACATGCATACATATACACATATATATACATACATACATACATACATACATACACACACACACATACACATACATATACACAGTTTGTCAGCCCCGACAACCACCACGCGCGCGCGCTGCCACCAGTCACAACATCAGCCACCCCCCTGCACCAGACCCAGCAGCCACGGGCGCCCACACCACAAACAAACGGCAGCAGAAACAGCAGCCACAACACCCACAGACAGCCAGCACCACCCAATCAAATCAAAGCGATCAAAAAATAAACCGCGACCGGCAACCACACGCCAACAGGATCACAGATACCAGCCAGCGCCAGCCCGCCAGCAAGCCCAAACGCCAACACGCAAACAAGAGACACCAACACCCCCCCCCGCCAAACAAAGCCAGCCCCCGCCCGCCCCAACCCAACCCCGCAGAGCCCATACCAGCAACCAAACGCAGAAAAACTGCACAGCCCCATGCCCAATGAAAACACCGCATCCCGGCCATCCACACAGCAACGCACCCATACGAGTTCCGGCCAGGGGATGGTGCCCCCCAACTGGGGAAGAAGTCAATGCACCCCGTCCGCACGCCAGCCCCCAAACCAGCCGTCAAGCCAACGCCAGCCAGCCCCCACAACCCCACAAGCGCACAGATACCAGCCACAGTCCCCCAACCACTCCAACCCAACACAGCGACGCCAACCGCCGGCAGTACCACAGCAACCATCACCACCACCGCCCGTCCGCAGTACAAACACCCGCGGCTGACATAGTATTAATGACAACTCACAAAGTGTTATTTTAACCCAGTCTGGTGAGTTAAATAAGTACTCTGACATAGTGTTAATGACAACTCACAAAGTGTTAATTTAACCCAGTCTGGTGAGTTAAAGAAGGAACTCTGACATAGTGTTAAAGACAACTCACAAAGTGTTCATTTAACCCAGTCTGTTGAGTTAAATAAGGAACTCTGACATAGTGTTAAAGACAACTCAGAAAGTGTTAATTTAACCCAGTCTGGCGAGTTAAAGATGGAACTCTGATATATTGTTAATGACAACTCACAAAGTGTTAATTTAACCCAGTCTGGTGAGTTAAAGAAGTACTCTGACATAGTGTTAAAGACAACTCACAAAGTGTTAATTTAACCCAGTCTGTTGAGTTAAAGAAGGAACTCTGACATAGTGTTAAATACAACTCACAAAGTGTTAATTTAACCCAAGTTGGTGAGTTAAAGAAGGAACTCTGACATAGTGTTAATGACAACTCACAAAGTGTTAATTTAACCCAGTCTGGTGAGTTAAAGAAGTACTCTGACATAGTGTTAAAGACAACTCACAAAGTGTTAATTTAACCCAGTCTGTTGAGTTAAAGAAGGAACTCTGACATAGTGTTAAATACAACTCACAAAGTGTTAATTTAACCCAAGTTGGTGAGTTAAAGAAGGAACTCTGACATAGTGTTAATGACAACTCACAAAGTGTTAATTTAACCCAAGTTGGTGAGTTAATGTACTCTGACATAGTATTAATGACAACTCACAAAGTGGTAATTTAACCCAGTCTGGTGAGTTAAAGAAGGAACTCTGACATAGTGTTAATGACAACTCACAAAGTGTTAATTTAACCCAAGTTGGTGAGTTAAAGAAGGAACTCTGACATAGTGTTAAATAATTAACTATTTTGAAAATGTTAATTTAACTCTGAAAAGTGTGGCGCTATTTAAACGCTTAAAAAGTGTTAAAATCAACTATGTGGGAGTTGATTCAACATTACAATTTTTGCTTTGTATGAACAACATTACATGGTGCTTTCTTGGAAGTTCTTGTTTGGCTGTGGTCAAAGTAAAACAACTTTTTGATTGTGCAGATCATTGTCCGTGATGGGATGTGTCATCAGGAGCGTGGCAGCCCAAGATAACACGGTGTACCTCTGAGCAGTAGAGATGTCCTCTGCATCTCCATTTGCCAACCTTTCGGCTATTGTGTGTGTCCACAGTTCTCCTCCCACTCGCTGTGCTGGTCTGATGGAACATGCTCTGGTCTACATAGCAGGATCTGGAGTCTGGCAGGTACTACAGGAAGTCACTAAGTGCCAGTGAGAGCGATACAGACCTCTCAGGCCATGGCACAGGTGTCATTCAACTAGTTGTAAGTCCATGTGTCATCCCAAAAGTTATACGTTATATGAAGTTTGAAAAGTTACTTAGTGCTGCTTTAAACAAGATGTTAAAATAGGAATTTTAATGACCACAAGAGGGCACAACATCAAGTAACAACTGCACACCTGCATTTTTAATAGCAAGTCAACATTTATCATATATACATACATATGTATATATAAATACATACATGTGCATATGTATACACATATTTTGTGTGTATATATATATATATATATATATATATATATATATATATATATATATATATATATATATATATATATATATATATATATGTATATATATGTATATATATGTATATATATATATATGTATATATATATATATATATATATATATATATATATATATATATATATATATATATATATATATATATATATATATATATATATATATATATATATATATATATATATATATATATATATATATGTATGTATGTATGTATATATATTCATACATGTGTTTGTATAAATGTACATATGTGTGTATCAATGTTCCCTCTAATTTTTCATGTGTGTGAGCAAACGCAAAAACTCCCTGAGCATTCAGTGGAGCCCATGTGAGCAACATCAGACGTGCACACTGTGGCTACACCAGAAGCACACCTGTCCCAAACCTGACTAAATAACAAGTTAAATCTCCATCCATCCCTCCATTTTCTACCGCTTGTCCCTTTCGGGGTGACGGGGGGTGCTGTAGCCTATCTCAGCTGCATTCGGGCGGAAGGCGGGGTACACCCTGGACAAGTCCCCACCTCATCGCAGGGCCAACACAGATAGACAGACAACATTCTCTTATTATTATAATCAAATGACAGCAGTCATTTCCATGAGATGATTTTTCTAATATAAGTGTTTTGGCCCACTTACCATGACAATAACAAAAAATATTGTTTTTCATGAACTGTGTACTTGTATTGTTTGTCTGTGTAGAGGTCCTGCTTTGGAAATAATTTGTACCCCTTTCAGACATTGCATTTAGTTCCCATTAAAACATTCACATGTTGCACAATGAGATGTAAGCAGGGGATCATGTGTACATTCCTGCAACTTGCTGTTTGTAAAAAATATATTTTTTATTAATATTTATTTAATATACTAACAGCATTTCATGATTAATATTTATAAATTAAGATTCCTAATAAATGACACTAGAATAAGCACATATTTGATTGGTAAATCATAGTGTAACAACCTGGAATTACACTTTATGTGTGGTGTTGGAGTTGTCAGACTTTTTGTGTGGCTGTAAACGCATCACTGGCTAAGTGCCATATGTGCATGTGTTGGCGCAAGTGAGAAAGAGCGAGCGGCTGCTGTTGATATAACAAAGTTGCTTTTGGTCTGGTTTGTACTGCAGAAAATGACCAGTTTTGCTAGGTATCATTTTTTTTTACTAATGTTTTGGTGATGTGTTTATGGCCGACAATAAAGAGTTTTGCCACAGTAAAGTGATGGATGGAATTCATGTCCTCAAAGCGTCTCGACAGACGTTACAATATTTGAACAATGATGACGAAAACTGTTTTCTCTGTCGTGTCCATGTCGTGTCGAAAATTTTTATTTTTTTATTTGATTTTGTGCGTGGCATAGATTTGCCGTGCGCAGAGGACGCTTGAGCAGTGCGCAATTGCACAGGCGCGCACCTTAGAGGGAACATTGGTGTGTATATATATGTATATATATTGTATATATATATATATATATATATATATATATATATATATATATATATATATATATATATATATATATATATATATATATATATATATATGTATATATGTATATATATATATATATATATATATATATATATATATATATATATATATATATACAGTATATATATATATATACAGTATATATATATATATATATATATATATATATATATATATATATATATACAGTATGTATATATATATATATATATATATATATATATATATATATATATATATATATATATATATATATATATATATATATATATATATATATATATATATATATATATATATATATATATATATATATATATATTTATACAGTATATATACATATATATACACACCAATGTTCCCTCTAAGGTGCGCGCCTGTGCAATTGCGCACTGCTCAAGCGTCCTCTGCGCACGGCAAATCTATGCCACGCACAAAATTAAAAAAAAAAAATAAATAAATATATATATATATATATATATATATATATATATATATATATATATATATATATATATATATATATATATATATATATATATATATATATATATAAATACAAATTTGTGTATATGTTTGATTGTGTATATACATATGATAAACATACATATATACATACATTATACATATATGTACCTATAGATATACATATACACGTATATGCACATATACTGTATATACACATTTACACCTATATATGTGTATGTGCGTATATATATATATATATATATATATATATATATATATATATATATATATATATATATATATATATATATATATATATATATATATATATATATATATATATACACATATAAAGACAACTCACAAAGTGTTATATATACATACATACAAATATGTGTATATGTTTATACAATTAACATGTCTAAAAAGCATACAATTAACATAAAAATGTCTAAAAAGTGTACAGTTAACATAAAAACGTCTAAATAGCGTACAGTTACAATAAAACATCTAAAAAGCGTACAATTAACATAAAAATTTGTAAAAAACATACAATTAACATAAACATTTCTAAAAAGCTTACAATTAACATAAAAACGTCTAAAAAGCGTACAGTTAACATAAAAATGTCTAAAAAGCGTACGGTTAACATAAAAACTTAAAAAGCGTACAATTAACATAAAAATGTCTAAAAAGCGTACAATTGACATAAACATTTCTAAAAAGCTTACAATTAACATAAAAACGTCTAAAAAGTGTACAGTTAACATAAAAATGTCTGAAAAGCGTACAGTTAACATAAAAATGTCTAAAAAGCTTGCAATTAACATAAAAATGTCTAAAAAGCGTAAAATTAACATAAAAATGTCAAAAAAGTGTACAATTAACATAAAAACGTCTAAAAAGCGTACAATTAACACAAAAATGTCTAAAAAGCGTACAATTAACTTAAACATTTCTAAAAAGCGTACAATTAACAAAAAAACGTCTAAAGAGCATACAGTTAACATAAAAATGTTTAAAAAGCGTACAATTAACATAAAAATGTCTAAAAAGCATACAATTAACATAAAAACGTCTAAAAAGCGTACAGTTAACATAAAAATGTCTAAAAAGCGTACAATTAACATCAAAATGTCTAAAAAGCGTACAATTAACCTAAAAACGTCTAAAAAGCGTACAATTTACATAAAAACGTCTAAAAAGCGTACACTTAACATAAAAATGTCTAAAAAGCGTACAATTAACATAAAAATGTCTAAAAAGCAAACAATTAACATAAAAATGTCTAAAAAGCGTACAGTTAACATAAAAATGTCTAAAAAGCGTACAATTAACATAAAAATGTCTGAAAAGCGTACAATTAACCTAAAAACGTCTAAAAAGCGTACAATTAACATAAAGGCAAGGCAACTTTATTTGTATAGCACTTTTCATACACAAGGCAGACTCAAAGTGCTTCGCGGACAACAAAGTGAAATTAAAGAAAATAAAAGCAAAATTAAAATGCAGACAATAAAAATAAAAACAGTGCGGACGTTAAAAGTTAAAAGATTAAAAGATTTAGCTGAAAGCTAAGGTGAACATAAAAGTTTTCAGTCTAGTTTTAAAAGTAGTCAGAGTTGGGGAAAGTCTGACATCTTCAGGAAGTTTATTCCAGCTATTTGTTGCATAGTGACTGAATGATGATCTCCCTTGATTTGAGTTTACTCTGGGAACCGCTAACAGATTGGTCTCAGAAGATCTTAGTGATCTAGAGGGCTTATATAGTGGGAGCATATCAGTGATATACTTCGGCCCTAGACCATGTAGTGATTTATATGTGAGCAGGAGGATTTTGAAATCAATTATCTGATGTACAGGGAGCCAAAGCAAGGATTTAAGAATTGGTGTAATTTGCTCACATTTTTTGGTCTTTGTTAGAACTCTAGCAGCAGCGTTCTGAACAAGCTGTAGCTGCCTGACAGTTTTTTTTGGGAAGACCTGCAAGGAGACCATTACAATAGTCTAGCCTACTGGTAATAAAGGCATGTACAAGTTTTTCTAAGTATTGAGCTGACATGAGCCCTCTAAGTCTTGTTACATTTTTGAGGTGATAGTTGGCCGATTTATGTTACTGATTTGATGTGACTGTCGAAATATAAATCAGAATCTAAAATAACCCCAAGATTTCTGGCTTTATTTGAGGTTTTCAGGGACAGTGATTGAAGGTGTTGGATGACTTTAAACCTTTCTTTTTAGCACCAAAAACAATTATCTCAGTTTTAGGAAATTTTGGCACATCCAGTGTTTGACTTGCTCAATGCACTGGCACAGAAGATCTATGGGGCGATAGTCATTTGGTGATAGCGCTACATAGATTTGGGTGTCATCGGCATAGCAATGATGGTCAATGTTATTATTTTGCATGATTTGTCCTAGTGGGAGCATATAGATGTTAAATAAAGTCGGCCCCAAGATTGAACCTTGGGGGACTCCACACGTTACGTTGGTTGGTTCTGATACAAAGTCACCAATGGAAACAAAATAGTTCCTATCTTGTAGATATGACTTGAACCAGCTTAAAATTGTGCCTGAGATCCCCACCCAGTTTTCCAACCTGTCAAAAAGTATTGAGTGGTCGACAGTGTCAAATGCAGCACTGAGTAAAAGGTCCAATAGCATTAATACTGAAGTTTTGCCAGAGTCTGTGTTTATACGGATGTCATTTATAACTTTAAGAAGGGCCGTCTCTGTGCTATGAAGAGGTCGAAATCCTGACTGGAAGTTGTTGTGGCAGCCAGTAGAAGCCAAGAAGTGATTTAGTTGTTGGAGGACAACTTTCTCAATTATTTTACTTATGAATGGTAGATTTGAAATTGGTCTGTAGTTGTTGATAACAGAGGCATCTAGGCTCTGCTTTTTTAGAAGAGGTTTAATGACTGCAGTTTTGAAAGCCTTCGGGAAATTGCCCGATTGAATAGAATTATTAACTATTTGCAATACGTCTGTTGATAGGCAGTCAAAAACATTCTTAAAGAAGTTGGTAGGTAAAACATCAAGGCAGCAGGTGGATGACTTTAGAGCTGTCACCGTTTCCACTAGAGTTTTAGAGTCTATAACAGACCTGGACATTCTGCGGCCCGCGGGCCGCATCCGACCCTTTGTGCGTCCCTGTCCGGCTCGCGTGAGGCCAATTATAAATTACAAAATACATTTTAAAAAGTATCTATGTCGAGTGTGCAATACAACGGTGCTGCTTTTGTTTTGAAAATCGTTATTTGTATTACTTCCGTGTGGACGTATGCGTGTGCGTGATTGTGAGTGAATGTGAACAGCTGCAATCATTAATTACAAAATAAAGTTGAAAAAACATCTATGTCGTGCGCGCAATACAACTGTGCTGCTTTTATTTTGAAAAGTATTATTTATGGGCGTGTGTCCGTGTGTAACCTGTGAGTGAAGGTGCACATGCAGCGACAAGTGATGCACGGTTTACACCCGAGACGCTAAAAAGAGAAAAGTTGATGAAGAATGGCGTGTTTCCAACAAGACATGGACTGCCATGCAACGTTCCCTCTAAGGTGCGTGCCTGCGCAATTGCGCACTGCTCAAGCGTCTGCTGCGCGCAGCAAATATATGCCGCGCACCAAATCAAATCCCATCTGAATTCTAAACAAAATAAACATATTTATTCTATGTAATTTTGCCATGCAACTTTGAGTGACAGTGACAACAAGCGGCCCTAACGGTGTTCGTCAACACCGTTCAATTGAACACCGTTCAATTATTGTAACATCTATCGAGATGCTTCGAGGCCAGGAATGATATCGATCACTTTATTGAGCAAAACTGTTTATATTCGGCCATAACCACACCAAAAACATAAGTAAAACACTTCTATCTCGAAAAACTAGTCATTTTCTGCCGTACAAACCAGGCCAAAACCAACTGTCATCTGTCACCAACACGCATAGCACTAAACCGACTAAAAGTCGGACAACTCAAACATCACACAAAGTTACACTATGACTCCTCAGTCATACGTGTGCTTATTTTACTGTCATTTATTATTAATGTTAATTTATTTATATTAGTCATGGAATGCTGTTACACACACTATGTTGAAGTATTACTATTATTATTAATTATTATTATTATTATTATCCATCCATCCATCCATCCAACTTCTTCCGCTTATCCGAGGTCGGGTCGCGGGGGCAGCAGCCTAAGCAGGGAAGCCCAGATTTTCCTCTCCCCAGCCACTTCGTCCAGCTCCTCCCGGGGGATCCCGAGGCGTTCCCAGGCCAGCCGGGAGACATAGTCTTCCCAACGTGTCCTGGGTCTTCCCCGTGGCCTCCTACCGGTTGGACGTGCCCTAAACACCTCCCTAGGGAGGCGTTCGGGTGGCATCCTGACCAGATGCCCGAACCACCTCATCTGGCTCCTCTCGATGTGGAGGAGCAGTGGCTTTACTTTGAGCTCCCCCCGGATGGCAGAGCTTCTCACCCTATCTCTAAGGGAGAGCCCCGCCACCCGCCACTTAATGGTCCTCATAACAGGTTTAGCCAGTTTCAGTCTCTGTCTGTATGAAGGGATTAAGTGCACCATCACGTGATCTGATAGTCCAAGAGCAGCGCGCGGGACTGCATGAAAGCCTTGCTCAGTGTAGTGTAGCAGTGATCCAGCGTGTTCTCCTCTCTGGTCGGGCATTTAATAAAGTGTCTATACTTTGGTAATTCCTGGCTCAAATTTCCCTTGTTAAAGTCACCAAGCACGATAACAAGAGAGTCAGGAAAAGACCGTTCCACATGTAAGATCTGTCCTGCGAGCGCGCGCTGAGCGTCACGCACGTCCGCGCCGGGCGGGATGTAAACAGCCACGAGAATGAATGAAACAATCTCACGCGGTGAGTAAAAGGGCTTACAGTGGATGAATAAATATTCCAGAGAGGAAGAACAGTGTCTAAAAATGACAGTCACGTCTGTGCACCAGCTATTGTTGATAAAGAAGCATAGTCCCCCGCCTCTTTTTTTGCCAGAGAGCGCCGCGTCTCGGTCCGCGCGGAGGAGATGAAAGCCCTCCAGTTGAAGCGCGCTGTCCGGGACACTTGCGCTCAGCCAAGTCTCCGTGAAACACAACACACATGATGAGGAGAAGTCCTTGTTCCTTCTCATCAGCAACGCTAGTGGGGTGGTGATCCAACTTTTTTACTTGAGATATTGATGGCGCGTCTGATGCCTTCAATTTTATCAGTATAAAAGAATGCAAACTCATTGCATTTCTGCGTGGAATGGAGTTTGGCTGGTATTTGTGTTGGGGGGTTGGTCAGTCTGTCAACGGTTGCGAATAGGGTTTTGGCCTTATTAGTGTTGCTGTTTATGATATTGGAGAAAAATGTTTCTCTAGCACTTTTTAAGACTAAATTGTAGGCCTGGAGGCTCTCTTTATAGATGTCATGGTGAATATGAAGTTTTGTATTCCGCCAGATTCGTTCAGCTTTCCTGCACTTTCTTCTCTGGGCTGTTACAACAGCAGATTTTCTCCAGGGTGCCTTTTGCTTACCAGAAATCGTTTTAACTGTAACAGGTGCAATGATATCTATGATATTCACAATTTTGGAATTAAAGTTGCTTACAAGATCATCAGCATGACATGGGTTTAGAGGTGGTAGTGAGGAAATGGCGTTTTTAAAGAGGACATTAGCATGTTCATTTATGTACTGCTTTTTGACATTCTTTGATTCTGTTTGTGTCCGGAATTACAGAAATACTACAGAAAACACAGAAATGATCAGACAATGAAGGATCAATCACAAGAACATCAGAAACATTGAGACCTTTTGTGATAATCAGGTCCAGAGTGTGTCCCTTAGAATGAGTAGCCTCTTTCACATGTTGAGACAGTTCAAATGTGTCTAAAATAGTAAAAAGTTATTTTGCGCCCTTGTCATTCAAATCGTCAATATGAAAATTAAAATCACCAGTTATAACCAGGCAGTCAAAGTCAGTGGAGATGCTAGACAATAATTCAGTAAAATCATCGAAAAAATGTGCAGAATATTTAGGTGGCCTGTAGATAATTAACAAGATAATTTTGGGAGAGCATTTCAACACAGCACACAGGTATTCAAATGATATAAAATCACCAAGTGACATCTGTTTCCCCTGAAACATGTTTTTAAATATAGCAGCAACCCCTCCACCTCTTTTCCCCGATCTACATATATCAATGAAGTTATAGTTGGGGGGTGCTGTCTCGATCAGAATGCTTGCATAAAAACGTCTAAAAAGCGTGCACTTAACATAAAAATGTCTAAAAAGCGTACAATTAACCTAAAAATGTCTAAAAAGCGTACAATTAACATAAAAATGTCTAAAAAGCTTACAATTAACATAAAAACGTCTAAAAAGCGTACAATTAACATGAAAAAGTGTAAAAGAAAAAAAAAAAGAGTCTAGAATGAACATAGAGACACTTGAAAGGCACTGACCTGGTCAAGTGATATAACTTCACCAGAGGAAGGAACGTTTAAGGAAGAAAGTCAACGATGACGAGTTCCGCCCAAAGAAGGAACAGAAGAGATAGATGAGAGGAAGACTAGCCAAAAGCCGCTAACACTAGATGCTGGCATAGCTCAGAGCGAAATGCTAATGCTAGCGGAGCTCCATAAGAAAGATGTCAGACAGGTGTGCAAATAAAGAAAAGAACGGAAGGAGAGGCTGGTGAGGAACTCCGAGTCCTACGAGAAGAAAGAACGCTAGCTGACCTCCTGAGAAAAGACGCCATGCTAACGGCTAAACAGAATGAAAATGAGGTGAGTAGAAGAAGTGGAAGGAAGGACAATTTTGTGCCAGCTTAGCGCAGCGACTGAAGAGACGCAAAACACTTTTTCAGCTGTTGACTTTATTTTAAGATGTGTAGCGAAGCCTGCAAGTCTTAACGGTGGACGTTCCTTGTCAAATCGTCTGCAACAAAGTGATTGTGCTGCTTAATGGCCTGGCAGACATGAATATTAGATCCACTTCCCTGCGGAGAAATGTGATGAGCACGCAGTCCCACCTTTGCTCACACAAAGCCCAGAAAAGTGCCAGGGCACAGCCGTGGGGTTACGGGCGTGGAATTTACGATTGTTAGCGAGATGATGACAGCCCGGCGTCCCCGGGGGGAGATTGAGCCTGCTGCTCGGTCACAGCCATTAGGAGGCTGCGGGGCGAGGGGAGGGGGAGGTGAAGAGGAGCGTCCTCACGCCTGACACGCTCACTTCTTCTCTGGCAGCCGCCAGCAAGCATCAGGAGCCATGGCGGGGGACATGGTGGTCGGGATTCTCTTCAATTTATGGCTGCCGCTCAGCCTGCTGGCTGGTGAGTCTATTCTCCGCTACTTCCATGCTGTAACCGTGTAGCCAGCACCAAGAGTTAGCAGACTTAAAAGGGTCTAATCCACGTAGACATCTGGAGAGAAAAGTGCAACATTGATATCAAAAGCTAAAACAAAAGTAGCTGAGCAACCTCAAACAAAAAAGTATACAATTGACATTACAAATCTGAAAAAAACCCATCAACAGTTAACATGAAAAAGTCCAAAAAATGTGAACAGTTAACATTAAAAAGTCTAAAAAAAAAAACCTGAACAGTTAACATTAAAAAGTCTAAAAAAAAACATGAACGGTTAACATAAAAAAGTCTAAAAAAAACGTGAACAGTTAACATGAAAAAGTCCAAAAAATGTGAACAGTTAACATGAAAAAGTAAAAAGAAAAATGTGAACAGTTAACATCAAAAAGTAAAAAAAAAAACGTGAACAGTTAACATGAAAAAGCCTAAAAAAAAGTGTAAAATTGACATAAAAAGGTTTAAAAAGTGTACAATTAACATAAAAAAGTCTGAAAAAACGTACAATTGACGTAAGCTATCTAAAAATTGTGTACAGTTAACATACAAAAGTCTGAAAAGCGTACATATAACATAAAAAATTCTGAAAAAAAAGTGTACCATTGACATAAGAAATCTAAAAAAATGTGTACAATTGACATTAAAAAAGTCTGAAAAAAGTGTATGATTAACACAAGAAATCTGTTAAAAAAACATGAACAGTTAACATGATAGTCTAAAAAGCGTACAATTAACAAAAGTCTACAATTAACATACAAGTCAGAAAAAGCGTACAATTAACATAAGCTATGTAAAAATTGTGTACAGTTAATATAAAAACGTCTAAAAAGCGTATAATAACAAAAAGTCTGAAAAAAAGTGTACAGGTGACATAGAACAGTCTTAAAAAGCATGCAATTAACATAAAAAAGTCTAAAAAGTGTACATACAAGTGTATATAAAAAGGGCACGTCTAGTCTTAGACTTAGATTGGTCACATCTAGTCTTAGACTTAGATTGTTATATCTAGTCTTAGACTTAGATTGGTCACATCTAGTCTTAGACTTAGATTGTTACATCTAGTCTTAGACTTAGATTGGTCACATCTAGTCTTAGACTTAGATTGGTCACATCTAGTCTTAGACTTAGATTGTTACATCGAGTCTTAGACTTAGATTGTTACATCGAGTCTTAGACTTAGATTGTTACATCTAGTCTTAGACTTAGATTGGTCACATCTAGTCTTAGACTTAGATTGGTCACGTCTAGTCTTAGACTTAGATTGGTTACATCGAGTCTTAGACTTAGATTGTTACATCGAGTCTTAGACTTAGATTGTTACATTGAGTCTTAGACTTAGATTGTTACATCGAGTCTTAGACTTAGATTGGTCACACCTAGTCTTAGACTTAGATTGGTCACATCGAGTCGTAGACTTAGATTGGTCACATCGAGTCGTAGACTTAGATTGTTACATCTAGTCTTAGACTTAGATTGTTACATCTAGTCTTAGACTAAGATTGGTCACATCTAGTCTTAGAATTAGATTGGTCACATCTCGTCTTAGACATAGATTGATCAGATCTAGTCTTAAGCTTAGATTGGTCACATCTAGTTTTAGGCTTAGATTGGTCACATCTAGTCTTAGGCTTAGATTGGTCACATCTAGTTTTAGGCTTAGATTGGTCACATCTAGTGTTAGGCTTAGATTGGTCTTCTGTTATTATTTGTATTAGTTTCTGTGTGTTATCTCTTAAACACACTCTTGTGTTGTCTGCAAATAAAACTGACTTTAATTCTTTGTAACTTTACTAATGTAGTTTATATAAAGGTTGAGCAATTGTGGTCTTAGTATTGACCCTTGGGGTACACCACAAGATGAATGTAGATGTATTACTTCCTGTTGGCTAAGTAGCTGGTTGCCCAGTTTAAGATCAACCCTCTGATGCCATACCCTTCTTGTTTGTTTATTAAGATATTATAATTAATTGCTTTTATTGCATCCATAAATACTGCTGCTGCACATTGTTAAACATCTATTGTGTTGGTGATTGTGTGAATGTCCAACATTCGCACATATAATATTCTACACCAAAAATAATCTCTTTATTATTATTATTATATGTGTGAATGTCCAACATTCGCACATATACTATTCTACACCAAAAATCACCCATTTATTATTATTATTATTATATGTGTGAATGTAAAACATTCACACATTTAATATTCTACATAAAAATCATCTATGTATTATTAATTATTCTTATTCTTATTCTTATTCTTATTATTATATGTGTGAATGTCCAAGCATATGTGTGAATGTCCAAGCATTCACACATATACTATTCTACACCAAAAATCATGTATTATTATTATTATTATTATTATTATTATTATTATTATTATTATTATGTGTGAATGTCCAAGCATTCACACATATACTGTTCTACACCAAAAATCATCTATTTATTATTATTATTAGTATATGTGTGAAAGTCCTATCATTCACACATATACTATTCTACACCAAAAATCATCTATTTATTATTATTATTATTATTATTATTATTATATGTGTGAATGTCAAACATTCACATATTTAATATTCTACATAAAAAATAATCTATTTATTATTATTATTATTATTATTATATGTGTGAATGTCCAAGCATTCACACATATACTATTCTACACCAAAAATCATCTATTTATTATTATTTTTATCATTATTATTATTATGTGTGAATGTCCAAGCATTCACACATATACTATTCTACACCAAAAATCCTCTATTTATTATTATTATTAGTAGTAGTAGTATATGTGTGAAAGTCCTATCATTCACACATATACTATTCTACACCAAAAATCCTCTATTTATTATTATTATTATTATTAGTAGTATATGTGTGAAAGTCCTATCATTCACACATATACTATTCTACACCAAAAATCATCTAGTTATTATTATTATTATTGTGTGAATGTCCAATCATTCACACAAATAAGATTCTACACCAAAACAGCATCTATTTATTATTATTATTAATATTAATATTATTATTATTATGTGTGACTGTCCTAACAGTCACACATATAATATTCTCCCCAAAAAATCATCTATTTATTATTATTATTATTGTTATTATTATTATTATTATTATTATTATTATTATTATTATTATTATTATTATTATTATTATATGGGTGAATGTCCAATCATTCACAAATATAATATTCTACCCCAAAAATAATCTATTTATTGTTATTATTATTATTATTATTATTATTATTATTATAATATGTGTGAATGTCCAAACATTCACACATATAAGATTCTACAATAAACTAACTATTATTATTGATATTATTATTGCGCCACAAAACGTTGGTGCGCTCCACAGTCCACAGTTTTCATCCGATCGGAATCGTTCAAGTATCAAAACGTTCGACTCAACTGGGAATCGTGAGCACCTCCCCCAAATTGTTTTAATGATATCCTGGATTACGGGTTTTTTCTAAATTCCAGGAATTCTGAAACACCCATTCTAAATTTACACGGTTACTACGTCAACATTTCTTGATCGATTCCAAAACCCCAACAACAACCCACTCATATCATCTAGGACAATTGTGCTACTATCAATATTTTCAAAAAATCCTGGTTATCCCGAAATTCCCAAATTTTCAGGAAATTCCCATTCAAATGAATTGACGTATTCATAGCTCTACAATGCCCTAAATTCTCAACATTTTGCACCATTTTTTAAACCCGATTCTGACATTTCATCCATCCACACACACTCCTCTTCACATGTGTCCAACTCAAAACATGTTTTTTCTTTTCACGGAATTCCCCGTTTTCGCTGCATTTTCTCCCCTTTGCCAAATGAATGGTCATTATACAACCTCTCCATATCCCACATTTCTCATCCAAGTTGAACCGTTCCACCATCTTGGACAATCAAACTACCATTTTCCGAGTTAAAAAAAACAAAAACCCAGGACTTTTTTTCCCCCAAAGCCCCATTTTCACCTCTTCCTGGAAAGTTTTCCCAGTCCACATTTTTCAACCATTTTGACCATTCCACCTTAAAAACATTTCACTCAAATTAAATTTTTGTTCGTACAAATTCCCGGTTTTCCCAAAATACCAGGAATTCTGAAATACCCATTGTCAATTCAAACTGTTACTTGGTCAACATTTCTCGACAGATTCCAAAAGTTCCAACACCAACCCACCCATATCATCTAGTATTAGTATTTTCAAAAATTCCTGGTTTTCACGAAATTACCAAATTTCCAGGAAATTCCCATTCAAATGAATTGACGTATTCATAGTTCTACAATGCCCTAAATTCATCAGGTACTTCCTCTTCCTAGATTTACAAACAAGTTTAACTCTGTACAAATGTCAAAGGTACATCTGCAATCTTTACAAACAACAACTTTAACTCTGTACAAGTGTCAAAAGTACATCTGATAGCTTTACAAACAACTTTAACTCTGTACAAGTGTCAAAAGTACATCTGCAAGCTTTAAAACAACAACTTTAACTCTGTACAAGTGTCAAAAGTACATCTAATAGCTTTACAAACAACTTTAACTCTGTAAAAATGTCAAAGGTACATATGTTAGAAATACCCATTGTCAACTCAAACTGTTACTTGGTCAACATTTCTCGACTGTTTCCAAAAGTTCCAACACCAACCCATTCCTATCATCTAGTATGAAAGTTAAAGTACCACTGATAGCCACACACACACTAGGTGTGGTGAAATTACCCTCTGTATTTGACCCATCCCCTTGTTCCACCCTCTGGGAGGTGAGGGGAGCAGTGAGCAGCAGCGGTGGCCGCGCCAGGGAATAATTTTTGGTGATTTAACCCCCAATTCCAACCCTTGATGCTGAGTGCCAAGCAGGGAGGTAATGGGTCCCATTTTTATAGTCTTTGGTATGACTCGGCCGGGGTTTGAACTCACGACCTACCGATCTCAGGGCGGACACTCTAACCACAAGCCCACTGAGCAGGCTTAATAGTTTAAAAAATTCCTGGTTTTCACGAAATTCCCATTCAAATGAATAGACGTGTTCATAGTTATACAATGCCCTAAATTCTCCAAATGTTGTGCCATTTTTAAACCCGAGTCCGACCTTTCAACCATCCACACACACTAATTTTCACATATGTCCAATGCAAAATATGTTTTCCCTTTCCCCAAATTCCCGGTTTTCATGGAAATTCCCGGAATTTTCTCCCCATTGACAATTAATGGGCCTCTTTCGTCACAAACATGGAGTTGGGATTTTGATCTATATCTGGCTCAGTCCTCAACTTACATACGTACAAAGTGTGTGTAAATATTGTATTTGATGAATATTCACTGCACTCAGATGACTAGAATGTACGGTACTGTATGTATAATTGTTGACGTTCAAGAAGTACAAGTATTGATAAGTGGTGTTCAAATCAAGTTTTATTGTCACTGCAAGGTTCATTTGGGGAAAATTCCTGCAATGACGTCCAATATTTCCTTTCTAAGCCCACATGTTCTTTTTTCTCTGGTCCGCACAGCCTCATTGTTTCGCTACAACGGACTGTCGGTGGTCTACTTCCTGTTTCTGCTGGCTGTGCCGCTGCTGCCCAACCCCAGTCTGCTCACCATGAAAAGTAAGAGTGGGAGTCTTCACCAAGAAATCTTTGAAAAACGTGATAAACAATCGCTAGTGTTAGCAACAATAGCATAGCTGTGTGAGCTACATGCCAACGTCCATTTCAGCATCAACATCATGCTGGCAGTGTGAGCTACATGCTAATGTTCATTTTAGCAGTGACGTCATGCTACTAGGGTGAGCTACATACTAACATTCATTTCAGCGGCAACATCAATTTTTACATTTTTTATTTTAATTAGGATATAAAAAGGCGTAGTATTTGTGTCCTGGCCAACAAGTAACCGCAGTAACAAAACATAAAAACTTACAAAGAAAATGCAGCAAAACAAATAAATACAATATAAGAACAATAACCAAGCATTGATTCAAACAATTGCAGATAAAATATGTTATTGTACACTTTCACTGCATATATATATATATCCATTAATTTTTTACCGCTTGTCCCGTTTGGGGTTGCGGGGGGTCTCAGCTGCATTCGGGCAGAGGGCGGGGAACACCCTGGACAATATAGATATGCCGCAAACAGAGCAGGTGAAGGCACTGACTGGGGGTGCAGGTGTGGCAATGGCTTCATGCCTTCTTTGACGCTTCCTGGCTCGTTGACCACCTCGGTCCTCCTCAAGCTTATGAACTCCTTGTTGGAGGAGCTGCCGCCAGGTGGAACGTTGGGCTGCAGTGTCCTCCAGCTGGGTCAGGTTCAGGCCGCATTCCTTCATGACAGTCTTCATTTGATCTTTTCAACGCTTTTTTGGGCCTCCTGCCAAGCGGTGACCAAGATGAAGCTGACCATAAAGCACCTTGCGTGGTAAGCGTTCTTCTGGCATCCTGATAATGTGGCCTAACCAGCGAAGTTGGTGCTGGGTGACTGTAGCCTCCACACTGGTGCAGTTGGTCTTGCAGAGTATTTCAGTGTGGGGGACTCTGTCCTTCAGGATATCCCCAAGATGCATTGTAAGCACCTGATGTGGAAGGCCTCCAGGATCCTGAGGTGGCGGCTGTACAGGGTCCAAGCTTCACAGCTGTAGAGGAGGGTCGTCGTGACCACAGCTAAATAGACCGCTACCTTGGTATGTAGCTTAAGGTCTTTGTTCTGGAAGACCCTTCCCCTGAGTCTGCCAAAAGATGCTGACGCCTGCTTGATTCGGTTTTGAACCTCCCTGTCGATACTGCAATTGTCAGAGAGAAAGCTGCCTAGGTATTTGAAAGAGTCCACTACTGCAAGTGGTTTATTGTCGATGGTGAAGGTTGGTGGATGAGGTGGAGGAGTGGATGCCCACTGGCATATTACCTCGGTTTTTGCCACGTTGACAGAGAGGCCCAGTTTGCCATAAGCACTTGCAGCGGCTGAGAGGGTAGCTTGCAGCGCTTCCGGTGTGTGGGCCACAACTGCGCAGTCATCTGCGTATTGGAGTTCGATGACTTGCACTGATGTGACTTTTGTGACTGCTTGGAGCCTCCGGATGTTAAACAGGTTCCTGTCAAGTCGGAAGTCGACGGTAACGCCACTGCCCTTCTTGATCCTCTCATGGAGCAGCAGTGTCATACACAGGAGGAAGATATTAAACAAGACTGGAGCAAGGACACATCCCTAGCGTACACCGGTGCACACCTTAAAGGGTTCTGATTCCTGACCGCCAATAGTCACACGTGACATCATCCCTTCATGGAATTGCCTTAGGATGTTGACAAACTTCTGTGGGCAGCCGAACTTCAGGAGGATATTCCAGAGAAGCTCCCTGTTGACGGTGTCAAAAGCCTTCGACAGATCAATGAAGGCAACGAAGAGGTCTTGGTGCTGCTCCCTACACTTCTCCTGAAGCTGCCGTGTTGTGAACACCATGTCCACAGTGCTCCTGTTCTTCCTAAAACCACATTGTGACTCCGGCAACAGGTCTTTCGTGATGTTGTTCACCAGCCTGTGTAGCATGACTTTAGCCAGGACTTTACCAGCAACAGCCAGAAGTGAAATGCCACGACTGTTGCCACAGAGGGACTTGTCCCCCTTGCCTTTGTAGATGGTGATAATATTGGCATCTCTCCACTGCTGAGGGACAGTTTCATGCTTCCACACGTTGTTGATGACAAGGAAAAGGGCACGGATGGAAAGGTACACTCCTTGCTTGAAGATCTCTGCAGGGATGCTGTCAGGACCAGGGGTCTTGTTGTCTTTCAGAGATTTTATTGCACTCTTAACCTCTCCAAAGGTTGGTGGAAGGTCAAGGTCATGGATGGTTGGGTAGTCAGGTAGTTCCTCCAGAACTGAGGGGTCTGTTGGGGCGGGCTGATCTACCAGAGTTTCAAAATGTTCTGCCAATCTTTTGGTGATGAGCTTCTGGTCTTCTATGAGGGTTGTACCATCGTTAGAATTCAGCGGGGAGACAGCGCAGTTTCTTGGGCCGTAGATGGTTTTCACTGCATCGTAAAAGTTGTGCATATCATTTTTGTTGGCATGAGATTGTATTTCAGCTGCCTTTGATATCCACCACTCATTCTTCAGGGCACCCAATTTTGACTGCACCTCCCTTCTGGATGTTTGCCATTGCTGTCGGAGCACAGCTGAAGTGGGGTTGTTGAGTACAGCATTTTGTGCTGTGTGCATGTGTTTGAGCATGGTGGTTATTGTGGCTGTGTTGTCATCAAACCAGTCCTGATGCTTTCTGAGCTTATAGCCAATAGATTGGGATGCTGCCTCATAGAGCCTGGAGCTGATAGAGGTCCATTTGTCATCAATGGAGTCATCACTCTCCAGAATATGCTCAATGTCTTCCAGGTTTTCGGCCAGAGAGAGACGGAGATTGTCCCGAGCCAAAGGATCTGCTAGCCGGGTACGGTCAAGCCTCTTCTTCCCTGACTTTTGTAGACGGATAACAGGGCGTACTTGCACCCGGAACCTGGTTATAATGAGCCGGTAGTCGGTCCAACACTCAGCTCCTCTCATTGCACGAGTTAGTGATACGTCTTTTATGTCTGAGCGTTTCACAATGGTGTAATCAATCAGGTGCCAATGTTTGGAGCGTGGGTGCAGCCAGGATGTCTTGTGCTTTTTTTTTAGTTGGAAGATGGTAAATGGTAAATGAATGGTAAATGGGTTGTACTTGTATAGCGCTTTTCTACCTTTCTAAGGAACTCTAAGCGCTTTGACACTATTTCCACATTCACCCATTCACACACACACATTCACAAACTGATGGTGGGAGCTGCCATGCACGGCGCTAACCAGGCCCATCAGGAGCAAGGGTGAAGTGTCTTGCTCAAGGACACAACGAACGTGACCAGGATGGTAGAAGGTGGGGATTGAACCAGTAACCCTCAGATTGCTGGCACGGCCACTCTCCCAGTTTCGCCACGCCGTCCCCCAAATGGTGTTTGTGATGGTCAAGTCATGCTCAGCACAGAGGCTTAGCAGCCGTAGGCCGTTAGCATTGGCTTGTTCAATGCCATGCCTGCCAATAACACCACTCCAGACCTTGTTGTCCTTCCCCACTCACGCATTGAAATCGCCCAACAAGAAGATTTTGTCCTCCTTAGGTGTGCAACGGAGGGCCTCATCTAATGCCCGGTAGAAGCTGTCTTTGACATCTTCCTTTGATGGTAGCGTCGGTGCATAGGCACTAAGAAGGGTGGCATATCTTTTCTTAGCCAGAGGGATCCTGAGTGACATAAGCCTTTCACTTATGCCAACCGGTGTTTCTGGGAGTTTTGGTAGGAGGCTGTTTTTTATTGCAAGTCCCACACCGTGCTGATGCTCCCCTCCTGGAGGGTATCCTTTCCAGGGGAAAGTGTAACCTTGCCCTTCTTCCTTCAGGGATCCTTCATCCAGGAGTCTGGTTTCACTAAGATGCCAGTTTAAGAGGGATTATTTTCTTTGCTTTATTACGACCGCGGAGTGGAATTCCCGACAGGTGCGGTAGCCTGTCCAGGATGGTTTTGAGTGGGCAATGTTTGGGCCACCTTTTCTAGGCCCTTCCCCAGTTAGGGTGAGCAGTGCAATCCTAAATAGGGCTGCTCAGACGTACAGGAGTCTGCCGAGAGCAGCTGCCACTCAATTTCAGCTACTAGCGACCA
>NC_084731.1:72002859-72012859 GCF_033978785.1 Entelurus aequoreus
CAATGTCATGTACTGTAGTCATGAGTACTACAATGTAGTCATGAGTGCTACAATGTCATGTACTGTAGTCATGAGTACTACAATGTCATGTACTGTATTCATGAGTACTACAATATAGTCATGAGTACTACAATGTCATGTACTGTAGTCATGAGTACTACAATGTCATGTACTGTAGTCATGAGTACTACAATGTAGTCATGAGTACTACAATGTCATGTACTGTAGTCATGAGTACTACAATGTCATGTACTGTAGTCATGACTATTACACTGTCATGTACTGTATCAGAATCAGAATCAGAATAGTTTTATTGCTATTGTTTGAGAATGGGTTCACAAACTAGGAATTTTTCTTGGTGCAATCGTGCAACATAAAACACATATAACAAAGATTTGGTAATAACAAAAGCTGTAACGGAGCTATCAGATCTTGTTATAGACTTAGAAGGAATTCAAAGGAGCTACTGTTAGGAGTTATTGTTCATGTGCCTGATGGCCGAGGGGAAAAACTGTTCAGGTGGCGGGAGGTGTGGGTCTGGATGGACCGTAGTCTCCTGCCTGAGGGGAGAGGGGAGAATAGTTTGTGTCCAGGGTGAGAAGAGTCAGCTGTGATCCGACCCACACGCCTCCTGGTCCTGGAGGAGAACAAGTCCTGGAGGGATGGGAGCTTGCAGCCAATCACCTTCTCAGCAGCACGTACGATGCGCTGCAGTCGATGCTTATCCTGGACTGTGGCGCCAGGGAACCACACGGTGATGGAGGAGGTGAGGATGGACTCGATGATGGCTGAGTAAAACTGCACCAGCATCTCGGTCGGCACCTTCAGTTTCCTCAGCTGCCGCAGGAAGTACATCCTCTGCTGGGCCTTCTTGATGAGGGAGCTGATGGTCGGCTCCCACTTGAGGTCCTGGGTGATGGTGGTGGCCAAGAAACGGAAGGAGTCCACAATGGAGACGGGGGTGGGAGAGTCGATCAGGTTGAGGGGGAATGGTGGGGCTGTGACTTTCCTGAAGTCCATGATCATCTCCACAATTTCTGGGCCTTCAGCTCCAGGTTGTTGAGGCTGCACCAGGACGCCAGCCGGTCCACCTCTCCTGTAGGCGGTCTCATCGCCATCCGAGATGAGCCCGATGAGAGTAGTGTCATCCGCAAACTTCAGCAGTTTTACGGACTGGTGACTGGAGGTGCAGCAGTTTGTATACAGGGAGAAGAGCCAGGGGGAGAGTACACAGCCCTGAGGAGTACCAGTGTTTGTGGTTCGACTGTCCAAGACAATCTTCCCCAGCCGCACGTGCTGTCTTCGGTCTGTCAGGAAGTCATTGATCCAACTGCAGAGGGAGTCGGGCACGCTGAGCTGGTAGAGCTTGTCTCGTAGCAGTCCAGGGAGGATGGTGTTGAAGGCAGAGCTGAAGTCCACAAACAGGATCCTAGTGTAGGTTCCTGGGGAGTCCAGATGCTCCAGGATGAAGTGGAGGGCCAGATTCACTGCATCATCCACAGAACTGTTGGCTCTGTAGGCGAACTGCAGTGGGTCCAGGAGGGGGGCGGTGATGTCCTTGAGGTGGGGCAGGACCAAGCGCTCAAAGGACTTCATGACCACAGACGTCAGCGCAACCGGCCTGTAGTCATTAAGTCCTGTGATCCGTGCTTTCTTGGGGACAGGGACAATTGGTGGAGGTCTTAAAGCAGGACGTCACGCGGCATAGCTCCAGAGATGTGTTAAAAATGTCAGTGAAGACAGGAGCCAGCTGGTCCGCACAGTGTCTCAAGGTGGAGGGGGAGACACCATCCGGACCGGGGGCCTTCTGCGTATTCAGCTTCAAGAACTGCCGGCGTAGCCGTTCATGACGACAATAATGTGTGTTGAGGCCCTGAGCGAGAGTCCGGTCATTCAGGGCCTGGGGGGTTTTGGGCTTATAGTTCGTAAGGGCCCTTAGCCCTCTCCAAACGGCCGCAGAATCATTGGAGCGGAACTGTTCCTGTAGACGGTTAGAGTACACAGATTTAGCTTTCTCCACTTCCCTGTTGAAGTGGTACTTCGCTTCTCTGCAGGTACTCCGGTCCCCGCTTCTCCACGCAGCCACCTTCTTCTTACGCAGCTGTCGGAGCTTGGGTGTGAACCAGGGCTTGTCGTTGTTATAACAAGTCCTGGTGCGCGTTGGAATGATGCGCGCCTCATTGAACTGTATGTATGAGGTCACAGTACTACACTGTCATGTACTGTAGTCATGAGTCCTACAATGTCATGTACTGTAGTCATGAGTACTACAATGTCATGTTGACGGCGTGGCAGGGTTGGGAGAGTGGCCGTGCCAGCAACCTGAGGGTTACTGGTTCAATCCCCACCTTCTACCAACCTAGTCACGTCCGTTGTGTCCTTGAGCAAGTCACTTCACCCTTGCTCCTGATTGGTCCTGGTTAGCGCCTTGCATGGCCATCAGTGTGTGAATGGGTGAATGTGGAAATAGTGTCAAAGCGCTTTGAGTACCTTGAAGGTAGAAAAGCGCTATACAAGTATAACCCATTATGTACTGTAGTCATGAGTACTACAATGTCATGTACTGTAGTCATGAGTACTACTATGTCATGTACTGTAGTCATGAGTACTACAATGTCATGTAGTGTAGTCATGACTACTACAATGTCATGTACTGTAGTCATGACTACTACAATGTCATGTACTGTAGTCATGATTACTACAATGTCATGTACTGTAGTTATGAGTACTAAAATGTTATGTACTATAGTCATGAGTAGTACAATGTCATGTACTGTAGTCATGACTACTACAATGTCATGTACTATGTAATATTTTCAGATATTAAAAATATCAATGTAATCATTGTAATATTGACTAGGTACGCTCTTGTACTTGGTATCATTACAGTAGATATTTCTATAGATCCACCATTTGTTTACATTGAGGAGCGCTAGCTTGCGGTTAGCGGTTGGCTATTGTATCCTACGGTGTGTAGTGAAGCATGTTTAGCTATAATCGTCCTCCACTGATAAGAAACTTACCCTTTTTGTCGCCATGGCGGCGAGGATTAGTGATTTAGAAGTAGCTAAAAACACTGTGGATGGATGTTAGCCGCGAGCTAGCTAGCCATGTTGAAAACACCTCTTCCAGCGCGGCGCTTCAGTGTGAAAAGTTTGTCGTTAGTTTTCAAGCCAAAACACGTCCACTCTCCCTCTCCTGTCTCCACACTGTGTCTGCTTGTACGTACACCGTGTTATGATCCGCTGCCGGGATCATGTTCAGTTTGGTTTTTGGACTCCCTCAGTTCCCGTTTTTGTGCACCACTGGGTTTGTTTTCTGTTTCCATGGGTGCTTATTGTTTCCACTTGTCTCTGATTGGTGTTCGGGAAGCTCACCTGTTCCCCGAGCACTAAGCAGTAGCACTATTTAATACTGAATTTTCTGGTCAGTCAGTCTGGCTTCCTAATTTGCTTCATGCAACAGTTGACGACTTTTGATTCCTGCTACCTGTATACTAGCTTCCACAATAGGCTCTGTTTGTTGCTAGCTTCCACGCTAGCCCCTTTGGTTTTTGCCTTCCGTGCTTTGAGCACGTTTTGTTTGTTCTTGTCTGATTTATTTCTACTTGTTTCAAACTTGTTTGGTGTAAGTTGTTGTTGTTTGTGTGCAGGTAGAACAGGCGGGGTCACACCTGTTTGGTCTAAGTTGTTGTTGTTTTTGTGCAGGTAGAACAGGTGGGGTCAAACCTGTTTGGTGTAAGTTGTTGTTGTTTGTGTGCAGGTAGAACAGGCGGGGTCACACCTGTTTGGTCTAAGTTGTTGTTTGCTAGTGTGCAGGTAGAACAGGTGGGGTCACACCTGTTGGTCTAAGTTTTTGTTGTTTGTGTGCAGGTAGAACAGGCGGGGTCACACCTGTTTGGTCTAAGTTTTTGTTGTTTGTGTGCAGGTAGAACAGGCGGGGTCACACCTGTTTGGTCTAAGTTGTTGTTTGTGTGCAGGTAGAACAGGCGGGGTCACACCTGTTTGGTCTAAGTTTTTGTTGTTTGTGTGCAGGTAGAACAGGCGGGGTCACACCTGTTTGGTCTAAGTTGTTGTTTGTGTGCAGGTAGAACAGGCGGGGTCACACCTGTTTGGTCTAAGTTGTTGTTTGCTTGTGTGCAGGTAGAACAGGTGGGGTCACACCTGTTTGGTCTAAGTTGTTGCTGTTAGTGTGCAGGTAGAACAGGCGGGGTCTCACCTGTTTGGTCTAAGTAGTTATTGTTTGTGTGCAGTTAGAACAGGTGGGGCCACACCTGTTTGGTGTAGGTTGTTGTTTGTGTGCGGGTAGAACAGGCTGGGTCACACCTGCTTGGTCTAAGTTGCTGTTTGTGTGCGGGTAGAACAGGCTGGGTCACACCTGTTTGGTCTAAGTTGTTGTTGTTTGTGTGCGGGTAGAACAGGCGGGGTCTCACCTAATTGGTCTAAATTGTTGTTGTTTGTGTGCAGGTAGAACAGGCGGGGTCTCACCTAATTGGTCTAAATTGTTGTTGTTTGTGTGCAGGTAGAACAGGCGGGGTCACACCTGTTTGGTCTAAATTGTTGTTGTTTGTGTGCAGGTAGAACAGACGGGATCACACCTGTTTGGTCTAAGTTGTTGTTGTTTGTGTGCAGGTAGAACAGGCGGGGTCAAACCTGTTTGGTCTAAGTTGTTGTTGTTTGCGTGCAGGTAGAACAGGCGGGGTCACACCTGTTTGGTCTAAGTTGTTGTTTGCTTGTGTGCAGGTAGAACAGGCGGGGTCACACCTGTTTGGTCTAAGTTTTTGTTGTTTGTGTGCAGGTAGAACAGGCGGGATCACACCTGTTTGGTCAAAGTTGTTGTTTGCTTGTGTGCAGGTAGAACAGGTGGGGTCACACCTGTTTGGTCTAAGTTGTTGCTGTTAGTGTGCAGGTAGAACAGGCGGGGTCTCACCTGTTTGGTCTAAGTAGTTATTGTTTGTGTGCAGTTAGAACAGGTGGGGCCACACCTGTTTGGTGTAGGTTGTTGTTTGTGTGCGGGTAGAAGAGGCTGGGCCACACCTGCTTGGTCTAAGTTGCTGTTTGTGTGCGGGTAGAACAGGCTGGGTCACACCTGTTTGGTCTAAGTTGTTGTTGTTTGTGTGCGGGTAGAACAGGCGGGGTCTCACCTAATTGGTCTAAATTGTTGTTGTTTGTGTGCAAGTAGAACAGACGGGGTCAAACTTGTGTGGTGTAAGTTGTTGTTGTTTGTGTGCAGGTAGAACAGGCGGGGTCACACCTGTTTGGTCTAAGTTGTTGTTTGTGTGCAGGTAGAACAGGCGGGGTCACACCTGTTTGGTCTAAGTTGTTGTTGTTTGTGTGCAGGTAGAACAGGCGGGGTCACACCTGTTTGGTCTAAGTTGTTGTTTGTGTGCAGGTAGAACAGGCGGGGTCACACCTGTTTGGTCTAAGTTGTTGTTGTTTGTGTGCGGGTAGAACAGGCGGGGTCTCACCTGTTTGGTCTAAGTTGTTGTTTGTGTGCAGGTAGAACAGGCGGGGTCACACCTGTTTGGTCTAAGTTGTTGTTGTTTGTGTGCAGGTAGAACAGGCGGGGTCTCACCTAATTGGTCTAAATTGTTGTTGTTTGTGTGCAAGTAGAACAGACGGGGTCAAACTTGTGTGGTATAAGTTGTTGTTGTTTGTGTGCAGGTAGAACAGGCGGGGTCACACCTGTTTGGTCTAAGTTGTTGTTGTTTGTGTGCAGGTAGAACAGGTCAGTTCCTGCGCTGGATCTGCTACACCTGTGTCACCTTCCTCGCCCTGCAGTGCTTCATGCAGATCCCCTTCGCCTACATCAGTCCTCAGGGTGAAACGGCATTCGTTCATTCATTCAATCATTGATTCATTCATTTATCCATCCATCCATCCATCCATCCATCCATCCATCCATCCATCCATCCATCCATCCATCCATCCATCCATCCATCCATCCATCCATCCATCCATTCATTCATTCGTTCAGTCATTCATTGTACAATCACATGTTAATTTTGCTGTGCTTTACCTGCTGCTTCCTTTTACCAGTCAGTGGCCACTGGGAGGACTTCCTCTACCATGTGGGCATCATCAGGTACTTCCTCTTCCTAGCTATACAAACATATTTAACTCTGTACAAGTGTCAAAGGTACATCTGTTAGCTTTACAAACATATTTTACTCTGTAAAAGTGTCAAAGGTACATATGTTAGCTTTACAAACATATTTAACTCTGTACAAGTGTCAAAAGTACATCTTCGAGCTTTACAAAAATATTTAACTCTGTACAAGTGTCAAAAATACGTACATCTGCTAGCTTTACAAACAAGTTTAACTCTGTAAAATGTCAAAAGTACATACTGTACAGTGTTTCCCATAAACTGCCAAGACACCTGTGGCGGTGGGGGCGTGGCTAAGGGCGTGGTCACCATGACATAATCGAGTAATTTGCATAATTTGCTACAATGATATGATTTTCTCTAAAAAGGCTCAAAAAATGTATACTTACTAATTAATAATAACAGTTTTGTTTTAAACGTCCATCCATCCATCCATCCATCCATCCATTTTACATTATGAATACACAAAAGATAACTACTACAGTATCAAATTAGTATTAGTATCTGAAGCACCGTCTCCACGTGTGTTTATTGACAACAGGGTTATAACCTGGACACGTTAGCTCGTCGGTATGGTAACAGGTGACTGTTACTGCATGCGTCTGCCCCGGCCCCCGAGTCAAACAGCGAGCGGCGGTGTTAATGAAGCAGCGTCAGGCTGCTCACTGTCAGTGAAACGATAGGTGAAATCGCGGATTAACGTTAAATATATGACAAGCCGCGAGCGATGCAGCTATAACCTATCTCACCTGGTAGAGCACCCGCTGCGGCGACCCAGTTCGATCCCACCTGACAGTCGCTTTGCTCCGCGTCAATCCCCCCTCTCACCTTCTCTCCCCCTGCCCCGTCTCTCTCCAGTTGTCCTTTCAAAATAAATGCATTCAAATCCCGAAAAATAAAAATTAAGAAAATCCGAGTCGTGGCGGACGTAATTCTTTCGTGGCGGGCCGCCACAAATAAATGAATGTGTGGGAAACACTGCTGTATGTTAGCTTTACAAACAACGTGCTTAACTCTGTAAAAGTGTAAAAAGTACATCTGTTAGCTTTACAAAGTTGAACTCTGTAAAAGTGTCAAAAGTACATCTGTTAGCTTTACAAACAACATATTTAAAGGCCTACTGAAATGAAATTTTTATATTCAAACGGGGATAGCAGATCCATTCTATGTGTCATACTTGATCATTTCGCGATATTGCCATATTTTTGCTGAAAGGATTTAGTAGAGAACATCGACGATAAAGTTTTGGTCGCTGATAAAAAAGCCTTGCCTGTACCGGAAGTAGCGTGACGTCACAGGTTGAAGGGCTCCTCACATTTCCCCATTGTTTACAATGCAGCGAGAGTGATTCGGACCGAGAAAGCGACGATTACCCCATTAATTTGAGCGAGGATGAAAGATTCGTGGATGAGGAACGTGAGAGTGAAGGTCTAGAGTGCAGTGCAGTACGTATCTTTTTTTGCTCTGACCGTAACTTAGGTACAAGGGTTCATTGGATTCCACACTTTCTCCTTTTTTCTATTGTGGATCACGGATTTGTACAAACCCCGTTTCCATATGAGTTGGGAAATTGTGTTAGATGTAAATATAAACTGAATACAATGATTTGCAAATCATTTTCAACCCATATTCAGTTGAATATGCTACAAAGACAACATATTTGATGTTCAAACTGATAAACATTTTTTTTGTTGCAAATAATCATTAACTTTAGAATTTGATGCCAGAAAAACGTGACAAAGAAGTTGGGAAAGGTGGCAATAAATACTGATAAAGTTGAGGAATGCTCATCAAACACTTATTTGGAACATCCCACAGGTGAACAGGCAAATTGGGAACAGGTGGGTGCCATGATTGAATATAAAAGTAGATTCCATGAAATGCTCAGTCATTCACAAACAAGGATGGGGCGAGGGTCACCACTTTGTCAACAAATGCCTGAGCAAATTGTTGAACAGTTTAAGAAAAACCTTTCTCAACCAGCTATTGCAAGGAATTTAGAGATTTCACCATCTACGGTCCGTAATATCATCAAAGGGTTTGGAGAATCTGGAGAAATCACTGCACGCAAGCAGCTAAGCCTGTGACCTTCGATCCCTCAGGCTGTACTGCATCAACAAGCGACATCAGTGTGTAAAGGATATCACTACATGGGCTCAGGAAACCCACTGTCAGTAAGTAAAGTTGGCCACTACATCTGTAAGTGCAAGTTAAAACTCTCCTATGCAAGGCGAAAACCGTTTATCAACAACACCCAGAAACGTCGCTGGCTTCGCTGGGCCTGAGCTCATCTAAGATGGACTGATGCAAAGTGGAAAAGTGTTCTGTGGTCTGACGAGTCCACATTTCAAATTGTTTTTGGAAACTGTGGACGTCGTGTCCTCCGGACCAAAGAGGAAAAGAACCATCCGGATTGTTATAGGCGCAAAGTTGAAAAGCCAGCATCTGTGATGGTATGGGGGTGTATTAGTGCCCAAGACATGGGTAACTTAAGCATCTGTGAAGGCGCCATTAATGCTGAAAGATACATACAGGTTTTGGAGCAACATATGTTGCCATCCAAGCAACGTTACCATGGACGCCCCTGCTTATTTCAGCAAGACAATGCCAAGCCACGTGTTACATCAACGTGGCTTCATAGTAAAAGAGTAGGGGTACTAGACTGGCCTGCCTGTAGTCCAGACCTGTCTCCCATTGAAAATGTGTGGCGCATTATGAAGCCTAAAATACCACAACGGAGACCCCCGGACTGTTGAACAACTTAAGCTGTACATCAAGCAAGAATGGGAAAGAATTCCACCTGAGAAGCTTAAAAAATGTGTCTCCTCAGTTCCCAAACGTTTACTGAGTGTTGTTAAAAGGAAAGGCCATGTAACACAGTGGTGAACATGCCCTTTCCCAACTACTTTGGCACGTGTTGCAGCCATGAAATTCTAAGTTAATTATTATTTGCAAAAAAAAAAAGAAAAGTTTATGAGTTTAAACATCAAATATTTTGTCTTTGTAGTGCATTCAATTGAATATGGGTTGAAAAGGATTTGCAAATCATTGTATTCCGTTTACATTTACATCTAACACAATTTCCCAACTCATATGGAAACGGGTTTGTATTTTAAACCACCTCGGATACTATATCCTCTTGAAAATGAGAGTTGAGAACGCGAAATGGATATTCACAGTGACTTTTATCCCCACGACAATACATCGGCGAAGCTCTTTAGCTACGGAGCTAACGTGGTAGCATCGGGCTTAAATGCAGATAGAAACAAAAGAAATAAACCCCTGACTGGAAGGATAGACAGAAAATCAACAATACTATTAAACCGTGGACATGTAACTACACGGTTAATGCTTTCCAGCCTGGCGAAGCTTAACAATGCTGTTGCTAACGACGCCATTGAAGCTAACTTAGCTACGGGACCTCACGGAGCTAACGTGATAGCATCGGGCTTAAATGCAGATAGAAACAAAAGAAATAAACCTCTGACTGGAAGGATAGACAGAAAATCAACAATACTATTAAACCATGGACATGTAACTACACGGTTAATGCTGTCCAGCCTGGCGAAGCTTAACATTGCTGTTGCTAACGACGCCATTGAAGCTAACTTAGCTACGGGACCTCGTCAAAGCTATGATAAAAACATTAGCGCTCCACCTACGCCAGCCAGCCCTCATCTGCTCATCAACACCCGTGGTCACCTGCGTTCCAGCGATCGACGGAGCGATGAAGGACTTCACCCGATCATAGATGCGGTCGGCGGCTAGCATCGGACAGCGCGTCTGCTATCCATCTCAAAGTCCTCCTGGTTGTGTTGCTGTAGTCCGCCGCTAATACACAGATCCCACCTACAACTTTCTTTTTTGCAGTCTTCATTGTTGCAAAAGATTC
>NC_084731.1:72017859-72172859 GCF_033978785.1 Entelurus aequoreus
TATTTGTTGGTGTAGACATAGAAAGTAGCAAAGAAGCTAGCATTAAACGTTAGCATGCTAATATGAGATACGCTAGCAAAAAAAAGCTAGCATGCTAACGTTCTCACAAGTATGCTAGCAGTTAAAGTGCTAATGCACGCTAACTGCTGGCAAACATGCTCGACACCAACGCAGATAGAAAAAAAGATGATTTTTGTACTGAGTTGTGTGTCTACTGTATGTTGTGTGCCCATTGAACTGTTAACCCCATGTTTTTGTTTATTCGTGAATAGCATGACATGAAATGGTAACATGAAATGTTCCCAATTTAAAATAGGCCTATCGGCGCAAACAAGACCTTTCCGACGGTATATCATACGTGGGGGTTCGTTAGCCGTTTCGTCTGGTAGTAGACAAAAAGTGTTTTTTTGTTTGTTTGTGAATAGCGTTGCCATGGTAACACAAAATGATCTGTTAACACTAACAGACTAAGATACCTGAGGGGAGGAGCTGTCACGTGACATCAAAGGAATTCATGTAATTAGATGAGGCTGCTACTATTACGCAATGACAGAAAGTAATGGAGGATTTGTAGAAAAACTTCATGCCGAACAATGTCTGATTGTGGGCAAACGCTTTGAGGTATCAACTTTTCGTAAAAACCCTGAGCGCCTCAAGGCTTTGAGGAACGTTCCGGTGTTCTTAGATTTCCGATAAGTGGAGAAATGACTGAGTTAGAGCGAGTAGGAAAATAAGAATTTTTGTGTTTTTGTGTTGTTTGGTTCTGACGTCTTAACATTAGGCCTCGATGAGAGATATAGCTGACTTTCTTAGCTTTGAGGCCCACCAGAAGCCACATGGGAAACATGAGCTCCATAAAAGTGACATTTTCTGAGAGAGGACATGTGTGTCAACGTTTTCACCGAAACACATGACAGTGGCATAAAAGATGTCACCGCGACAACAGTTTGTTCACCCAAAAAAAGCAAATATTCTGGGTTTACAGCCTCTAGAAAATTAGAGGCTGAGCCATCCTCTTTAATGGGGAAAGGCTGAGCTGATGGCGCTTGCCTCACTCCGATGGCCATCCAGCCAAAACCAAACATTGGACATTAAAACTTTAGCCAGGGTTAAAGTAGACAAGTTTGTGAACAAAATGAGACGTTAAGCACCGAGCTACGTGAAAGAATGGCTTAGCTACGAGAGAAGGTAATCCCGCAGGTGTGCTGGAAAATTACCCATTATAAAGGTACGTTCCTATTGGAATTGGCCCACTTTTTGGTTTATTCTTGAATAGTAACTTGAAGTTTTCCCAATTTAACATACGCCTATCGGTGCAAACGAGACCTTTCCAACGGTATAACATATGTGGCGGTTTGTTGGCCGGTTCATCTTGTATTAAACAAAATATGTTTTTGTATTTTCGTTAATAGCGTTACCATAGTAACACAAAATGTTCCCAATTTAGATTTCTGCCATCGGCGCCAACGAGACCTTTCCGACGGTATAACATTTGTGGGGGTGCGTTGGCCGGTTCTTGTCGTAGTGGCGGTAAGAGAAACGTGCGGAACAAGAAGTTGAATAACAAAGTTATAAGTATGAGCAATAACAATATGGGCCTCTTGCATTGCAGCAGTCCCATAACTAGAAAATACACTAAAGGTCTTGGGGACCCAAAAGGGTTCTACTCATAAAAATGTTAACAATAAATTATATTTTTGTCTTTACTTTCAATGCTTGAATCTCTACATCTACTTCACATCTTTTCATTGATTATATGTTGTTTTGTTTGAATGATTTTCCAAGCCAGTTTAAAAGAAGAAGAATGAGTGTAATTACATTCCAACATGTTCTCCTTACAGTCTGCATGTTTACACTTGTATTACACTTCCACTTGTTTTGTTCTACTAATATTTTACAAAGTGTTAGAAATGAGCTGTGGACATGCCTGCATTACACACAATATTGTCTTTCCAAAGATTTAAGATTAAGATTAAAGATTAAAGTACCAATGATTGTCACACACACTTGTTGCTGTACTCTACCTGTACCTATACCTCTACTGTCTACCTGTACCTATACCTCTACTCTCTACCTGTACCTATACCTCTACTCTCTACCTGTACTCTCTACCTATACTGCTACCTGTACTCTCTATCTGTACCTCTACCTGTACTCTCTACCTATACCTATACCTGTACTCTCTACCTGTACCTCTACCTCTACATGTACTCTCTACCTGTACCTCTACCTGTGCTCTCTACCTGTACCTCTACCTGTACTCTCTACCTATACCTCTACCTGTACTCTCTACCTATGCCTCTACATGTACTCTCTACCTCTGCCTCTACATGTACTCTCTACCTGTACTCTCTACCCGTACCTCTACCTGTACCTATACCTCTACCTGTACCTCTACCTCTACCTGTACTCCCTACCTGTACCTCTACCTGTACCTCTACCTCTACCTGTACTCTCTACCTGTACCTCTACCTCTACCTGTACTCTCTACCTATACCTCTACCTGTACCTCTACCTCTACCTGTACTCTTTACCTATACCTCTACCTGTACTTCTACCTGTACTCTCTACCTGTACCTCTACCTGTACTCTCTACCACTACCTGTACTCTCTACCTCTACCTCTACCTGTACCTCTACCTGTACTCTCTACCTGTACAAATACCTCTACCTTTACCTTTACCTGTACCTGTGCTTGTACCTGTACCTCTACCTCTACCTCTACCTCTACCTGTACATGTACGCTTCCCTCTACCAGTACCTCTACCTGTACCTCACCTCTACCTCTACCTGTACGTGTACCTCTACCTCTACCTGTACTTCTACCTTTACCTGTACCCCTACCTGTACCTCTACCTCTGCCTCTACCTCTACCTGTATGTGTACGTCTACCTCTACCTGTACCTGTGCCTGTACCTCTACATCTACCCGTACCTCTACCTCTGCCTCTACCTGTACCCTCTACCTGTACCTCTACCTGTTCCTGTACCTTTACCTGTACGTGTACGTCTACCTCTACCTGTACCTCTACCTCTACCTTTACCTGTACTCTACCTGTACCTTTACCTGTACCTCTACCTGTACCTCTACCTGTAGCTGTAGCTGTAGCTGTAGCTGTAGCTGTACCTCTTCCTCTACCTGTAGCTGTTCCTGTAGCTGTAGCTGTAGCTGTAGCTGTAAGCATGTTTTCTGTGTGCAGGTATAATCCTTCCGTCCCTCACCTCCAGCGTGTACTTTGCCACCTTCCTGGGACTGATGTGGTGGTGGATCTTCGGCCGCCCCATCAGTCTGCTCCTCTTCAGCTCCCTGTGTGTGATGATGGCCATCTTCAGCGCCGGCCACCTTCTGGCCATTTACGTCTACCAGCTGCCGCTGTCCCAGCAGGTGGTGCCGCCTGACGACGTCTACGCCAGGTAGCCCTCCCGACACGCACACTCAGAGGCCACAGAATGGACGTCTTGTCTGCCTCAGGTTGTTTGGGATGACGGGAGTGATCCGGACCGACAGTTCTGAGCCGTACGTGCTGCACATGCAACCCCGTGTCAGCTGGCCTGACTTGGTCAACCCTCTGGTCCTGCTGCTGCTCTACTACACGCTGCTGGCACTTATACACAAGTGGGCGCTGATAACAGAGCAGGTTGGATTCTGTCCAAACGCTGTCTGGGACAGGGCAGTAAAATGGCTGATCAAAGAAAACAGAAGTCAATAATAACAAGAGCTGACATGGATGTGATCTTTTTTAGGAGAATGCTGATGAGAGTCTACTTGACACTCAGGATGTTCCTCCAAGCTTCTCCAGAGTGGTTTACATCTCAGGAGACCAGCAAGAGGTACAGGAAGATCACCGTTATTTATATTATTAAGGACTTATTCTCTTCATTGGCTTCAAAACGCAATTTTTTTTAATGTTTTCTTCTTCTTTTGTTGTGTTGAATTTTTTAAAATTTAATACCACTACTAATTGACCAATTATTATTTTTTGTATGGAAGAAATAATAATAATAACACTAATAGTGTTATTATTCAAGTCAGTGGGAAGAATTAAGTTTAATGTTTGTTTTAGAAAATTAACAATAAATAAATAAACCCTAAGAAATTATATTCCTGCATTATTTCAGCTTTTGAACAGCACAGAGGAGGATACGTATCTCCCTAATGAGGTAATGATACACATATGCATATAAATGTATATATATATATATATACATATATATATATATATATATATATATATATATATATATATATATATATATATATGTATGTATGTATGTATGTATGTATGTATGTATGTATGTGTGTGTGTGTGCGTGTGTATATATATATATATATATATATATATATATACACAAATACATATACACTGTATATATATATACTCATATATATATATATATATATATATATATATATATATATATATATATATATATATATATATATATATATATATATATATATATATATTAGGGCTCTGAATCTTTGGGTGTCCCACGATTCGATTCAATATCGATTCTTGGGGTCACGATTCGATTCAAAATCGATTTTTTTTCAATTCAACACGATTCTCCATTCAAAAAAGATTTTTTCCTGATTCAAAACGATTCTCTATTCATTCAATACATAGGATTTCAGCAGGATCTACCCCAGTCTGCTGACATGCAAGCAGAGTAGTAGATTTTTGTAAAAAGCTTTTATAACTGTAAAGGACAATGTCTTATCAACTGATTGCAATAATGTAGATTTGTTTTAACTATTAAATGAACCAAAAATATGACTTATTTTATCTTTGTGAAAATATTGGACACAGTGCTTATGAGATGCAATGCAAGTGTAAGCCACTGTGACACTATTGTTCTTTTTTATTTTATTTTATAAATGTCTAATGATAATGTCAATGAGGGATTTTTAATCACTGCTATGTTGAAATTGTAACTAATATTGATACTGTTGTTGATAATATTCATTTTTGTTTCACTACTTTTGGTTTGTTCTGTGTCGTGTTTGTGTCTCCTCTCAATTGCTCTGTTTATTGCAGTTCTGAGTGTTGCTGGGTCGGGTTTGGTTTTGGAATTGGATTGCATTGTTATGGTATTGCTGTGTATTGTTTTGATGGATTGATGAATAAAGAATAATAAATAAATAAATATTACAAAAATAAAAAAATCGATTTTTTAAAAATGAGAATCGATTCTGAATCGCACAACGTGAGAATCGCGATTCGAATTTGAATCGATTTTTTCCCACACCCCTAATATATATATATATATATATATATATATATATATATATATATATATATATATATATATATATATATATATATATATATATATATATATATATATATATATATGGTTATATTTAGAAACATTCCTATTCATTGTCCTGATGATGTTCCTTCTTGCCACAGCCAATGATTTCACTGAGGGGACCATCTTGGCAGGACATGTGTGGACACCACCAAGGCAGCCTGCTAGGGGGCGCTGGCTACACCAACTGTTACCCTCTGTCACAGTATGACTCACCTGGTAAAGATGTAACCTTACCTGGTAAACATGTAACCTCACCTGGTAAACATGTAATCTCACCTGGTAAACAAGTAACATCACCTGGTAAACATGTAACCTCACCTGGTAAACATTTAATCTCACCTGGTAAACATGTAACCTCACCTGATAAATATGTATTCTCACCTGGTAAACATGTAACCTCACCTGGTAAACAAGTCACCTCACCTGGTAAACATCTAACCTCACCTGGTAAACATGTAATCTCACCTGGTAAACAAGTAACCTCACCTGGTAAACATGTAACCTCATCTGGTAAATATGTAATCTCACCTGGTAAACATGTAACCTCATCTGGTAAATAAGTCACCTCACCTGGTAAACATGTAACCTCACCTGGTAAACATGTAATCTCACCTGGTAAACCTGTAATCTCACATGGTAAACCTGTAATCTCACCTGGTAAACATGTGACCTCACCTGTTAAACATATAACTTCACCTGGTAAACAAGTAACCTCACCTGATAAATATGTAATCTCACCTGGTAAACATGTAACCTCACCTGGTAAATAAGTCACCTCACCTGGTAAACATGTAACCTCACCTGGTAAACATGTAATCTCACCTGGTAAACCTGTAATCTCACCTGGTAAATAATTAACCTCACCTGGTACACATCTAACATCACCTGGTAAACATGTAATCTCACATGGTAAACATGTGACCTTACCTGGTAAACATCTAACCTCACCTGGTAAACATGTAATCTCACCTGGTAAACATGTAGAAAGCCCAGCTGACATGGACCTGGCTGACCTGGACCTGGCTGACCTGGACCCGGCTAACCTGGACAGGACTGACCTGGACAGGACTGACCAAGGCTTGGAGAGTCTGACGTTGAGTTCTAGTCCTCAGTCAGGACCCAGTGGTCTGGTGCTGGTTGGACGACTGGTGCAGAAACACAGCTATGTCAGTGCTCTCATCATCATGATGGTAGGAAGTACTCTATTACATTCTAATACTCTATCACATAGTAATACTCTGACATAGTAATACTCTTTGTACATAGTAATACTCTATGTACATTATATGACATATTAGTACTCTCTGTACATTTTATGACATAGTAATACTCTATGTACATACTATACTCTCTGACATAGTAATACTCTTTGTACATAGTAATACTCTATGTACATTATATGACATATTAGTACTCTCTGTACATTTTATGACATAGTAATACTCTATGTACATACTATACTCTATGACATAGTAATACTCTATGTACATACTGTACTCTATGACATAGTAATACTCTACAGCAGGCCTGGCCAACTCGCGGCTCGCGAGCCTCATGCGGCTCTTTGGCTGGTTTCATGCGGCTCTTAACTCTGTTATGAGAGTAGCGTATGTGTGTGTGTGGCCCTTTCAGATATGACAGCATGTGAGGCGAAGTGAAGTGAAGTGAATTACATTTATATAGCGCTTTTTCTCAAGTGACTCAAAGCGCTTTACATTGTGAAACCCAATATCTAAGTTACATTTAAACCAGTGTGGGTGGCACTGGGAGCAGGTGGGTAAAGTGTCTTGCCCAAAAACACAACGGCAGTGACTAGGATGGTGGAAGCGGGGATCGAACCTGCAACCCTCAAGTTGCTGGCACGGCTGCTCCACCAACCGAGCTATACCGCCCCAGGTGAGTGAAGTCAGTGAGTGGGTGGGCGAGAGAGGTGAGGGAGCGGTAACAGTGAGTGTGTGCAGGTGCTAGTAGCTTGGTGGATGACTGCGTGCAAGACACCAATAAAGTCACAAAGTTGCAACAAACCGCAGGCCTCGTCATTCACCCTCGAGTCCGGAGCTGTAAAGACCCACTGCCGGGTAAAGTTAAAGGTTTAAATAGACCCCCCCTTTTTTAGACCAGTTGATCTGCCGTTTCTTTTCTTCTCTCCTCTTCTCCCCTGTCCCTTGCGAGGGGGAGTTGCATAGGTCCGGTGGCCATGGATGAAGTGCT
This sequence comes from Entelurus aequoreus, assembly GCF_033978785.1. Classification (NCBI taxonomy): domain Eukaryota; kingdom Metazoa; phylum Chordata; class Actinopteri; order Syngnathiformes; family Syngnathidae; genus Entelurus; species Entelurus aequoreus. The sequence goes on from NC_084731.1 coordinate 72,025,385, forward strand.
GGCTGTCCAGAGCCGGGACCCCGGGTGGACCACTAGCCTGTGCATCGGTTGGGGACATCTCTGCGCTGCTGACCCGTCTCCGCTCGGGATGGTTCCCTGTTGGCCCCGCTGTGGACTGGACTCCCGCTGATGTGTTGGATCCACTGTGGACTGGACTTTCACAATGTTATGTCAGACCCACTCGACATCCGTTGCTTTCGGTCTCCCCTAGAGGGGGGGGGGGGGTTACCCACATATGCGGTCCTCTCCAAGGTTTCTCATAGTCATTCACCGACGTCCCACTGGGGTGAGTTTTTCCTTGCCCGTATGTGGGCTCTGTACCGAGGATGTCGTTGTGGCTTGTACAGCCCTTTGAGACACTTGTGATTTAGGGCTATATAAATAAACATTGATTGAAAGTGAAGGGTGTTTTCCCCTGAAGTACATCGGCCTTGGAGGACCGTCTCCCCTGCGCTCCTCGACTACGGTCTGGGAGCCGGAAGCAGGAAGGGTGTAACAACTCTATTAGTGCCTAAGTGTTTACCATCAAGTCTTTATTTTGACAGGCCCTCGCGGTAAACTTGTCTGAGTGCAAACTGAGGCAGTATTTGTCACTGATAAAACTTTCGGCGAATCAAAATTTATGACCAATAAAAACGCAATAAACGGGGACGGAAATTTTACCCGGCAAATATAAACAAAAGAAAACACTGGCGGAAAGCGATAATCGATACAATAAAACAAAAACAAACAAACCGGGCGGAAGGTAAAAAAAAAAAAAATCCGCGTCCGGGTGACACGCGAGCTTCAGGAATTGCACGTCCTTTCTGATTTCAATGCGTAAAAAGACACACAAAGTGCGGTAACGCCAACACTGCTTGACAGTATAACAAAATAAGTCACACTTATATTCTGTAACATTCACTGTTTTAGAAAAAGTGCAGAGGTAGAAATATTCCAAATAACCTCTTATATACAATGTAAACATAAATAATGCATCAAAACAAGTTAATTATATTTCAACAAAACACAGCAGACGAGCTCTCGCCCTGCACAGCTGTTTTGTAGTGTCGATGTGGGCTTGTAGATCATTATTTGCCACAGATTGTGTGTGTGTGTGTGTGTGTGTGTGTGTGTGTGTGTCTCTGTGTGTGTGTGTGTGTGTGTGTGTGTGTGTGTGTGTGTGTGTGGCTCTTTGCTGTAACACAGTAAAAAAGTGGCTCTTAGTCTCTGACTGGTTGGCCACCTCTGCTCTGTTAATATACTTACAGTGTTATTATACTTTTACAGTGTTATTATACTTATACTGTGTTATTATACTAAAACAGTGTTATTATTCAGATAGTGTTATTATACTTATACAGTGTTATTATACTTACAGTGTTATTATACTTTTACAGTGTTATTATACTTATACTGTGTTATTATACTAAAACAGTGTTATTATTCAGATAGTGTTATTATACTTATACAGTGTTATTATACTTACAGTGTTATTATACTTTTACAGTGTTATTATACTTATACTGTGTTATTATACTAAAACAGTGTTATTATTCAGATAGTGTTATTATACTTATACAGTGTTATTATACAGATACAGTGTTATTATACTTATACAGTGTTATTATACTTAAACAGTGTTATTATACTTATACTGTGTTATACTTTTACAGTGTTATTATACATATACAGTGTTATTATATTTATAGTGTTATTATACTTATACGGTGTTATTATACTAACACATTGTTATTATATACGTATATATGTACAGTGTTATTATACTTACACAGTTGTATCATACTTTTACAGTGTTATTATAATTTTACAGTGTTATTGTACTTTTACAGTGACATTATACTTATACAGTGTTATTATACTTTTACAGTGTTATTATGATTTTACAGTGTTATCATACTTTTACAGTGACATTATACTTTTGCAGTGTTATTATACTTTTACAGTGTTATCATACTTTTACAGTGTTATTATACTTTTACTGTGTGATTGTTTGAAGCACAGAAATATAATTCCTTACCAGCAGCACATTGTGCGTGACTTTCAAACTCACCATTTCCACATATACAGCCCCATCATTTTATAATGGTTAGCATGCATACACTTAATATATTTACTTCTTCAAGCGTGTGGGAGCAATATGTACTTCAAAGCTATCAACACTTTCATAGAAGTTGTTGCTAGGCAACGGGGAAATGTATTTGCTGGCCATATTGGCAGCTGCGATGCTTGGGAAGAAAGTGTTCATAGGTAACATTAGCTAGTAATGCTCATTAAAGGCCTACTGAATTGACATTTTTAATTTAAACGGGGATAGCAGATCCATTCTATGTGTCATACTTGATCATTTCGCGATATTGCCATATTTTTGCTGAAAGGATTTAGTAGAGAACATCGACGAAAAAGTTCGCAACTTTTGGTCGCTGATAAAAAAAAGCCTTGCCCCTACCGGAAGTAGCGTGACGTCACAAGCTGGAGTGCTGCTCACATTTCCCTATTGTTTACACCAGCAGCGAGAGAGATTCGGACCGAGAAAGCGACGATTACCCCATTAATTTGAGCGAGGATGAAAGATTTGTGGATGAGGAAAGTGAGAGTGAAGGACTAGAGTGCAGTGCAGGACGTATCTTTTTTCGCTCTGACCGTAACTTAGGTACAAGGGTTCATTGAATTCCACACTTTCTCCTTTTTCTATTGTGGATCACGGATTTGTATTTTAAACCACCTCGGATACTATATCCTCTTGAAAATGAGAGTCGAGAACGCGAAATGGACATTCACAGTGACTTTTATCTCCACGACAATACATCGGCGAATCACTTTAGCTACGGAGCTAATGTGATAGCATCAGGCTCAAATACAGATATAAACAAAATAAATAAACCCCTGACTGGAAGGATAGACAGAAAATCAACAATACTATTATACCCTGGACATGTAACTACACGGTTAATGCTTTCCAGCTTGGCGAAGATTAACAATGCTGTTGCTAACGACGCCATTGAAGCTAACTTAGCAACGGGACCTCACAGAGCTATGATAAAAACATTAGCGCTCCACCTACGCCAGCCAGCCCTCATCTGCTCATCAACACCCGTGCTCACCTGCGTTCCAGCGATTGACGGAAGGACGAAGGACTTCACCCGATCATCCGTGCGGTCGGCGGCTAGCGTCGGCTAGCGCGTCTGCTACGTAAGTCAAAGTCCTCCTGGTTGTGTTGCTAAAGCCAGCCGCTAATACACCGATCCCACCTACAACTTTCTTCTTTGCAGTCTTCATTGTTCATTAAAGGCCTACTGAAACCCACTACTACCGACCACGCAGTCTGATAGTTTATATATCAATGATGAAATCTTAACATTGCAACACATGCCAATACGGCCGGGTTAACTTATAAAGTGCAATTTTAAATTTCCCGCTAAACTTCCGGTTGAAAACGTCTTTGGATGATGACGTATGCGCGTGACGTAACCAGTGAAACAGAAGTATCGGTACCCCATTGAATACAATACAAAATAGCTCTGTTTTCATCTCATAATTCCACAGTATTCTGGACATCTGTGTTGGTGAATCTTTTGCAATTTGTTAAATGAACAATGAAGACTGCAAAGAAGAAAGTTGTAGGTGGGATCGGTGTATTAGCGGCGGACTACAGCAACACAACCAGGAAGACTTTGACCCGGATAGCAGACGCGTTAGCCGACGCTAGCCACCGACCGCACGGATGATCGTGGTGAAGTCCGTCGTCCTTCCGTCGATCGCTGGAACGCAGGTGAGCACGGGTGTTGATGAGCAGATGAGGGCTGGCTGGCGTAGGTGGAGCGCTAATGTTTTTAATCATAGCTCTGTGAGGTCCCGTTACTAAGTTAGCTTCAATGGCGTCGTTAGCAACAGCATTTTTAAGCTTCGCCAAGCTGGAAAGCATTAACCGTGTATTTACATGTTCCTGGTTTAATAGTATTGTTGATCTTCTGTCTATCCTTCCAGTCAGGGATTTATTTATTTAGTTTTTTTATATGCAGTTAAGCACGATGCTATCACGTTAGCTCCGTAGCTAAGTTAGCTTCAATGGCGTCGTTAGCAACAGCATTTTTAAGCTTCGCCAGGCTGGAAAGCATTAACCGTGTATTTACATGTCCCTGGTTTAATAGTATTGTTGATCTTCTGTATATCCTTCCAGTCAGGGATTTATTTATTTTGTTTCTATATGCAGTTAAGCACGATAGAACCTTTATTTAACCAGATAAGAAAACCCATTGAGATCAAGATCTCTTTCACAAGGGTGACCTGGCCAAGAGGTCAACAGCACATGTCACAGAGCAGTTTCAAAATAAATACATTAAGACATACATTTTAAAATACACAAGAGAACTGTAAAACAACAGAGATTTACATCTTTAAAAACACAGGCACTGTGCAAACGTCTCTCGCTGTTTGTCCCTCAGGACAGAATGGAAGGCTCCAAATGGAAGTAGTTCTGTATGTTTCATTTTCGTCTGCAATTCATTCCATGCCATAGGGGCAGCAATGCCAAAAGCTCTTTTGCCAAATTCAGTCCGTACATGAGGAACAGTTAAAACATACAAATTGTTAAAACGTAATGCGTAAGAGCTGCTTTTTCTTTGTAACAGAGTACACAAGTATGGAGGTATTAAACCTAAAAGAGCCTTATAAATTAAAGTCAGCCAATGTGTGTATCTGCGTGCACTCAATGAAGATAAGTCTGACTTCATATACAGTTGGCAATGGTGGGTGAGACTACGACAGCCAGTAACAAATCTTAGTGCTGAATGAAAAACAGTGTCCAAGGACTGGAGGCATTTAGATGAAGCACTAAAATAAAGCACGGTGCTATCACGTTAGCTCCGTAGCTAAAGTGTTTCGTCGATGTATTGTCGTGGAGATAAAAGTCACTGTGAATGTCCATTTCGCGTTCTCGACTCTCATTTTCAAGAGGATATAGTATCCGAGGTGGTTTAAAATACAAATCCGTGATCCACAATAGAAAAAGGAGAGAGTGTGGAATCAAATGAGCCAGCTTGTACCTAAGTTACGGTCAGAGCGAAAAAAGATATGTCTTGCACTGCATTCTCTAATGTTCCTCATCCACAAATCTTTCATCCTCGCTCAAATTAAAGGGGTAATCGTCGCTTTCTCGGTCCGAATCTCTCTCGCTGCTGGTCTAAACAATAGGAAAATATGAGCAGTCCTTCCTCCGGTGTCGTCACGCTACTTCCGGTAGGGGCAAGGCTTTTTTTTATCAGAGACCAAATGTTGCGAACTTTATCGTCGTTGTTCTATACTAAATCCTTTCAGCAAAAATATGGCAATATCGCGAAATGATCAAGTATGACACATAGAATGGATCTGCTATCCCCGTTTAAATAAAAAAAATTCATTTCAGTAGGCCTTTAAACAAATTGCGAAAGATTCACCAACACAGATGTCCAGAATACTGTGGAATTTTGAGATGAAAACAGAGCTTTTTTGTATTGGATTCAATGGTGTACCAAGACTTCCGTTTATCTAGTGACATCACTCGCATACGTCATCATACAAAAACGTTTTCAACCGGAAGTTTAGCGGGAAATTTAAAATTGCACTTTATAAGTTAACCCGGCCGTATTGGCATGTGTTGCAATGTTAAGATTTCATCATTGATATATAAACTATCAGACTGCGTGGTCGGTAGTAGTGGGTTTCAGTATGCCTTTAATAGCAGTCCGTTAGCAAGCTAACTGTTATGCTATCTTATGACACATTTGTTGAAATAGATTTGACTCTCCCAAGCAAACGTTAACTCATCTTCTGTGCTACCTGTCCAGGTGTGGAGTATCACCTACAACAGCTGGCTGACCTTCGCCCTGCTGGTGTGGTCCTGCATCATCTGGATGATGCGCGACCGCCGCCGCTACGCCATGATGTCCGCCCCCTTCCTGGCCGTGTACGGCACCGTCTTGGTGGTGCTGGGCTTCGTCAGCGGCCTGCGTCTGAGCCGGGCCGAGTTGTACCCGGGACTGCACCCCGCCGTGGTGGAGGACTTTGACCTGAGCAGCTACCACCCAGCGCCCTGCATCCACCTGGGAGCCAAGGTAACCTACAGTATGCTACATGTTGCATCCCACTGGGAGCCAAGGTAACGTACAGTACGCTACATGTTGCATCCACATGGGAGCCAAGGTAACGTACAGTATGCTACATCTTGCATCCACCTGGGAACCAAGGTAACGTACAGTGCGCTACATGTTGCATCCACCTGGGAGCCAAGGTAACGTACAGTACGCTACATGTTGCATCCACCTGGGAGCCAAGATAACGTACAGTACGCTACATGTTGCATCCACCTGGGAGCCAAGGTAACGTACAGTACGCTACATGTTGCATCCACCTGGGAGCCAAGGTAACCTACAGTACGCTACATGTTGCATACACCTGGGAGCCAAGGTAACATACAGTACGCTACATGTTGCATCCACCTGGGAGCCAAAGTAACGTACAGTACGCTACATGTTGCATCCACCTGGGAGCCAAGGTAATGTACAGTACATTACATGTTGCATCCACCTGGGAGCCAAGATAACGTACAGTACGCTACATGTTGCATCCACCTGGGAGCCAAGGTAACCTACAGTACGCTACATGTTGCATCCACCTGGGAGCCAAGGTAACGTACAGTATGCTACATGTTGCATCCACCTGGGAGCCAAGGTAACATACAGTACGCTACATGTTGCATCCACCTGGGAGTCAAGATAACTTACAGTACGCTACATGTTGCATCCACCTGGGAGCCAAGGTAATGTACAGTACGTTACATGTTGCATCCACCCACCTGAGAGCCAAAGTAACGTACAGTACGCTACATGTTGCATCAACCTGGGAGCCAAGGTAACGTACAGTACGCTACATGTTGCATCCACCTGGGAGCCAAGATAACGTACAGTACGCTACATGTTGCATCCACCTGGGAGCCAAGGTAATGTACAGTACGTTACATGTTGCATCCACCCACCTGAGAGCCAAGGTAACGTACAGTACGTTACATGTTGCATCCACCTGGGAGCCAAGGTAACGTACAGTATGCTACATGTTGCATCCACCTGGGAGCCAAAGTAACGTACAGTACGCTACATGTTGCATCCATCTGGGAGCCAAGGTAAAATACAGTACGCTACATGTTGCATTCACCTGGGAGCCAAAGTAACGTACAGTACGTTACATGTTGCATCCACCTGGGAATCAAGGTAATGTACAGTACGTATCATGTTGCATCATCATAACTCTAAGGTAACGTACAGAACGTTACATGTTGCCTCATAATAACACTAAGGTAACATTCAGTGTGTTACATGTTGCATCATCATAACACTAAGGTAACCTACAGCACGTTACATGTTGCATCACCATAACACTAAGGTAAAGTACAGTACATTACATGTTGCATCATCATAACACTAAGGTAACGTACAGTACGTTACATGTTGCATCATCATAACACTAAGGTAACGTACAGTATGTTACATGTTGCATCATCATAACACTAAGGTAACATACAGTATGTTACATGTTGCATCATCATAACACTAAAGTAACGTACAGTACGTTACATGTTGCATCATCATAACACTAAGGTAACACAGTGTGTTACATGTTGTATCATCATAACACTAAGGTAAAGTACTGTACGTTACATGTTGCATCATCATAACAAAAAGGTAACGTACAGTACGTCAACGCTTGAAAATTAGTCCCACGGACCGGGGGGTGGGGGTTGGGGGGGTAATGGTATTTATTTTTATTTGTTTTTAATCAATTTTTTTGTCATAAATAAATACAATCATATGTGCTTATGGAGTGTATCCCTGCAGACTGTATTGATCTATATTGATATATAACGTATATATTGTGTTTTTTATGTTGATTTAATAATTTTTTTAAATTTTTTTTATTTTTTAATTTTTATTTTATTTTTTTGTGCGGCCCGGTACCAATCGGTCCACGGACCGGCCCAGTGGTTGGGGACCACTGCGTTACATGTTGCTGTGCCAATTTAAGTAATAATAATGTAAACAAATACAGTAATAATAATGTTAACAAATACAGTAATAATAATGTAAACACATGCAGTAATAATATTACAAACAAATACCGTAATAATAATGTAAACAAATACAGTAACAATAATATGAACAAATACAATGTATCCATCCATCCATCCATCCATCTTCTTCCGCTTATCCGAGGTTTAAGCAGGGAAGCCTAGACTTTCCTCTCCCCAGCCACTTCGTCCAGCTCTTCCCGGGGGATCCCGAGGCGTTCCCAGGCCAGCCGGGAGACATAGTCTTCCCAACGTGTCCTGGGTCTTCCCCGTGGCCTCCTACCGGTCGGACGTGCCCTAAACACCTCCCGAGGGAGGCGTTCGGGTGGCATCCTGACCAGATGCCCGAACCACCTCATCTGGCTCCTCTCGATGTGGAGGAGCAGCGGCTTTACTTTGAGATCCCCCCGGATGGCAGAGCTTCTCACCCTATCTCTAAGGGAGAGCCCCGCCACCCGGCGGAGGAAACTCATTTCGGCCGCTTGTACCCGTGATCTTGTCCTTTCGGTCATAACCCAAAGCTCATGACCATAGGTGAGGATGGGAACGTAGATCGACCGGTAAATTGAGAGCTTTGCCTTCCAGCTCAGCTCCTTCTTCACCACAACGGATCGATACAGCGTCCGCATTACTGAAGACGCCGCACCGATCCGCCTGTCGATCTCACGATCCACTCTTCCCTCACTCGTGAACAAGACTCCGAGGTACTTGAACTCCTCCACTTGAGGCAGGGTCTCCTCCCCAACCCGGAGGTGCTGATTCTCATCCCAGTTGCTTCACACTCAGCTGCGAACCGATCCAGTGAAAGCTGAAGATCCTGGCCAGAGGAAGCCATCAGGACCACATCATCTGCAAAAAGCAGAGACCTAATCCTGCAGCCACCAAACCGGATCCCCTCAACGCCTTGACTGCGCCTAGAAATTCTGTCCATAAAAGTTATGAACAGAATCGGTGACAAAGGGCAGCCTTGGCGGAGTCCAACCCTCACTGGAAACGTGTCCGACTTACTGCCGGCAATGCGGACCAAACTCTGGCACTGATCATACAGGGAGCGGACCGCCTCACTCAGACAGTCCGATACCCCATACTCTCTGAGCACTCCCCACAGGAGGGCTCAGAGAATGCCTTCTCCAAGTCCACAAAACACATGTAGACTGGTTGGGCAAACTCCCATGCACCCTCAAGGACCCTGCCGAGAGTATAGAGCTGGTCCACAGTTCCACGACCAGGACGAAAACCACACTGTTCCTCCTGAATCCGAGGTTCGACTATCCGGCGTAGCCTCCTCTCCAGCACACCTGAACAGACCTTACCGGGAAGGCTGAGGAGTGTGATCCCACGATAGTTAGAACACACCCTCCGGTTCCCCTTCTTAAAGAGAGGAACCACCACCCCGGTCTGCCAATTCAGAGGTACCGCCCCCGATGTCCACGCGATGCTGCAGAGTCTTGTCAACCAAGACAGCCCCACAGCATCCAGAGCCTTAAGAAACTCTGGGCGGAACTCATCCACCCCCGGGGCCTTGCCACCGAGGAGCTTTTTAACTGCCTCAGCAACCTCAGCCCCAGAAATAGGAGAGCCCAGCACAGATTCCCCAGGCACTGCTTCCTCATAGGAAGACGTGTTGGTGGGATTGAGGAGGTCTTCGAAGTATTCCCTCCACAGATCCACAACATCCGCAGTCGAGGTCAGCAGAACACCATCCTCACCATACACGGTGTTGATAGTGCACTGCTTCCCCTTCCTGAGGCGGCGGATGGTAGTCCAGAATCGCTTCGAAGCCGTCCGGAAGTCGTTTTCCATGGCTTTCCCGAACTCCTCCCATGTCCGAGTTTTTGCCTCCGCGACCGCCGAAGCCGCACACCGCTTGGCCTGTCGGTACCTGTCCGCTGCCTCAGGAGTCCTATGAGCCAAAAGAACCCGATAGGACTCCTTCTTCAGCTTGACGGCATCCCTCACCGCCGGTGTCCACCAACGGGTTCTAGGATTACCGCCACGACAGGCACCAACTACCTTGCGGCCACAGCTCCAATCAGCCGCCTCGACAACAGAGGCGCGGAACATGGTCCATTCGGACTCAATGTCCAGCACCTCCCTCGTGACATGTTCAAAGTTCTTCCGGAGGTGGGAATTGAAACTCTCTCTGACAGGAGACTCTACCAGACGTTCCCAGCAAACCCTCACAATGCGTTTGGGCCTGCCAGGTCTGTCCGGCATCCTCCCCCACCATCGCAGCCAACTCACCACCAGGTGGTGATCGGTAGAAAGCTCCGCCCCTCTCTTCATCCGAGTGTCCAAAACATGAGGCCGCAAATCCGACGACACAACTACAAAGTCGATCATGGAACTGCGGCCTAGGGTGTCCTGGTGCCAAGTGCACATATGGACACCGTTATGTTTGAACATGGTGTTCATTATGGACAATCTGCGACGGGCACAAAAGTTACCTATATATACATATATATATATACTGTATATATACATTGTGGCACCTGATTCTCACCAAGACACAGGATATGGTTTGCAGAAATCTGAAAAGGGCATTTATTGCACAAGTCCTTTTAGGAAGGAAGGGCAGAGTGTGGAAGTATCAAACTTAAAGTCTTGATCAACAAACATAAAAACCTCCCATCCGGGGTTCTCAATCCTTCACAAAGCACACTTCTTTACACGTCATAGGTAATTGCCTGTAAAACAAGCGAAACACAACATCAACAAAACCTTTCACCAGTAATGTCCTAATGGGGAAATATTGGAAGTCTCACTTACCGCCTGATGCACCTGCCTTGCCAAAGAGGAGAGCCACACCTGAATGAGGCAGAGTTAAGAACAGTTTGTAGCTGGGCCCCACCTGGCCACACAGATGATGCTGCCAAGGCTGGGGCCTTGTCCTCTGTGCCTCCATGACATGTGAGGTGCTACTTGAGTGAGAAGAAGTTATATTGATGATGTCATATTTCTGTATATACATACTGTATATAATGAGGTAAAGATGAAGTTATATTGATGATTTCATATTTCTGGGCAGGTTTTCTACTCCTTCAGTTTCTGGTTGATGTTTGGTCAGCAGCTGAAGGAGCGCCAGGAGGAGCAGAGTCTGAAGACCACATCTGTCCAAGGTAAGTAGTCTTTGCTCTCTTCTTCTTCTTCTTCTTCTTCTTCTTCTTCTTCTTCTTCTTCTTCTTCTTCTTCTTCTTCTTCTTCTTCTTCTTCTTCTTCTTCTTCTTCTTCTCCTCCTCCTCCTCTTCCTTCTTCTTCTTCTTCTTCTTCTTCTTCTTCTTCTTCTTCTTCTTCTTCTTCTTCTTCTTCTTCTTCTTCTTGTTCTTCTCCTCCTTGTTCTTCTTGTTCTTCTCCTCCTTGTTCTTCTTGTTCTTCTCCTCCTTGTTCTTCTCCTCCTCCTCCTTCTTCTTATCTTCTTCTTTTCTTCTTCTCCTCCTTGTTCTTCTTGTTCTTCTCCTCCTTGTTCTTCTCCTCCTCCTCCTTCTTCTTATCTTCTTCTTTTCTTCTTCTCCTTCTTCTTCTTCTCATACTCCTTCTTCTTCTCCTCCTCCTTCTTCTTCCTCTTCCTTTTTTTTCTTTTGTTGTGTCTTCCTCTTCCTCACTTCCTTCTTCTTCTTCCTCTTCCTTTTCTTCTTCTTCCGTTGTGTCTTCCTCTTCCTTTTATCCTTCTTCTTCTTCTTCTTCTTCTCCTCCTTCTTCTCCTCCTTCTTCTCCTCCTCCTTCTTCTTTTCCTCCTTCTTCTTTTTCTTCTTCTTCTTCTTCTTTCTCTTCCTTTTCTTCTTCCATTGTGTCTTCCTCTTCTCCTTCCTCTTCTTACCTTCTTCTTCTTTTCTTCTTCTTCTTGTCCTTCTTCTTCTCCTCCTCCTCCTTCTTCTCCTCCTCCTTCTTCTTCGTCTTCTTCTTCTTCCTCTTCCTTTTCCTCCTTCTTATTTTCCTTCTTCCTCTTTTTCTTCTTCTTCTTCTTCTTCTTCTTCTTCTTCTTCCTTTTCTTCTTCTTCTTGTTCTTGTTCTTCTTCTTTCTCTTCTTCCTCTTCTTCTTCTTCTTCTTCCTCTTCCTCTTCCTTTTCTTCTTCCCTTGTGTCTTCCTCTTGTCCTTCTTCTTCTTCCAGCAGAAGAAAATCAGCCCTCAGCGATGGTGGCCATGCTGATCTCAGGAGTGAAAGGAGTCCTGGTCAAGTACTGGATCCTCTTCTGTTGCTCCATGTTCTTTGTGGTTAGCTTCTCGGGAAAGGTAAGAAGTACTGCCAGTACTACTATCTACTAAAGTCCAGTACTAGTAACATTTCCCTTGTCCAGGTAGTGGTCTACAAGATTCTCTACATTGTCCTCTTCCTCTCCTTCGTGGTGCTCTATCAGGTGTGACAACTCAGCCCTCACCTTCATTCTTCTTCTGTCTCATCTCTTATTCCGCCTTTAATAGGGCAGGATCTGGCCAAAGAAGCCAAACATATCTTACATCCTTGGGAAGGTCTTGATGGCGCCTACAGCGCTACTTAATTTCTGGAACATTTCCTGTTCCCATGGCCACGCTAGTAAGGGAAAAGACCCTCAAAGGGCTTGTTGATTAGGTACACTAGGCCCTATTCATTAGGTATGCACCCTTACAATGTGTAGATTTTTTTCAGGAAATGAGGTGACATGACATCTTCTGAGTTTCCTCCTTTCTCCAGCGATTTAAACCGTACATTCAGGACATGCTATCTTGCTAGGTGCTAGCATGTTAACTTTTTACATTTGACCATTTTAGCTATTTTACTATATAAAATATAAACATATGACCCCATCCATCCATTTTCTACCGCTTGTCCCTTTTGGGGTCGCGGGGGCTGCTGGAGCCTATCTCAGCTGCATTCGGGGTACACCCTGGACAAGTGGCCACCTCATCACAGGGCCAACACAGATAGACCAACAACATTACTCTTTCGGTATTTCCTCCTCTGGTTACGTGCTAGCATGCTAACACTTTATACTAGCATTTTAGCTAATTTTACATGTTCCAACCTAAAAATGATGCATTTTGATATTTGCTGCCATATTAAAAGTATGCAAATTTCAACCTTTAATGCTAGCATTTTTGCTAATTGTATTCGTGCGGACCTAAAAATCATGGTTTTCACCACCTTAGAAGTACGCTGACTCTTCTTATGTCATCATGTTAACGTTAGCATGCAAACGCATGATAGTGTTATTTTAGCTCATTTTGTATGTTTGACCCTAAAAAAATCATGGATTTGGGTACTAAGCGCCATCTCAGAAGTACGCTAACTTTTCCTGTGTTATAATTATGGGCCTGCTGCAATGCAAGCAGCCCATAGTATTGTTCCTCATACTTTAACTTTTATTATTATAGTTCCGCACGTTTTTCTTACGATTAATACGCGACTAACCGGCCAACGAACCCCCAAATATGCAGTGTTGGGACTAACGCGTTACATAGTAACGCGTTATTTTTTATATTCAGTAACTCAGTTACCGTTACCACATGATGCGTTACTGCGTTATTTTACGTTATTTTTTATGTAGTATCGGTTAGAAACAGAAGATCTGAGTGTGTTTTATTGGAGCGTTGCGGTGTCATCCTTCTGTGTCACAAGGAAAAGAAAAGGCGTGCTTTGTGTGGGTGGGGGCGATGTGGGGGCTTCCAGACCGTAGTCGAGGATCGCAGGGGAGACGTTCCTCCAGGGCCTATGTACTTCGGGGCTAACAACCTTCACTTTACCCGGCAGTGGGTCTTTACAGCTACGGACTCGAGGGTGAATGACGAGGCCGGCGGTTTGTTGCAACTTTGTGACTTTATTGGGGTCTCGCACGCAGCCATCCACCAAGCTAGGGCACCTGCACGCACTCACTGTTGCGCTCCCTCACCTCTCTCGCCCACTCACTCACTGACTTCACTCACCTCACATGCTGTCATATCTTAAAGGGCCACACACACACACATACGCTACTCTCATAACAACTAACAAGACATCATGGCGAAGCCAGAAGTTTTTTAACATGGAGACATTCTCACTACTTTTCTTTTGTCGAGCACAAAGAAAAGAACATTTTAGTTAAATGTAAGTTGTGTCTTGAATCAAAGATCCCGTCTACTGCCCAAAACAACAATTAAAATCTGCCTGGTTAGGCTTTGTGTATGTCACGTGTGCCTTCCTTAGGTGAAGCCAGGTTTACAGCTATGTTGTTATTATGCTGTTTGTTACTTATGTATGTTATTATGTTGCAGCTATTTAAAATAGTTTTTTCAATTTGTTCTGGCCTGAAATAAATTGGCCCTTTGAAACATATCTTTGTCTTTGTGTGTTGTATGTAGACCACATTGCTTAGCAGAGTTCAGTGATGCAAATGCATGTCAAGTTGATCAACAGATTGTATTATTCTCCAGTGCAATAACAGTACTGAAATGAAGGCTAAAAGGGCATTAATAGGAGTTTTTTTTTTTTTTTTAAAGAAGAAAAACAAAAGTAACTAGTTACTTTTCACAGTAACACATTACTTTTTGGTGTAAGTAACTGAGTTAGTAACTGAGTTACTTTTGAAATAAAGTAACTTGTAACTGTAACTAGTGTAACAAACTGTTCAGGATGTTCCAAGTTACCTGAGTGTGTTAGGTAAGGAGGAGGAGTTTTATCCCTCCAGAGTTGCCGTAGGGCTGTGACGTAGGGTGTGTGTTGTTGTGGAAGGAGGTGTGTGAAGAATAACATTAAAGAGCTAGGCACTACAACAGCAGGACTGCCCACTGTGGCTTCCGTGGGGGCATTGGATGGCTGTCCGTCCGCTGACGTAGAAGAGGCAGACATGGCCTCTCAATATTCTCTCTGTGGTGCTGAGGGAGAGCTGCAGTCACTACAGCGTCAGGACACAGACATTTGTACAGTGCTGGCTTGGCTGTAACGGGGCGTTCCCCTTCGGCCTCGCGTACTCCCACGCGGGTCTTCCGCCGGTGTAAGGAATTTATGGACTGAGTTTCACCGACTGTCGGTTAAGGAGGGGTTGTTGTGTCGTACATTACCGCCTGCGACCGTGGGAGAGCCGCAAATTCAAGTTGTGGTTCCCGCCTCCATGGTGCCGGAGCTTCTACAACAGTTACATGGGGGGCCGGCCGCTGCCCATTTTTCCGCGGAACGTGTGTGGGAAAGGGCCCGGCAATCTTACTACTGGCCCTTCATGCTGAGAGACATCAGACGGTGGTGTGAGCAGTGCAGAGCGTGTCAGACCCGCCGGCGCCCAGTCCCCGGGCCAAGGGCTCCTATGGGGGGTTTCCAGGTTCGTCGCCCCCTCCAGAGGGTGGCCATGGACATTCTGGAGTTGCCCTTAACGTCCCGGGGGAACACATATGTTCTTGTGGTGGAGGACTACTTCACTAAGTTTGTTACATTGTATGCACTGCCCAACCAAACAGCTCACACTGTCGCTCGCTGCCTGTTTGAGGACTATGTGTTGGTGCATGGTGTCCCCGAGATCCTGCATAGCGATCAGGGTCGCCAGTTCGAAGCGGAAGTCATCCAGAGACTGTGCCAGTTGCTTGGAATAAAAAAAACATGCACCACTGCCTATAACCCCAAGTCTGATGGCATGGTGGAGCGTCATAATCGGACTTTGATTGACCAGTTAGCTAAAATGTTGATTTCTCACGGGGGTGAGTGGGACACGTATATGAGGCAGGTCACCTTTGCATACAACACATCCAAACACGCCAGCACCCGGTTCACCCCCTTTTACCTCATGCACGGGCGTGAGGCCCGGGTTCCTGCAGAGACACTGCTGCCCTCTAGTGTCCTGGACTCCCGGGGCTCTGGCATCCTGACGGACTATGTTTCAGCCATGGCTGAACGGCTGGAGTCGGCCTTCAGTGCAGCCAGGCTTAATTCAGTGGAGGCTCATGAGAGACAGAAAATGTATTATGATAAGTGCTGTCATCGGGCCCACAAAGAGGGCGCGTTGGTGTGGCTGAATAACCCCACTGAAAGCCGTACTAAGTTGGCGCCGCACTGGAAGGGCCCGTACCGAGTGATGCAGGTGCTGGTCTCTGGAGGGGAAGCGGGCTTGACATACCGCATCATCGACCCTCTGGACTTGATGGAGCGAGCCCAAGTAGTGCATCATGACAGATTGAAGCCGTGCACGTTGCCTTTGCAGGCGCAGGAGGTGCCTTCCTCTCCCTTCCCACTTGGGAGCTTCCCTACTGTGGAGGCTTCACCACCTCCCCAGGTCCCACAGTGCGGGGAGTTGGACAATGGACTGTGGGGGGATTCTTTGGGGCTTAGGCCCGGATTATCTCGCAGGGGGCGAGTGGTGCGACCTCCTTCGCATCTGCAAGATTTTTGCATGTTTTGAGGGGCCAGTGTTCTAGCCTATGCAATACTGTTGATCAGATAAAAATATTGTTGATTTGTTATTTGTGCATTTAAGACTGAATTTTTTTTTTTTCTTTTCTCTGCTCTATTTCCCCTTGGTTGTTACCTATTTTGTTTGTGTCGAAACGGGGACGTTTCTAATTGAGGGGGGGACATATGTAACAAACTGTTCAGGATGTTCCAAGTTACCTGAGTGTGTTAGGTAAGGAGGAGGAGTTTTATCCCTCCAGAGTTGCCGTAGGGCTGTGACGTAGGGTGTGTGTTGTTGTGGAAGGAGGTGTGTGAAGAATAACATTAAAGAGGCGGTGGCTACCGAACCTGCTCTTATGTCTCCCGTTTATTATTTTATTATATAAGGACATTGTATAGGCGAACCCAGGACACTTGGCTACACTAGTTACTGGTTTTCAGTAACTAAGCCAACACTGCACATATGTTATACCGTCGGAAAGGTTTCACTCGCGCCTATGGTGGTACTTTAAAGGCCTACTGAAACCCACTACTACCGACCACGCAGTCTGATAGTTTATATATCAATGATGAAATCTTAACATTATAACACATGCCAATACGGCCGGGTTAACTTATAAAGTGACATTTTAAATTTGCCGCTAAACTTCCGGTTCGAAACGCCTCTGAGGATGACGTATGCGCGTGACGTAGCCCGGGGAACACGGGTATGCCTTCCACATTGAAGCCAATACGAAAAAGCTCTGTTTTCATTTCATAATTCCACAGTATTCTGGACATCTGTGTTCGTGAATCTGTTGCAATCATGTTCATTGCATTATGGAGAAAGAAGCTGAGCAAGCAAAGAAGAAAGTTGTCGGTGCGAAATGGACGTATTTTTCGAACGTAGTCAGCAACAACAGTACACAGCCGGCGCTTCTTTGTTTACATTCCCGAAAGATGCAGTCAAGATGGAAGAACTCGGATAACAGAGACTCTAACCAGGAGGACTTTTGACTTCGATACACAGACGCCTGTAGATAACTGGGACAACACAGACTCTTACCAGGATTACTTTGATTTGGATGACAAAGACGCAGACGTGCTACTGTGAGTATGCAGCTTTGGCTTCTAAACATTTGATCGCTTGACCGTATGTGCGCAACTTTTTTTTGCGTATGTACGTAACTTTTTTAAAATATATAAGCTTTATGAACCTTGGGTTAGGTGAACGGTCTTTTGGGCTGAGTGATTGTGTGTGTTGATCAGGTGTTTGAATTGTATTGGCGTGTTCTATGGAGCTAGGAGCTAGCATAGGAGCTAGGAGTTAGCATAACAAAGGCGTAGGTGTTTTTATGCAGGATTAATTTGTGGCATATTAAATATAAGCCTGGTTGTGTTGTGGCTAATAGAGTAAATATATGTCTTGTGTTTATTTACTGTTTTAGTCGTCCCCAGCTGAATACCAGGTACCGTGAGTATGCAGCCTTGGCTGCTAAACATTTGATAGCTTGACCGTACGTGCGCGTCACGTACGTAACTTTTTAAAAATATATGAGCTTTATGAACCTTGGGTTAGGTGAACGGTCTTTTGGGCTGAGTGATTGTGTGTGTTGATCAGGTGTTTGAATTGTATTGGCGTGTTCTATGGAGCTAGGAGCTAGCATAGGAGCTAGGAGCTAGCATAACAAACACGCAGGTGTTTTTATGCAGGGTTAATTTGTGGCATATTAAATATAAGCCTGGTTGTGTTGTGGCTAATAGAGTATATATATGTCTTGTGTTTATTTACTGTTGTAGTCATTCCCAGCTGAATATCAGGTACCGTGAGTATGCAGCCTTGGCTGCTAAACATTTGATAGCTTGACCGTATGTGCGCGTCACGTACGTAACTTTTTAAAAATATATAAGCTTTATGAACCTTGGGTTAGGTGAACGGTCTTTTGGGCTGAGTGATTGTGTGTGTTGATCAGGTGTTTGAATTGTATTGGCGTGTTCTATGGAGCTAGGAGCTAGCAGAGGAGCTAGGAGCTAGCATAACAAACACGTAGGTGTTTTTATGCAGGATTAATTTGTGGCATATTAAATATAAGCCTGGTTGTGTTGTGGCTAATAGAGTATGTATATGTCTTGTGTTTATTTACTGTTGTAGTCATTCCCAGCTGAATATCAGGTCACCCCCGGCTCTCACAGCATCTTCCCTATCTGAATAGCTTCAACTCCCCACTAGTCCTTCACTTGCACTTTACTCATCCACAAATCTTTCATCCTCGCTCAAATTAATGGGGAAATTGTCGCTTTCTCGGTCCGAATCTCTCTCACTTCATGCGGCCATCATTGTAAACAATAGGGAACTTTGCGTATATGTTCAACTGACTACGTCACGCTACTTCCGGTAGGGGCAAGCCTTTTTTTTATCAGATACCAAAAGTTGCAATCTTTATCGCCGTTGTTCTATACTAAATCCTTTCAGCAAAAATATGGCAATATCGCGAAATGATCAAGTATGACACATAGAATAGATCTGCTATCCCCGTTTAAATAAAAAAAAAATCATTTCAGTAGGCCTTTAAGGTGGCAACATTTTTGTGTTGCCATGTTGACGCTATTCACAAATAAAAAATAAAAAATGGGCCAATTGAATGGGTACATACCCTTTTAATGGACAATTGCTCTGAGACAAACACCAAGAAGACAAGATTACCTCCTCTTGTAGCTCAGCCATTCTTTCACATAGCTCGGTGCTTAACGTCTCATATTGTTCACACACTTGTCAACTTTCGACACAAGCAAACTGATAGCATGCTAACGTTAGCTTGCTTGCAGCTAAATAAGCATGATATTTTTTTAGCTAAATTTGCTTCCGTTTACCCCAGAGTCAAATAACTTGGTACGTGACACTTTTTTTGCTGTTTTTTCACTTTTTTCCTTACTTCCGCAGCCATACACCTTACAGCCGTGTTACTTGATATGCAAGACATGCTAACTGTTAGCATGCCATCGTTAGCACACATGCTAAGTGTTACATTTTAATGTAAGCATGTTAAGCTCATTTTGTACAGTTACTCACAGATTCAGACACTCAGCACCATCTTCAAAGTACGGTGGCTTCCTTATTTTTAAATTTTCTAGTGTTGACATTAGCATGCCAACATTTTATGTTAGCTTTTGAGCTCATTTTGATCAATTGAACCTAAAATTCCCGGGTTTTGAGACATGCCTCCATCTCACAGGTATGCTCACTGTTCCCAATATAGCAAGCTAACATTAGCCTGGGCCAGAGGTTCCCAGCACAGAACTGTTTTTTTTTTTGGTGTCGTTTGTTTTTCTTTGGCCGCCTCGCATTTGTGCTGACTTTTCAAACATGCCAGCACTTAGCAAGGAGATGCTAATGGCCTTGAGTTCTTTACTTGGACATGGTCAGCATCTTTGAGGGTACTACACCACTTCGATGTCCACTGCACACCCAGTAATTTGTAGGACAGATATTACATCAGATGCAGATACTGCCATCTTGTGGGCTGAATGAAAACAAACATAATGTATGGAGGTTGCTAACGCTGATGCACACTAACTGTTAGCATAGTGCTGAGAACGCTAGCATGCTAACGTTTTTTTTGCTAGCTTTTTAGCTACCTCTAAAACTAAAAATCATGGATTTTGATGCTTGGTGCCATCTTGATAGTAAGCTAACGTCAGCATGCTGATGTTTTATGGTAGCTTTTTAGCTAATTTTTTATGTTTACACCTACAAGTACTCTATTTACTCTTATCTGATCGCATGCGTTTTTAGCTACTTTTGCATGTGTTAACCTACATTTTTAAATGTAAAAATCATGGATTTTGATGCTTGGCACCATCTTGATAGTGTGATAATATCTTTTTTTGCTAAATGTGTATTTTAAAGCCTCAAAATCACGATCTTTGGTACTTGGCACCATCTTGGAAGTATGTTAACATCGGTTATATTAGCATGCTAACATTAGCATGTTAGCATTTCATGCTAGTTTTTTAGCTAAATGTGTATGTTTAAACGTAAAAATTATGGGATTTTGATCCTTGGCGCCACTCCCAGGTGCGTTTTGACCTGTGGCGTCGCTACCTGAAGACCTTCTGGGCGGTGGTGGTGGGCTACTCCATGCTGGTGCTGATCACCATCTACATGTACCAGTTCAGGAGCGTGTCGGCGCTCTTCAGACAAATCATGGGCATGTCGGAGGAAGGGTGAGTGGCACGGACACACACCCAAGTGTCTCACCTTTAAATGTGTCCCTCCATGTGTATGTCACCTTTAAATGTGTCCCTCCAAGTGTGTCATATTTAAATGTGTCCCTCCATGTGTGTGTCACCTTTAAATGTGTCCCTCCAAGTGTGTCACCTCTAAATGTGTCCCTCCACGTGTGTCACTTCTAAATGTGTCACGGACACACTCCCAAGTGTCTCACCTTTAAATGTGTTCCTCCATGTGTATGTCACCTTTAACTGTGTCCCTCCAAGTGTGTCACCTCTAAATGTGTCCATCCACGTGTGTCACCTCTAAATGTGTCACGGACACCCCCCCAAGTGTCTCACCTTTAAATGTGTCCCTCCACGTGTGTCACCTGTAAATGTGTCCCTCCATGTGTGTGTCATCTTAAAATTTGTCCCTCCAAGTGTGTCACCTCTAAATGTGTCACGGACACACACCCAAGTGTCTCACCTTTAAATGTGTCCCTCCAAGTGTGTCATATTTAAATGTGTCCCTCCATGTGTGTGTGTCACCTTTAACTGTGTCCCTCCAAGTGTGTCACCTCTAAATGTGTCCATCCACGTGTGTCACCTCTAAATGTGTCACGGACACACCCCCAAGTGTCTCACCTTTAGATGTGTCCCTCCACGTGTGTCACCTGTAAATGTGTCCCTCCATGTGTGTGTCATCTTTAAATGTGTCCCTCCAAGTGTGTCACCTCTAAATGTGTCACGGACACACACCCAAGTGTCTCACCTTTAAATGTGTCCCTCCACGTGTGTCACTTTTAAATATGTCCCTCCATGTGTGTGTCACCTTTAAATGTGTCCCTCCAAGTGTGTCACCTCTAAATGTGTCCCTCCACGTGTGTCACCTCTAAATGTGTCACGGACACACACCAAAGTGTCTCACCTTTAAATGTGTCCCTCCACGTGTGTCACCTCTAAATGTGTCACGGACACACACCCAAATGTCTCACCTTTAAATGTGTCCCTCCACGTGTGTCACCTCTAAATGTGTCACGGACACACACCCAAATGTCTCACCTTTAAATGTGTCCCTCCATGTGTGTCACCTTTAAATGTGTCCCTCCATGTGTGTGTCACCTTTAAATGTGTCCCTCCCATGTGTCACCTTTAAATGTGTCACGGACACACACCCAAGTGTCTCACCTTTAAATGTGTCCCTCCACGTGTGTCACCTCTAAATGTGTCACGGACACACACCCAAGTGTCTCACCACGTGTGTGTCCCTCCACGTGTGTCACCTTTAAATGTGTTCCTCCATGTGTGTCACCTTTACATGTGTCACGGACACACACCCACGTGTGTCACCTTCAAATGTGTCCCTCCATGTGTGTCACCATTAAATGTGTCACGGACACACACCCACATGTGTCACCTGTAAATGTGTCCCTCCACGTGTGTCACCTCTAAATGTGTCCCTCCACGTGTGTCACCTTTAAATGTGTCACGGACACACACCGAAGTGTCTCACCTTTAAATGTGTCCCTCCACGTGTGTCACCTTTAAATGTGTTCCTCCATGTGTGTCACCTTTACATGTGTCACGGACACACACCCACGTGTGTCACCTTCAAATGTGTCCCTCCATGTGTGTCACCATTAAATGTGTCACGGACACACACCCACATGTGTCACCTGTAAATGTGTCCCTCCACGTGTGTCACCTCTAAATGTGTCCCTCCACGTGTGTCACCTTTAAATGTGTCACGAACACACACCCAAGTGTCTCACCTTTAAATGTGTCCCTCCACGTGTGTCACCTCTAAATGTGTCACGGACTCACACCCAAGTGTCTCACCTTTAAATGTGTCCCTCCACGTGTGTCACCTTTAAATGTGTCACGGACACACACCCACGTGTGTCACCTTTAAATGTGTCACTCCATGTGTGTCACTTTTAAATGTGTCACGGACACACACCCACGTGTGTCACCTTTAAATGTGTCCCTCCATGTGTGTCACCTTTAAATGTGTCACGGACACACACCCACGTGTGTCACATTTAAATGTGTCCCTCCACGTGTGTCACCTTTAAATGTGTTCCTCCATGTGTGTCACCTTTAAATGTGTCACAGACACACACCCAAGTGTCTCACCTTTAAATGTGTCCCTCCATGTGTGTCACCTTTTAATGTGTCCCTCCATGTGTGTCACCTATAAATGTGTCACGGACACACACCCATGTGGGTCACCTTTAAATGTGTCCCTCCACGTGTGTCACCTTTAAGTGTGTCACCTTTAAATGTGTCCCTCCACGTGTGTCACAGACACACACCCACGCGTGTCACCTTTAAATGTGTTCCTCCATGTGTGTCACCTTTAAATGTGTCATGGACACACACCCACGTGTGTCACCTTTAAATGTGTCACAGACACCCGTCCCCCACGTGTGTCACCTTTAAATGTGTCCCTCCACGTGTGTCACCTTTAAATGTGTCCCTCCATGTGTGTCACTTTTAAATATGTCACAGACACACATCCATGTGTGTCACCTTTAAATGTGTCCCTCCACGTTTGTCACCTTTAAACGTGTCCCCTGTGAATCAGCCTGCGGGATCTGGGTCTGGAGCGCTACGACACGGTGGAACTGTTCACACGCATCCTACTTCCTGCTGCCTTCCTGCTGGCCTGCATCCTGCAGCTGCACTACTTCAACTTGGACTTCCTGCTCCTCAGCAACCTGGATATGGTTCCTGTCAGGGCCGCCAGCAGGTGACAACTATTGCTGTTCTACCTGCAAGTACTGCAATACTACTGCAGTTGTACCTGCAAGTACTGCAATACTACTGCTGTTCTTCCTGCAAGTACTGCGGTATCACTCCTGTCGGACAAATATTCTGTTAGAAAGTACAACATTCAGACCCCAGAAATATACACATTGAGGTCAGGAGGTTGCCTACAGCCACTGTCCTACTTTTTTTTGACACTGCGTGAATTTTGTTTTGTTTTATTTTAGTCGACCACACAGAGTACTTATACATACTTAATTACTAGTTACTGTGTACTTTATTACTGGTTACTGTGTTTTTTATTACTGGTTACTAATATAAATACTGTGTACTTTATTACTACTTACTAATATGAATACTGTGTACTTTATTACTACTTACTAATATAAATACTGTGTACTTTTCTACTAGTTACTCCTATAAATACTGTGTACTTTATTACTACTTACCAATATAATTACTGTGTACTTTATTACTACTTACTAATGTAAATACTGTGTACTTTATTACTACTTACTAATATAAATACTGTGTACATTATTACTAGTTACTCAAAATAATGCTGTGTACTTTATTACTACTTACTAATATAAATACTGTGTACTTTATTACTACTTACTAATATAAATACTGTGTACTTTATTACTACTTACTAATGTAAATACTGTGTACTTTATTACTACCTACTAATATATGTACTGTGTACATTAGTACTAGTTACTCATATTAATGCTGTGTACTTTATTACTAGTAGTTATTTGTAAATACTGTGTACGTTATTACTACTTACTGATATAAATACTGTGTAATTTACTACTAGTTACTCGTATAAATACTGTGTACTTTATTACTACTTACTAATATAAATACTGCATACTTTATTACTACTTACTAATATAAATACTGTGTACTTTGTTACTACTTACTAATGTAAATACTGTGTACTTTATTACTACTTACTAATATAAATACTGTGTACATTATTACTACTTACTCATATTAATGCTGTGTACTTTATTACTAGTAGTTACTCATATAAATACTGTGTACTTTATTACTACTTACTAATATAAATACTGTGTGCTTTATTACTACTTACTAATATAAATACTGTGTACTTTATTATTACTTACTAATGTAAATACTGTGTACTTTATTACTACTTAATATATATACTGTGTACATTATTACTAGTTACTCATATTAATGCTGTGTACTTTATTACTAGTAGTTACTCATATAAACACTGTGTACGTTATTACTACCGTACTTACTAATATAAATACTGTGTACTTTTCTACTAGTTACTCGTATAAATAATGTGTACTTTATTACTACTTACTAATATAAATACTGTGTACATCATTACTACTTACTAGTATAAATACTGTCTACTTTATTACTAGTTACTATTACAAATACTGTGTACTTTATTACTACTTACTAATATAAATACTGTGTGCTTTATTACTACTTACTAATGTAAATACTGTGTACTTTATTACTACTTACTAATATAAATACTGTGTACTTTATTACTAGTTACTCATATTAATGCTGTGTGCTTTATTACTAGTAGTTACTCATATAAATACTGTGTACTCTATTACTACTTACTAATATAAATACTGTGTACGCTATTACTACTTACTAATATAAACACTGTGTACTTTTCTACTACTTACTCGTATAAATACTGTGTACTTTATTACTACTTACTAATATAAATACGGTGTACTTTATTACTACTCACTAATATAAATACAGTGTACTTTATTACTACTTACTAATATAAATACTGTGTACTTTATTACTAGTTACTAATGTAAATAATGTGTACTTTATTACTACTTACTAATATAAATACTGTGTACTTCATTACTACTTACTAATGTAAATACTGTGTACTTTATTACTAGTTACTAATACAAATACTGTGTACTTTATTACTACTTACTAATATAAATACTGTGTACTTTATTAATACTTACAAATATAAATACTGTGTACTTTATTACTACTTACTAATATAAATACTGTGTACTTTATAACCACTGTGTACTTTTTTTGACTAGTTACTCATATAAATATTGTGTACTTTATTACTAGTAGTTACTCATATAAATACTGTGTACTTTATTACTACTTACTAATATAAATACCGTGTACTTTATTACTACTTACTAATATAAATATTGTGTACTCTTCTACTAGTTACTCATATAAATACTGTTTTCTTTTCTACTAGTTACTAATATAAATACTGTGGACTTTTCTACTAGTTACAAATATGAATACTCTGTACTTTTTTTTTTTTTACTAGTTACTGTTGTAAATATAAATACTCTATACTTTTCTACTAGTTACTAGAATGCATACTGTGTACATTTCTACAAGTTACTAATATAAATACTGTATACTTGCTTTAATAATAATAATAATAATACCTGGGATTTATATAGCGCTTTTCTAAGTACCCAAAGTCGCTTTACATGTAGAACCCATCATTCATTCACACCTGGTGGTGGTAAGCTACTTTCATAGCCACAGCTGTCCTGGGGTAGACTGACGGAAGCGTGGCTGCAATTTGCGCCAACGGCCCCTTCGACCACCACTTTACTAGTTACTGTTGTAAATATAAGTACTCTATACTTTTCTATAAATTACTAGAATAAATACTGTGTACTTTTCTTCAAGTTACTAATATAAATACTGTATATTTGCTTTACTAGTGTACATATAAATACTGTGTACTTTTCTACTTCTTATTGATGTAAAAATAAATACTGTATCATTTTTGACTAGTTACTGTTGTTTTGATTCCTTTTGTCCAACATAGAGAAGAGGAGCTGAGAAGTTGTGTCCAGCTGGTATCTGACATGTAAGTCATTTCTACTACTCTCACTACTTACTTGATTACATCTACTACTACTCTCACTACATACTGGATTACATCTACTACTACTCTCACTACATACTGGGTTACATCTACTACTACTCTCACTACATACTGGGTTACATCTACTACTACTCTCACTACATACTGGATTACAACTACTACTACTCTCACTACATATTGGATTACATCTACTACGACTCTCACTACATACTGGATTACATCTACTACTACTCTCACTACATACTGGATTACATCTACTACTACTCTCACTACATACTGGATTACATCTACTACTACTCTCACTACATATTGGATTACATCTACTACAACTCTCACTACATACTGGATTACATCTACTACTACTCTCACTACATCCTGGATTACATCTACTACTGCTCTCACTACATACTGGGTTACATCTACTACTACTCTCACTACATACTGGGTTACATCTACTACTACTCTCACTACATACTGGATTACAACTACTACTACTCTCACTACATATTGGATTACATCTACTACGACTCTCACTACATACTGGATTACATCTACTACTACTCTCACTACATACTGGATTACATCTACTACTACTCTCACTACATACTGGATTACATCTACTACTACTCTCACTACATATTGGATTACATCTACTACAACTCTCACTACATACTGGATTACATCTACTACTACTCTCACTACATCCTGGATTACATCTACTACTCTCACTACATACTGGATTACATCTACTACGACTCTCACTACATACTGGATTACATCTACTACTACTCTCACTACATACTGGATTACATCTACTACTACTCTCACTACATACTGGATTACATCTACTACTACTCTCACTACATACTGGGTTACATCTACTACTACTCTCACTACATACTGGATTACATCTACTACTACTCTCACTACATACTGGATTACATCTACTACGACTCTCACTACATACTGGATTACATCTACTACTACTCTCACTACATACTGGGTTACATCTACTACTACTCTCACTACATACTGGGTTACATCTACTACTACTCTCACTACATACTGGATTACAACTACTACTACTCTCACTACATACTGGATTACATCTACTACTACTCTCACTACATAATGGATTACATCTACTACTACTCTCACTACATACTGGATTACATCTACTACTACTCTCACTACATACTGGATTACATCTACTACTACTCTCACTACATAATGGATTACATCTACTACGACTCTCACTACATACTGGATTACATCTACTACTACTCTCACTACATACTGGATTACATCTACTACTACTCTCACTACATAATGGATTACATCTACTACTACTCTCACTACATATAGGATTACATCTACTACGACTCTCACTACATACTGGATTACATCTACTGCTACTCTCACTACATACTGGATTACATCTACTACTACTCTCACTACATACTGGATTACATCTACTACGACTCTCACTACATACTGGATTACATCTACTACGACTCTCACTACATACTGGATTACATCTACTACTACTCTCACTACATACTGGATTACATCTACTACTACTCTAACTACATACTGGATTACAGGTTGTGCAGTAAAATGTATTTTTTCACTTTTGCAGCATCAAAGAAAACATTGACAAATTCCAAAAAAGGTAAGAATGATAATATTTCATAATATTTACCACAATGTCACATCAAACTATGTGCTCTTGGCTGAAGTCCCACGTGGTGTCGCATCATCTCTTGTGATGTTGCGTCATCTCATTTGATGTTGCATCATCTGGTGTAATCTGGTGTGATGTTGCGTCATCTGGGGTAATGTTGTGTCATCTGGTGTAATCTGGTGGGATGTTGCATTATCTGGCGTAATCTGGTGTGATGTTGCATCATCTGGTGTAATGTTGTGTCATTTTTTGTAATCTGGTGTGATGTTGCATCATCTGGTGTAATGTTGTGTCATCTGGTGTAATCTGGTGTGATGTTGTGTCATCTGGTGTAATCTGGTGGGATGTTGCATCATCTGGTGTACTGTTGTGTCATTTTTTGTAATCTGGTGTGATGTTGCATCATCTGGTGTACTGTTGTGTCATTTTTTGTAATCTGGTGTGATGTTGCATCATCTGGTGTAATGTTGTGTCATCTGGTGTAATCTGGTGTGATGTTGTGTCATCTGGTGTAATCTGGTGGGATGTTGCATCATCTTTTGTAATCTGGTGTGATGTTGCATCATCTGGTGTAATATTGTGTCATCTGGTGTAATCTGGTGTAATCTGTTGTAATGTTGTGTCATCTGCAGTGTTGGGACTAACGCGTTACAAAGTAACGCGTTACTGTAACGCCGTTAGTTTCGGCGGTAACTAGTAATCTAACGTGTTATTTTTTTATATTCAGTAACTCAGTTACCGTTACTACATGATGCGTTACTGCGTTATTTTACGTTATTTTTTATGTAGTATCGGCTAGAAACAGATGCGCTGCGGTGTCTTTCTTCTAAATCTTCCCCTGTCACACGCCGGAGAGAAGAAAAGAGGCATGTGTCTGGGTGTGGGGAGGGGAGGCACACACGTGATCCGCGGTTTGATATATAAAACAAAACAAAAAGGTTGTTCGCATGCACGTTCAGTACACACACAGCGTGGTCATGGCGAGCGGAGTAACGGAAGAGCTTGAACGCCCCGCGCCATTCAATCGGTGTGTTTATAGGAGCAGACTCCGTTGTGCAAAACGAGGGTTTTAAACACATGCTGAACGTGCTTGAGCCACGTTACGACATCCCGTCGCGCACCCACTTCAGCGCTAAGATTGTGCCAGATCTTTATGAGCATGAGAAGAAAAAAGTTGTGGAGGAACTATCCAGAGCATCATCTGTTGCGCTCACGACAGACTGGTGGACGTCCAGGGAAACAATGTGACGATAAGCGCTCACTTTATCACAGCACACTGGCAGATGAGAAGACACGCCCCCTCTACGAGAGTCACCTTGCGCAGGTACTGACACAAGCAGTGGAGGAATGGAAGATAAAGATTTCCCAGTCACACGTGATAATGCCAAAAATCAAATAATTGCAGTGAATGAGGCAGGACTGGGACCACAGGTAGGTGCTTTGCACATGTAGTGAATTTGGCATCACATCTCAGTCAATAGGATGGATCAGGAAGGAGGTTTCCTAGCACAACAGCTGCTCATGTGCTTAAGACAAAGCAAAAAATACTAAAGCTGCCTACTCATAAAGCTCATACATGATGTCCCAACGAAGTGGAACTCCACTTATGATATGTTGCAGCAGCCGGCAGCTATATACTCTGCATTGACCCACAAGACCCTGAAGAAAAATGTCAAATACATCATCAACCTGTCTGATGATGATGTGAGAGTGGCAGAGGAGGTCCTCCAGGTGCTTAAACCCCTCAAAAGTGTTATATCTGAAACTTCACCATCTGTGTCAATGATCCTGCCACTGAAAACAAGGACTCTACAATCCATGACTCCAAGTGTGGAAGACAGCAGCATCACTCCAGATGTCAGGCTTTATTTCACTATCTATGTTTCAAGGAAGATGATATGCCTTCTTATGTTGCACTTTCAGTTGTTTTTTATTAATGGTCATTGGTCCAAATTTAAAGAAAGGAGAAATGCCTTTTTATGTTGCACTGTTTTTCATTAATTATGTTAAAATGCAAATAAAAATGCATGTCAAGTTGATCAACAGATTGTATTATTCTCCAGTGCAATAACAGTACTGAAATGAAGGCTAAAAGGCCATTAATGGGAGCTTTAAAAAAAGAAAAGAAAAAAAGAAGTAACTAAATAGTTACTTTTCACAGTAACGCATTACTTTTTGATGTAAGTAACTGAGTTAGTAACTGAGTTACTTTTGAAATTAAGTAACTAGTAATTGTAACTAGTTACTGGTTTTCAGTAACTAACCCAACACTGGTCATCTGGTGTAATCTGGTGTGATGTTGTGTCATCTGGTGTAATCTGGTGTGATGTTGTGTCATCTGGTGTAATCTGGTGTGATGTTGTGTCATCTGGTGTAATCTGGTGTGATGTTGTGTCATCTGGTGGGATCTGGTGGGATCTTGCATCATCTGGTGTAATCTGGTCTAATGTTGTGTCATCTGGTGTAATCTGGTGTTATGCTGTGTCATCTGGTGTAATCTGGTGTGATGTGGCGTATTTAAACACAGGATTGTTCCTCCTGGTTTCAGACTGGTGAAGGAGAGCATGAGCGGTGCAAGAAGTCAGGAGACTCTGGACATGGTGGACCTGCAGACCACCTCAGAGAGAGGAGATGAGGAGAAGGAAGAAGGTAGCGCCCCCTGCTGGGCTGTTGTTGGTCACCATCATGGCTGTCCTTGGTCTTGTTTTCAGAACCTTTGAGCAGCGGAGGTGAAGACAAGTGGCTCCTGATTGTGGACCGGGCTGGAGTCTTGTTCATCCAGGCTCTGCTGGGCCTCCAGAGGCTCCAGGAGCTCAGCTGGAGAGTAATGGAGCTCCACGGCTTCAAGATGGTGTCCTCCGGCATCATCTGGGTGTCACTGAGAGAGGTGGGACGTGGACTCTCAGGGTTCTCTTCCCTGGGACTGACTCTGGTTCTCCACAGGTTTCTCTCATGAACTCACTCTTCCTGGTTCTGTGGGTGTTCGCCATCCCGTTCCCGCGGTTACGACCCACGGCATCCAGCGTGTCGGCCGTGTGGGCCTGCGTCATGGTGGTGTGCAAGATGTTCTACCAGCTGAAGCTCATCAAGCCTGTGGAGTACTCCTCCAACTGCACCTCTGTAAGTCTTGTATCAGACACCTAGTATCATACTCATGTGTCAGACTGTCAGACACCTAGTATCATACCCATGTATCATGTGTCAGACATGTAGTATCATACTCATGTGTCAGATACCTAGTATCATACCCATGTATCGTGTATCAGACATGTAGTATCATACTCATGTATCGTGTATCAGACATGTAGTATCATACTCATGTGTCAGACATGTAGTATCATACCCATGTATCATGTATCAGACATGTAGTATCATACCCATGTATCATGTGTCATGTGTCAGACATGTAGTATCATACTCATGTGTGAGACACCTAGTATCATACCCATGTATCATGTATCAGACATGTAGTATCATACTCATGTGTCAGACATGTAGTATCATACTCATCATACTCATGTATCAGATATGTAGTATAATTAGGGATGGTGTTTGATAAGAAATTATCGAGTTCGAGCCTATTATCGAATCCTCTTATCGAACCGATTCATTATCGATTCTCTTATCGAGTCCATATAGGTTGTTGTATATGGAAAAAAACACAATATTTGGTTTACCAAATCACTTCCCATTCTCTACTGCTCACTACTATAATATTAACATATCTGAGTTATTGTGCAGAAATGTGGGGAAATAACTACAAATGTGCGCTACATTCGTTAACCGTGTTACCAAAAAAAAATATTAGACTGATACATAATGTTGGATATAGAGAACATACAAACACTTTATTTATTGAGTCAAAAATATTAAAGTTCGATGATTTGGTAAAATTGCAAACAGCTAAAATGATGTGGAATTAAATGATGGAATGTATTAAGTAAAGAAGTTAAACATTGTACTGATATAATCCAGTTTAAGAGGTTGTTCAAATGAATAGTGCTTACAAAGTACAAAGAAGAAGAATTATGAGAAATACTTTCAACCTTATTGAAAATAAGATATTCTTCATCTCAGTATAATAATAATGACTGAATTAATTAATTACATATTACAAAACTGTTGTATATACTAATTCACAGATATTTTATGATAAAAAGGTCAGTAAATGATGTATATATTTGTAAACGCTATGAAGTGGGAAAAGGGTAGGATTAAATAAGCTTTACTTCTTCCTACTCCTGTAAAGTGAAATGATATGAAACTGTGATGTATTATGATGTGGTTGGATCATGTTTTGTTTAGTTATGTTCTATTAGTTTTGGACTTCCTTAGTTGTTTTGTGCACTTCGGGGGTTTGTTTTAGTCACCATGGTTACTTATGATTTTCACCTGCCCTGTACGCGCACCTGTTGCTCATCAGAGACTCTATTTAAGCCTGCCTTTTCCGGTCACTCGCCGTGGCTTCATTGTTTGCATTTGCAACAGTTACGTTGGCATTCTGGTTTTCGAGCTCATGATTCCTGTGCTAAACTTACCTTAGCTTCTAGTATTCCTGTGCTAAGTAAGTTTTTGCTTTAGCTTCTCGTGCGAACGGCACGCTTTCCTTTTGTTTCGTTCCTGTCTGTTGTAATGTGTATGATTTATGAGAAATAAATCATATCCTACCTGCACGCTTTCGTTCGGAGCCGTCAGTTTTGCGTCCCGGGAACGAACCGCAGCACGCTGCACCCGGTCCGTGACAAATGACTGAGCTACGTGACGTAATTTCTTGTGATGTCTCACGGGGCATTCCTTGTCGGGACGGGATTCGTTCCAAATGATTCGAATAAAGAACCAACTCTTTTTCTTTACTATAGTGGTCTCGATAACGGGTACCGGTTCACTAAAAGGGATTCGAGTCAGAGGACTCGGTTCTTTTCTTATCGAACAACCGGGAAAACCGGGTTCGAGCATCATCCCTAAGTATAATACTCATGTATCATGTGTCTGACATGTAGTATCATACTCATGTATCATGTGTCAGACATGTAATATCATACCCATGTGTCATGTATCAGACAAGTAGTATCTTACCCATGTGTCATGTATCAAACATGTAGTATCATACTCATGTGTCATGTATCAGACATGTAATATCATACCCATGTACAGTATCATGTATCAGACATGTAGTATCATACCCATGTGTCATGTATCAAACATGTTTTTCATACTCATGTCTCATGTATCAGACATGTAATATCATACCCATGTATCATGTATTGGACATGTAGTATCATACTCATGTGTCATGTGTCATGTGTCAGACATGTAGTATCATACTCATGTGTCATGTATCAGATATATATTATCATACTTATGTGTCATGTGTCAGAAATGTAGTATCATACTCATGTGTCATGTATCAGACATGTACTATCATACTCATGTGTCATGTATCAGATATGTAATATCATACTTATGTGTTATGTGTCAGACATGTAGTATCATACTCATGTGTCATGTATCAGACATGTAGTATCATACTCATGTGTCATGTAACAGACATGTACTATCATACTCATGTGTCATGTGTCATACTCATGTATCAGACACGTATCATACTCATATATCAGACACGTAGTATACTCATGTGACATGAGTCATGTGACATGTGTCACGTGTCATGTGTCGTGTCAAATGTGTCATGTGTCATACTCATGTGTCATGTGCTTCATGTGTCATATGATATGTTTCGTATGTCATATGACATGTGTTATACGTCATGTGACATGTGTCACATGTCATGTGTCATACTCATGTGTCATGGGCGTCATATGACATGTGTCATGTGTCATACTCATGTGTCATGTGTCACACTCATGTGTCATGGGCATCATGTGTCATATGACACGTGTCATGTGACATGTGTCATGTGACATGTGTCATGTGTCATGTGACATGTGACATGTGACACGTGTCATGTGTCATGTGTCACGTCCAAACGTATGGTGTCCAGAGTGTGCTGGCCTCCAACTCCTCCAGCGTGGATGTGGAGCTGAGGAAGAACATGGTGGAGCTCCTGAAGAGGTCCATCCTCTACATGGATTCTGTGGATCCTGTCTTGTGGTGTGGAGCTCTGGTCAAGTGTGAGGGGAGGATCCTTCCCTGCCTGAGGGTCAGTACCGCCTTAGTAGTACTGTGGTAGTACCCTCTAGTACAATAGTACATGTATTTGTAGAACCATCTGCTGGTGCTGGCTCTACTGGTGTTTGAGGCCACCGTCCATCGCCACCAGATCTACTTCCGTCTCCATAACAACCTGAAGGCCCCGCCCTTCAGCATCATCTTCCAGGGCGTCGGCAGGCAGCACATGGACCTCGGCGTGCGGCCCTGCATCAAGTACTTCATCAACTTCTTCTTCTACAAGTTTGGACTGGAGGTGACTGCAGGTCTTTGGACTCTTCTACTTCCTGCTCAGTGTCCTCTCGGAAAGACCTCGGGTGTTTCTTTCAGGTCAGCTTGATCGTGGCGGTAAACGTGATCGGCCAGAGGATGGACTTCTACGCCTTGCTGCACTCCTGCGCTCTGATGGCGGTGGTGTCACGGCGCCGCAGGAAGGCCATCGGGGAGGTGTGGCCTAAGTACTGCTGCTTCACGGCGGGCCTGATGGTGCTGCAGTACCTGCTGTGCATCGGCATCCCTCCTGCCCTCTGTGTTGGTAAGGGCTCCAGCTCAGCCTCTCAATATCACACCTCATGCACTCCACATTATTGTTCAACTTAAATATTATTTCAATAACATCACACGCTCTCTCCAAAATAAAATGTCACACAAACAAGGAGAAGGAGAGATGATTTCTTCCACTTCCTTGCAGATTACCCATGGAGGACTTCACTCCATCCTCTCAGCTCCAACGTCATCAAGTGGTTTTATCTGCCAGACTTTGCCATGCGTCCTAATCCTTTATTCATATTCTGTGAGTTTTACACATCCATCCTTACATCCATCCATCCTTACATACATCCTTACATACATCCTTACATACATATATACTTATATACTTACAAACATACATACAAACAAACATACACACACACACACACACACACACACACACACACACACACACACACACACACACACACACACACACACACACACACACACACACACATACACACACACATAAACATTTACACGCACACACACACGCACACACACACACACACACACACACATGCATACATGACTTCTACTTCTTCTATTGGTGAGTTTTGAGGTGACAATAGGAGAGTCACATGGTCTATTGCAATGGGGGCATATGAAGTTGTGGTCTTGGCTGCAGGGCCCATCTTCCTTTTCTGGCATTTCTCTTCCTTCTCTCCTCTTCAAAACGGAGAAGGCCTGCATGGCAGAGTGGCCTCCAGAGAGGGCGATCTGAGGCTGAGTGTTATCCTCAATTGGTCCTTGTATCTCCGCTTTTGGCCTCCTACAGATCTCTTGCCATGATGTAGTCGACCATACAGCAGTTGTATATCATCTGGTGTGGTCGGCCCATGGCAGGTGGTACTGGAGAAAGGTGGCCTCCATGCTCTTGGTACCAGTTCTACTCAGGACTTCCATGTTAGCCCAAGGATCCGCTGGAGACGCTTGATGTGAAAGTTCTCCAGCTGTTGGATGTGGCAGCGATAGAGGGTCCAAGCTTCACAGCCGTATAATAGTGTGGAGACACAGTAGACTGCCACCTTGGTACGTAGGCTGAGGTCTTTGTTCACACACACCCTCTTACATAGTCTACCAAAGGAGACTGAGGCAGACCTTATTAGCTTTTGAACATCATTGTCCATGCTGCAGTTTTCGGAGAGGATGCTTCCAAGATATTTGAAGTCTGGGAGTACTGCTAGGGGCTTGTCATCCATCTTAAAGACAGGTGATGGTGGCCGAGTTGGCGGAGGGGAGTTCCACTGGCAGTGTACTTCCGTCTTCACAGTGTTCAGAGTGAGAGCCAGTCTACTATAGGCCTTCACAGCAGCTGTTAGCGTCGCCTGCAGAGCCTCTGATGTATGTGCCACCAAGGCACAATCCTCAGCAAACTGTAATTCCACAATGTTCACAGTTTTTACCTTGGTAGCCGCCTGCAGCCTTCTGATGTTAAATATGCTTCCATCTAACCTGTAATCCACCGGCACACCACTGCTTCCCTCAACTTCTTTGTGCAGTAGCCAGGTAACACTCATGAGGAAGATGTTGAATAGTACAGGTGCAAGTACACAGCCCTGCCTGACACATGTGCATACCTTGAAAGGCCTAGACTCCTGTCCTCCTGTTGTTACCTGAGCCATCATCCGGAAACTTTGCAGGATGTTTACAAAGCAAGTCTCTATTGACCGTATCAAAGGCCTTTGTTAGGTCCACAAAGGCCATGTATAGATCTTGATGTTGCTCCCTACACTTCTCTTGTAGCTGGCGTGTTGTGAAAATCATGTCCACAGTGCTGCCATTTTTCCTGAAGCCACATTGAGACTCAGGCAATAGGTGTTCTGTTATGCTCTGTGTGAGTCTTGACAGCATCACTTTGGCAAGAACTTTGCTGGCAGCAGACAGGAGGGATATTCCTCTTCTATTGCCACAGACAGACTTCTCACCCTTCCCTTTACATGGTTACAACATTTGCATCCCGCCATTGTTGGGGGACTGCTCAGCGCTTCCATATATCAGCAATGTAGTGGAAAATTGCTCTGTTTAAGGATCTCTGCAGGGATGCCATCCGGGCCAGGGGTCCTGTTGTTCTTCAGTGACCTAACTGGCCACAGGCCTTGACAATATTCCCTCCAGATTCCTCAGGGACTCTGCCCCCATCATTGCCCCAATCCACACGCACATAATAAACCTCTCAATTTCACAAGGCCAAGTACCAAAAGATTTTAAGATAGCAAGAGTAGCTCCCCTCTTTAAAAAAGGAAGCAAATTGGAACCTGGCAACGACCGACCTGTTTCTATTTCAGTTCCATTTCGAAAGTAATGGAAAAAATAGTTTATGAACAGGTCGATAGTTACCTTGCCCCTAATAAACTCATGTACAAATTCCAATCCGGCTTCAGAACTAACCACTCCACTGACACATGCCTTCTCTATCTGACCGACCACATCAAACATGAGGTGGACGCGGGCAAATACTGCGGCATGGTCATGCTGGACCTTCAGAAGGCCTTTGACACCGTTAACCACGTTATACTGTTGGATAAGCTCAGAGCAATCGGATTTAACAAAACCTCATCAAGCTGGATGAAATCTTACTTGGAGGGGAGGGAACAGGTGGTAGAGGTGAACGGCACTGTGTGTCCCCCCCCCTCTCAGTGAGCTGTGGAGTCCCCCAAGGCAGTATATTGGGGCCTTTACTGTTCCTAATATACATAAACGACTTGTCATCGGCATGCGACTGAATTGTTCTTGTTTGCGGATGACTCGGCCTTGCTGGTATCAGACAGGGACAAGTCACAGGTGGAGAAAATCCTAAGTGCTGAACTCTGTAGAACTTGCACCTGGCTCGCTGACCACAAGCTATTCATACACTTGGGTAAAACGGAATCCATCCTGTTTGGGTCCCACATCAACCTTAAGAAAGTCAATGACTTCACTATAAAAGTGGGTGACATTGTTATCTCCAGGAAAGATGAGGTCACCTACCTAGGTTCCATTCTAGAGGCTAATCTTTCCTGTGATAAAATGGCAACCAAGGTAATCAAAAAGGTCAACCAACGAACAAGATTTCTCTATAGAATCTCCTCTCTGGTCAACAAAAGCACCATGAGGATTCTGGCGGGAACTCTCGTTCAACCCTTTTTCGATTACGCATGCACCTCCTGGTACCCTAGCACCTCCAAAACCCTCAAATCTAGACTCCAAACATCCCAGAACAAGCTAGTCAGGTTACTTTTAGACCTCCACCCCAGATCCCACCTCACTCCAACCCACTTCTCCAAAGTGGGCTGGCTCAGGGTGGAGGACAGAGTAAAACAACTTGCACTGAGCCTAGTCTATAAAATCCGCTACACCTCCCTGATACCGAAGTACATGTCAAACTACTTCCTTAACGTAAATGACCGCCATAACCACCACACCAGGGGGAGCTCCACTAACCACGTTAAACCCAGATTCCGATTTAACAAAGGTCTTAACTCATTCTCTTTCTATGCCACATC
Source organism: Entelurus aequoreus (assembly GCF_033978785.1). Classification (NCBI taxonomy): domain Eukaryota; kingdom Metazoa; phylum Chordata; class Actinopteri; order Syngnathiformes; family Syngnathidae; genus Entelurus; species Entelurus aequoreus. The sequence goes on from NC_084731.1 coordinate 72,063,540, forward strand.
AATGTGGAATGCGCTCCCAACAGGTATAAAAGAAAGGGCATCTCTATCCTCCTTCAAAACCGCAATAAAAGTACACCTCCAGGCAGCTACAACCCTAAACTAACACCCTCCCCGGATTGTTAATAATCAAATGTAAACAATCAAATGCAGATACTTTTTCTTATGCCTTCTGATCTCTCTCTCCCCCTCTCTCTCTCTCTCTCCCTCTCTCTCTCTCTCTCTCTCTCTCTCTCTCTCTCTCTCTCTCTCTCTCTCTCTCTCTCTCTTTCTCTCTCTCTCTCTCTCTCTCTCTCTCTCTCTCTTCTCTCTCTCTCTCTCTCTCTCTCTCTCTCTCTCTCAATTCAATTCAATTCAATTCAAAGGGCTTTATTGACATGGGAAACAAACGTTTACATTGCCAAAGCCAGCATTAAAACAATCATCAAAACAATTAAAATGTATCAAACTTAAGCACCTATTGAAATTAAAAGTATGTACAATTAAAATATAGGTCTACTATACTAAAGATGTGTGTGAACAGAGCTGTGTCACATTACAGCTTTAAAAATGTTAAGACTAATTTAAAATATAAGATTATAATAATAAAAAGTAATAAAATAAGGTAAACTATAGAGTTGTGCAAACATTTAAATAAAGATGCATATGTATACATTCAAGTAAGGATCAAAACAATTAAAATGTATCAAACTTAAGCACCTATTGAAATTGAAATTAAAACTATGTACAATTAAAATATAGGTCTACTATACTAAAGAGCTGTGTGAACAGAGCTGTGTCACATTGCAACTTTAAAAATGTTAAGACTAATTAAAATATAACATTATAGTAATAAAATAAGATAAACTATAGAGTTGTGCAAAACGTTTAAATAAAGATGCATATATGTATACATTCAAGTAAAGATGGCTTAAAAATAGCAGCAGTTTTCCAAGTGTATTTGAACGTATATGCTCTGTTTGTGGGTAGATCTATGTACAGATGTCCGTATAGTACAAATAGTGCAGGAATAGTCTTTATGGTGGTTGTATTCCATTGGATGTCCTTTTCTTGTCGCAACGGCTCACGAATCTTGCTGCTGTGTTTGCACATTGCTTTACTTCCCCCAGTAGGTATGGGAGTTTGTCGTTAATTGTCATGTTTTCAAACTCTCTTTGGGTATTTGCCATTTGTGGGAAGTATATGTCTCTGATGTCTTGGTACAGTGGGCAGGTTGTTAGGAAGTGCAGTTCAGTTTCTACCGCACCCTGTGTGCATTGGTTGCACAGTCTGTCTTCTCTTGGGAGCCAGGTCTGCCTATGGCGGCCTTTCTCGATGGCTAGGCTGTGCTCACTGAGTCTGTACATAGTCAAGGATCTCCTTAGTTTGGATCGGTCACAGTGCTCAGGTATTCTGCCAATGTGTATTCTCTGTGTAGGGCCAAATAGCATTCCAATTTGCTCTGGTTTTGGGTTGATTCTTTCCAATGTGTCAGATAGTTTTCTTTTTGTTTTCTTATAATTTGGTTTAGTCCAGTGTGGTTTCTGTCTGGTGGTTTTGCTTGTGTTTGTGAGCAGAGTCCCTGAACCAGCTGCTGAGCGGGCATCTCTCTAGGGTCTCTCTGTAGGTGAGGGCTTTGTTATGGAGCGTGTCTGGGTCACTTTCTTTTAAGTGGTTATAAAATTTGACTGCTCTCTTTTGGATCTTGATTATTAGTGGGTATCTTCCTAATTCCTAATTAATGTCCTCTTTAAAAACGCCATCTCCTCACTACCACCTCTAAACCCATGTCATGCTGATGATCTTGTAAGCAACTTTAATTCCAAAATTGTGAATATCATAGATATCATTGCACCTGTTACAGTTAAAACGATTTCTGGCAAGCAAAAGGCACCCTGGAGAAAATCTGCTGCTGTAACAGCCAGAGAAGAGAGTGCAGGAAGGCTGAACGAATCTGGCGGAATACAAAACTTCATATTCACCATGACATCTATAAAGAGAGCCTCCAGGCCTACAATTTAGTCTTAAAAAGTGCTAGAGAAACATTCTTCTCCAATATCATAAACAGCAACACAAATAAGGCCAAAACCCTATTCACAATCGTTGACAGACTGACTAAACCCCCAACACAAATACCAGCCGAACTCCATTCCACGCAGAAATGCAATGACTTTGCATTCTTTTATACTGATAAAATTGAAGGCATCAGACGCACCATCAATATCTCAAGTAAAAAAGTTGGATCACCACCCCATTTAGGCAAAAGTAACACAGCAATGATGGCAAGCTTTAATGCCATAGACTCTAAAACTCTAGTGGAAACGGAAACGGTGACAGCTCTAAAGTCATCCACCTGCTGCCTTGATTGTTTTACCTACCAACTTCTTTAAGAATGTTTTGACTGCCTATCAACAGACATCTTGCAAATAGTTAATAATTCTATTAAATCGGGCAATTTCCCGAAGGCTTTCAAAACTGCAGTCATTAAACCTCTTCTAAAAAAGCAGAGCCTAGATGCCTCTGTTATCAACAACTACAGACCAATTTCAAATCTACCATCATAAGTAAAATAATTGAGAAAGTTGTCCCCAACAACTAAATCACTTCTTGGCTTCTACTGGCTGCCACAACAACTTCCAGTCAGGATTTCGACCTCTTCATAGCACAGAGACGGCCCTTCTTAAAGTTATAAATGACATCCGTCTAAACACAGACTCTGGCAAAACTTCAGTATTAATGCTTTTGGACCTCAGTGCTGCATTTGACACTGTCGACCACTCAATACTTTTGGACAGGTTGGAAAACTGGGTGGGGATCTCAGGCACAGTTTTAAGCTGGTTCAAGTCATATCTACAAGATAGGAACTATTTTGTTTCCATTGGTGACTTTGTATCAGAACCAACCAACGTAACGTGTGGAGTCCCCCAAGGTTCAATCTTGGGGCCGACTTTATTTAACATCTATATGCTCCCACTAGGACAAATCATGCAAAATAATAACATTGACCATCATTGCTATGCCGATGACACCCAAATCTATGTAGCGCTATCACCAAATGACTATCGCCCCATAGATCTTCTGTGCCAGTGCATTGAGCAAGTCAAACATGGATGTGCCAAAATTTCCTACAACTAAATGAAGATAAAACTGAGATAATTGTTTTGGTGCTAAAAAAGAAAGGTTTAAAGTCATCCAACACCTTAAATCACTGTCCTGAAAACCTCAATAAAGCCAGAAATCTTGGGGTTATTTTAGATTCTGATTTACATTTCGACAGTCACATCAAATCAGTAACAAAATCGGCCTACTATCACCTCAAAAATGTAAAAAGACTTAGAGGGCTCATGTCAGCTCAAGACTTAGAAAAACTTGTACATGCCTTTATTACCAGTAGGCTAGACTATTGTAATGGTCTCCTTGCAGGTCTTCCCAAAAAAACTGTCCAGGCAGCTACAGCTTGTCAGAACGCTGCTGCTAGAGTTTCTAACAAAGACCAAAAAATGTGAGCACATTACACCAATTCTTAAATCCTTACATTGGCTCCCTGTACATCAGAGAATAGATTTCAAAATCTCCTGCTCACATATAAATCACTACATGGTCTAGGGCCCAAGTATATCACTGATATGCTCCCACTATATACGCCCTCTAGATCACTAAGATCTTCTGAGACCAATCTGTTAGCGGTTCCAAGAGTAAACTCAAATCAAGGGAGATCATCATTCAGTCACTATGCAACACATAGCTGGAATAAACTTCCTGAAGATGTCAGACTCTCCCCAACTCTCACTACTTTTAAAACTAGACTGAAGACTTTTATGTTCACCTTAGCTTTCAGCTAAATCTTTTAATCTTTTAACTTTTAACGTCTGCACTGTTTTTATTTTTATTGTCTGCATTTTAATTTTGCTTTTATTTTCTTTCATTTCACTTTGTTGTCTGTGAAGCACTTTGAGTCTGCCTTGTGTATGAAAAGCGCTATACAAATAAAGTTGCCTTGCCTTGCCTTGCCTAATTCTGCTCTGCATGCATTATTTGGTGTTTTCCGTTGGGTGCGGAGAATGGATTTGCAAAATTCTGCATGCAGAGTCTCGATTTGGTGTTTGTCCCATTTTGCAAAATCTTGGTTAGCAAGAGGGCCCCAGACCTCGCAGCCGTACAGGGAAATGGGTTCTATGACGGAGTCTAATATTTTGAGCCAGATTTGAATAGGAATGTCTAGTTGATGTTCCTTTTGATAGCGTAGAAAGCCCTTCTTGCCTTATCTCTCAGGTCGTTCACAGCTTGGTTGAAATTCCCTGTGGCACTGATGTTTAGGCCGAGATAGGTATAGTTTTTTGTGTATTCTAGGGCAGTTGTATCTAGGAGGAATTTGTGTTTGTGGTGATGGAGGCTGGGTCTTTTTTGGAATATCATAACTTTTGTCTTGGTTAGGTTGACTGTCAATGCCCAGGTCTTGGAAAATCTCTCTCTCTCTCTCTCTCTCTGCTCAGTGTCCTCTCGGAAAGACAGAGGCGAGCTAAGTCACTATCTCTCTCTCTCTCTCTCTCTCTCTCTCTCTCTCTCTCTCTCTCTCTCTCTCTCTCTCTCTCTCTCTCCTCTCTCTCTCTCTCTCTCTCTCTCTCTCTCTCTCTCTCTCTCTCTCTCTCTCTCTCTCTCTCTCTCAATTCAATTCAATTCAATTCAAAGGGGCTTTATTGACATGGGAAACAAACGTTTACATTGCCAAAGCCAGCATTAAAACAATCAATCAAAACAATTAAAATGTATCAAACTTAAGCACCTATTGAAATTAAAAGTATGTACAATTAAAATATAGGTCTACTATACTAAAGATGTGTGTGAACAGAGCTGTGTCACATTACAGCTTTAAAAAAAAATGTTAAGACTAATTTAAAATATAAGATTATAATAATAAAAAGTAATAAAATAAGGTAAACTATAGAGTTGTGCAAAACATTTAAATAAAGATGCATATGTATACATTCAAGTAAGGATCAAAACAATTAAAATGTATCAAACTTAAGCACCTATTGAAATTGAAATTAAAACTATGTACAATTAAAATATAGGTCTACTATACTAAAGAGCTGTGTGAACAGAGCTGTGTCACATTGCAACTTTAAAAATGTTGAGACTAATTAAAATATAACATTATAGTAATAAAATAAGATAAACTATAGAGTTGTCTCTCTCTCTCTCTCTCTCTCTCTCTCTCTCTCTCTCTCTCAATGTCCACTACTTGCTGTATATATCCTACCAAGTCAGACCTACACTGTTCCAATATCCATTCCTCTGTTCTCAATTGTTGATGACTGATGATAACAAGCAAACCTACATACATACATTTTGAATTAATTTTATATATATTTGTTTTCATCTCAAACATGTTATGATGGCAAAATGAACATTGATTACTATTTTGCATGCAACGAATGCAGTGAACTGTATTGCATTCTAAAAATTTAAAACTGTTGTTGTCGTTTAGTGGTTTGTCTTTTTATATTGTGTATGTATTGTTGGCAGGTTGAAAACAGTTCAGCGGATTTGCGTGGAGAAACCAACGTTTAAACGGCACCGTATAATACTCATCAAAAACGCACAAGAGACAAGAACTTCGTTTATGCGGTCACACCACACAGCACATAGGGCTGTGAGCGCACCTGTTTTTATTAGCACACACAAATTGGCACAATCAACCACGGACGTATTTCAGCTGTGCGTGTCAGCCTTCAATAATGAAAACAGGCGTTTAGGAAATTAAAGACAATTAGGCCAAACGCAAAAATTGAGGGCACATCTTAACATGTATAATTAAACCTTAATTAAGCAAAAATATGATTTATTTGATTACTCGATTAATCGATCGGGATATCCGATAGAATACTCGATTACTAAAATATTTGATAGCTGCAGCAGTCCACCAGTCATTTTTCAGTTTTCGTAGGACAGACTGTACCTCCTTTCTTGATATTCTCAAGTGCTGCTTTAGCCTGACAGATGTAGGGTTGTTCAGGGCTCCGTTATGGGCCTTGTGTATGGTGTCCAGTATGGTTCTGATGGATTCTGAATTTTCGTCGAACCTGTCCTGATGCCTCCTACGACGGTAGCCAATAGACTCTGCTGCGGCCTCATAAAGCTTTGAGCTAAGGCAGGTCCAGTTGTCATCAACACTGCCTTCAGGGCTCAGGAAGGGGTCGATTTTCTGCAGCTTCCCTGCAATAGAGGATCGAAGGCTGTTCCGGGCCATGTCTGCTTCAAGCCGGGCACAGTCCAACTAATTCTTGACAGTTTTTTGGAGACGAACAGGGGGGCAAACTGTCGCTCGCAACTTGAAGATAATCATGCGGTGGTCTGTCCAGCAGTCAGCACCTCGCATTGCACGGGTGATGTGCACGTCCTTGGTGTCCTTGCGTCCCACGATGACGTAATCCAGCAGATGCCATTGCTTGTATTGTGGGTGCATCCAGGAAGCCTTGTGTTTATTTTTCTGTTGGAAGATTGTGTTGGTGATTGTCAGGTCATGCTCAGCACAGAGAATGAGTAGCCTCATTCCATTGCTGGTAACCTTCCCGATACCATGCTTCCCGCCTCAACGGTGGACCAGGCGGAAGATGGCGGCAGCGGAATGCACCACAACGGCTGGGAAGGCGGATGAAGGCTGCAGCAAAGACGGGTCCCCAGTCGTCTTGGTCTCCATGCCACTGGACCCTGGCCCGCTCAATGCCAAGGACTGTGTGGTGGCTGACCGTGCACCAGTCTCCCCACATTAAAAGATTCCACGCACAGGCGTCCTCCATATAGGGAATCCACCCTAACATCCCGGATGGAGGACAGTCATACTCGTTTCGAGTGACCGCCGACGACGACCATGCTTCCCAATCACTCCTTTCCATATGAGGTGTTTTTTTCCCACCCTGGCAATAAAATGTGGCATTTTGTCACTGCTAGGGATGCGCTGTAGGGCCTCATCTAGTTCCTGGTAGAAGTGGTCCTTTGCCTCATTCTTGAATGGTAGACTTGGCGCATGGGCACTGAGAAGAGTTGCATAGCGGAGTTTTGCCAGGGGGATACGGATAGACGATGATGAGTCTTTCACTTATGCCGGTAGGTGTTTCAGTGAAAACTGGGTAGCAGGCTGTTTTTTAATGCCAAACCAACACCATGGTGATGCGGACCTTCTGTAGGGTAACCCTTCTAAAAAAAGGTATAACCCTGGCCTTCTTCCATAAGGAATCCCTCATCCAGAAGTCTGGTCTCACTCAAGGCGGTGATGTCAATTCCATAACATCTGAGCTCAGCAGCAACAAGCGCAGTTCTTCTTTGCGGCCTGTCAGGGTTGTTGTCCAGAAGGGTTCTGATGTTCCACGTAGCCAATTTCAAGGGAACTTGTTTATTTTTTGTTTTTCGACCGCCCTTACCGGAATGTCCCGGTAAGTGCGGTTTCCTACCCGGGTTGTGAAGAGTGGGCAATGTTTAGGCCACCTTTTCTAGGCCTTCCCCCAACTTTGGGGTGAGCCGTGTGGCTCCTAAATAGGGATGCTCAGTCATACAGGGGTCTGCCGAAATCAGCTGCCACTCAAATCCCACCAGATCTATCTAGAGGCTCCCAGTTCATTCTAACTTGCCCCCGTTATCCGACATCCTGACGCCGCCAGACTTTGTACTTCAGAATCCATTGCTGTTCTGGATCCACCAAGGTCAGAAGCAGAGACCTGTGCGGTGATACGTTTTAAGTGGCTTTGGGGGTGCACAGTTCCCAGCCGCACTATCTTCGCCACAAAGAGATGGAGCCTAGTGGCAAGGGGGAAACCCAGGATAACAAGCACCTCTTCATAGCTGCAGGAGACCGCCGGAACACTCAGTCTGTCGTGGCCCGCCTAAGTGTGCCTCCATCACTGTGTTTTTCTCTCAGGGTGTGCTCTTCTAGCCCTTGTCTTCCTGAACTTACCCGCAAGGCAGCGGGTCGATCCCCTACCTTTTAGCCTGAAGTCACGAGACTCCAGTTACCATGTGCTGCCACGAGGAGGCAAGGTGAGGGGTTTTGGTGAAGATGAGGCTATGTACTGACCTCGGAAGGCTTACACACTCAACTTCCTTTACCCAGCTGGGTCAGCCAGCGGCAGGAGCTATGCATCACATGCAACGTCTCTCTAGCATGCTGCACTCGACGCATCACTACACCCTGAGAGCCAGGCCCGCTACACACATACATACATACATATATACATATATACATACATAAATACTTACATACAGTACATACATACACACATACATACATAAATACATATGTGGGGGACATACTTATATACACACGTACACACATACATACATACATATATACATACATACACACACACATACATACATACATATATATACATACATACATATATACATACATATATACATACGTACATACTTACATATGTATACATACCTACATACTTACATATATACATACATACATACTTACATATGCTTAAGGTTGTCCATCGTATCCGATGACGACAATCCATCTCTATGTTTTGTGAGTCCTCATGTGGCTGAATAGTCCACTCCGTGATCCACATGATCTGCCGCAAACAGAGCAGGTGAAGGCACTGACTGGGGGTGCAGGTGTGGCAATGGCTTCATGCCTTCTTTGACGTTCCCTGGCTCGTTGACCACTGCGGTCCTCCTCAAGCTTATGAACTCCTTGTTGGAGGAGCTGCCGCCAGGTGGAACGTTGGGCTGCAGTGTCCTCCAGCTGGGTCGGGTTCAGGCCGCATTTCTTCATGACAGTCTTCATTTGATCTTTATAATGCTTTTTTGGGCCTCCTGCCAAGCGGTGACCAAGATGAAGCTGACCATAAAGCACCTTGCGTGGTAAGCGTTCTTCTGGCATCCTGATAACGTGGCCTAGCCAGCGAAGTTGGTGCTGGGTGACTGTAGCCTCCACACTGGTGCAGTTGGTCTTGCAGAGTACTTCAGTGTGGGGGACTTTGTCCTTCCAGGATATCCCCAGGATGCATTGTAAGCGCCTGATGTGGAAGGCCTCCAGCATCCTGAGGTGGCAGCTGTACAGGGTCCACGCTTCACAGCTGTAGAGGAGTGTCGTCATGACCACAGCTAAATAGACCGCTACCTTGGTATGTAGCTTAAGGTCTTTGTTCTAGAAGACCCTTCCCCTGAGTCTGCCAAAAGATGCTGATGCCTGCTTGATCCGGTTTTGAACCTCCCTGTCGATAATGCAATCGTCAGAGAGAAAGCTGCCAAGGTATTTGAAAGAGTCCACTACTGCTAGTGGTTTATTGTCGATGGTGAAGGTTGGTGGATGAGGTGGAGGAGTGGATGCCCACTGGCATATTACCTCGGTTTTTGCCACGTTGACAGAGAGGCCCAGTCTGCCATAAGCACTTGCAGCGGCTGAGAGGGTAGCTTGCAGCGCTTCCGGTGTGTGGGCCACAACTGTGCAGTCATCGGCGTATTGGAGTTCGATGACTTGCACTGGTGTGACTTTTGTGACTGCTTGGAGCCTCCGGATGTTAAACAGGTTCCCGTCAAGTCGGAAGTCAACGGTAACGCCACTGCCCTTTTGATCCTCTCATGAAGCAGCAGTGTCACACACAGGAGGAAGATATTAAACAAGACTGGAGCAAGAACACATCCCTGGCGTACACCGGTGCACACCTTAAAGGGTTCTGATTCCTGGCGGCCAATAGTCACACGTGACATCATCCCTTCATGGAATTGCCTTAGGATGTTGACAAACTTCTGTGGGCAGCCGAACTTCAGGAGGATATTCCAGAGAAGCTCCCTGTTGACGGTGTCAAAAGCCTTCGACAGATCAATGAAAGCAACAAAGAGTTCCTGGTGCTGCTCCCTACACTTCTCCTGAAGCTGCCGTGTTGTGAACACCATGTCCACAGTGCTCCTGTTCTTCCTGAAACCACATTGTGACTCCGGCAACAGGTCTTCCGTGATGTTGTTCACCAGCCTGTGTAGCATGACTTTAGCCAGGACTTTACCAGCAACAGCCAGAAGTGAAATGCCACGACTGTTGCCACAGAGGGACTTGTCCCCCTTGCCTTTGTAGATGGTGATAATATTGGCATCTCTCCACTGCTGAGGGACAGTTTCATGCTTCCACACTTTGCTGATGACAGAAAAAAGCGCACGGATGGAAAGGTAGCCTCCTTGCTTGAAGATCTCTGCAGGGATGCTGTCAGGACCAGGGGTCTTGTTGTCTTTCAGAGACCTTATTGCACTCTTAACCTCTCCAAAGGTTGGTGGAAGGTCAAGGTCTTGGATGGTTGGGTAGTCAGGTAGTTCCTCCAGAACTGAGGGGTCTGTTGGGGCGGGCTAATTTAGCAGAGTTTCAAAATGTTCTGCCAATCTTTTGGTGATGAGCTTCTGGTCTTCTATGAGGGTTGTACCATCGTTAGACTTCAGCGGGGAGACAGCGCAGTTTCTTGGGCCATAGATGGTTTTCATTGCATCGTAAAAGTTGTGCATATCATTTTTGTTGGCATGAGATTGTATTTCAGCTGCCTTTGATATCCACCACTCATTCTTCAGGGCACGCAATTTTGACTGCACATCCCTTCTGGATGTTTGCCATTGCTGTCGGAGCACAGCTGAAGTGGGGTTGTTGAGTACAGCATTGTGTGCTGTGTGCATGTGTTTGAGCATGGTGGTTATTGTGGCTGTGTTGTCATCAAACCAGTCCTAATGCTTTCTGCGCTTATAGCCAATGGATTGGGATGCTGCCTCATAGAGCCTGGAGCTGATAGAGGTCCATTTGTCGTCAATGGAGTCATCACTCTCCAGAATATGCTCAATGTCTTCCAGGTTTTTGGCCAGAGAGAGACGGAGATTGTCCCGAGCCATTGGATCTGCTAGCTGGGTACAGTAAAGCCTCTTTTTCCCTGACTTTTGAAGACGGATAGTAGGGCGTACTTGCACCCGGAGCCTGGTTATGATGAGCCTGTGGTCGGTCCAACACTCAGCTCCTCTCATTGCACGAGTTAGTGATACGTCTTTTATGTCTGAGCGTCTCACAATGGTGTAATCAATCAGGTGCCAATGTTTGGAGCGTGGGTGCATCCAGGATGTTTTGTGCTTATTTTTTAGTTGGAAGATGGTGTTTGTGATGGTCAAGTCATGCTCAGCACAGAGGCTTGGCAGCCGTAGGCCGTTAGCATTGGCTTGTCCAATGCCATGCTTGCCAATAACACCACTCCACACCTTGTTGTCCTTCCCCACTCTGGCATTGAAATCGCCCAACAAAAAGATCTTGTCCTCCTTAGGTGTGCGACGGAGGGCCTCATCTAATGCCTGGTAGAAGCGGTCTTTAACATCTTCCTTTGATGGTAGCGTCGGTGCATTGGCACTAAGAAGGGTGGCATTTCTTTTCTTAGCTAGAGGGATCCTGAGTGACATGAGCCTTTCACTTATGCCAACCGGTGCTTCTGGGAGTTTTGGTAGGAGGCTGTTTTTTATTGCAAGTCCCACACCGTGCTGATGCTCTCCTCCTGGAGGGTATCATTTCCAAAAGAAAGTGTAACCTTGCCCTTCTTACTTCAGGGATCCTTCATCCAGGAGTCTGGTTTCACTAAGTGCAGCAATATCAACATTGTAGCGGTTAAGTTCCGCTGCAATGAGTGCAGTTCTGCGCTGGGGTCTATCAGTGGTAACGCTAGTGTCCAGGAGTGTCCTTATGTTCCATGATGCCAGTTTAAGAGGGATTATTTTCTTTGCTTTATTTCGACCGCGGAGTGGAATTCCCGACAGGTGCGGTAGCCTGTCCAGGATGGTTTTGAGTGGGCAATGTTTGGGCCACCTTTTCTAGGCCTTTCCCCAGTTGGGGTGAGCAGTGCAATCCTTAATAGGGCTGCTCAGGCGTACAGGAGTCTGCTGAGAGCAGCTGCCACTCAATATCAGCTACTAGCGACCATAGATAGCCCTGTACCGCTGGTGTGCAGGGTTCTGACTAGGAGCTTCCGGTGCATTCATACCTGCTCCCGTTATCAGACACCCCATCGCCACCAGATTTGTTTCATTTCTGGTAGCTGGTCTCACCGAGGCAGAGATGAATACCTGCACAGAGGAGCTTGTTTAAAGTGCCACTGGGGGTGCGCATGTCCCAGCAGCACTTCTTCACTGTGAGAGGGTGGGATCCGGTGGCAAGGGGAACCCAGGACGACCGGCACTCTTCCACAGTTGCAGGAGGCTGCCGGAGCTCCAGTTTTTTGGAGGACCGCCTGTCGTGTGCCGCCAACCACGTTGCTTTTCTTTCAGGGTGTGCTCCCCTAGCCTTTGTCTTCCTAGACTTACCCACAAGGCAGCGGGTCTTCGCCGTATCCCTGGCTAGGGGGCAGTCAGGTACTAGGCCTTTGCCAAGGGCCACCTGGGGTAACAGTAGTTAAGGGGTTAACCTCCTAGTGCCCCAAGACCCCCCAAAGAAGAGCCTCCACTGCCGGATGCACTTTAACGTCATGCCCAGGACACATACCTACATATATACATATGTATGTACGTATGTATATGTATGTATACTTACATATATACATACATATACATACATACATACTTACATATATACATACATACATACACACATACATCCTTACATACACACATACATACAGTACATACATACATACATACTTACATAAATACATACATACATACATACATACTTACTTACATATATACATACATACTTACATACATATATACATACATACATACATACATACATTGGCTTGCCAGGTGTGAGATGTGTGCATGTGTGTGCAGGTGTTGTGTTGCCAGGTGTGTGATGTGTGCATGTGTGTGCAGGTGTTGTGTTGCCAGGTGTGTGACGTGTGCAAGTGTTGGATTGCCAGGTGTGTGATGTGCGCAGGTGGGTCCAGGTGTTGTGTTGCCAGGTGTGTGACGTGTGCACGTGTGTGTGACGTGTGCACGTGTGTGCAGACGACCACCTGCTGCTGCTGTGCTCGTCCTTACAGTGGCAGGTGTTTGAGGAGGAGAACCGGGCGGTGGTGCGACTGCTGGCAGGAGAGAATGTGGAGATCAGTCGCAGTTTGGACCCCAGCAGCTGCAAGCAGTTCATACCTGTGGACAACTTCCTGCACTGCAGGTGGGACGCCCACACCCTTTCAAACAGGAGGTCGCCTACAGCCGTGGCATGTGTTGGTGTGGTCCCCCAGGTCCTACCTGGACATGGTGAAGGTGTTTGTGTTCAGCTACTTCTTCTGGCTGGTGCTGTGTCTGATCTTCATCACGGGCACCACGCGCATCAACATCTTCTGTCTGGGCTACCTGGTGGCCTGCTTCTACTTCATGCTCTTCGGCAGCAGCGTGCTCATGCAGCCCGTCAAGTACATCCTGCGCCTGTGGGACTGGCTCATCGCCTACACCTGCTTCGTCATCGCCATGAAGAACGTGGTGTCGGTCAGTACATCATGGTCCAGGCCTCCACGAGTGCTGCCGCTACTGGGGAACTGCGGTTCATAGAAATGTGCTTTTCACTGTGTGTGTTCAGCTGGGTTCCTGCGCTCTCCTGGACAGTTTGTTGAAGAATGGCTGCTGGTTGATTCAGGCCTTCAGCATGTTCTGTACCATTAAAGGCTACGACCTCCGTGAGTACACCACCACTATTATCTCCATATTGTACCACCATGTCAATATTATCTCCATAATGTGCCACCATGCCCTATTATCTCCATAATGTACCACCATGTCAATCTTATATCCATAATGTACCACCATGTCAATATTATCTCCATAATGTACCACTACGTCAATATTATCTCCATAATGTACCACCATGTCCTATTATCTCCATAATGTACCACCATGTCCTATTATCTCCATAATGTACCATCATGTCAATCTTATCTCCATAATGTACCACCATGTCAATATTACTCTTACATATTATGTCCATAATGTACCACCATGTCAATGTTACTGTGAGGGGCGTGGCCTGCGGGACTGCAGCAAGGTGGGATGTGCCAGGACCGGCTTCGAGATTAGCGACAGGTGCGTAGATGACACAGCTGAGAGTGTTTGTCTGATGACCTGTCGCTCTGTTAAAGGGAGCAGTCGGGAAGGAGAAGGTTGTTGATGGTCGTGGAGGGTGGCGAGTTGGCAGCGGAGCACGAGCGAAAGGCTGCAGAGAAACCAGTTGTGTGCTCACTGAGAGGGACGGACATTTGCTGAAAAGCATAAGGAACTATTTATTGCAAAATAAATCATTGTGTGCAAACATGACCGAAGCTGTCACGTCCGTCTGTGGTGATCCAAGGAACCCTGGGGAGCAAGACCTCCACAATTTGGCGCCCAACCTGGCTGGACCACCGGAGGTGGGGGAGGACGACCCCCTGACGGCTCTCGCGGGCGTGGTCGCTAAGGTGGCAGCGAGCAGCCGCCAACAGCTCGAGGTAGCCCGCCAACAGTGCGAGGTCCTGCGGGCGTTGGCGGACCAGATGGGCGGAGCACGGCCAATACCAACGGCTGTCTCCATACACCGCATGGGGGAGGAAGAGGAACCCCTTGCCTTTTTGGACATTTTTGCGGCCACGGCAAGAGCATGTGCGTGGCCGGAGGAAGAGTGGGGGAGGCGCACCGTGCAGCGCTCAGCCTGCCAGCGGCATCCAGAATGCGCTTCACAGACCTTAGGAGGGCGGTGCTGGACCGGACGGGATGCACCGTCGAAGATTACCGGCGCCGGTTACGGTCCATGCGTCTGGGAAAGGAGGACCGGCCATTCACCTTTGGTCAGCGGCTCCGGGACGCAGCGACGCGCTGGCTGCAGCCGGGAGAAGGAGATGGCAGGCTGCTGGATCAGATCATCCGGGAGCAGTTCCTGGAGGCGATCCCGACGAAGACGGCCAACTGGGTCCGGTACCACCGGCCCCGGGACCTGGCAGCTGCGGTGACCCTCGCCGAGGACCACCTGGCCGTCCACCGCGAGGTGCAACCGGCACCAACGGCGCACGGACAGAGCGTGCAACATAAGAAGGAGAGCGTAGAGCACATTCCCCACCTTAACCCGCGTAACACTCCTTCTGCTCTTTCTTCGCAGGTCCCGGCTGCTTCCCTCAGAACATCTCCCGGGCAGACGGCCCCTCAAACGCTTGGGCAGGCGTGCTGGAGGCGTGGGCGGCCCGGTCGCGCGCGTCAGGAACCTCAGCAGGTGGAAGTGGGGCGCGTGGCCGGGGTGGCCGGCCCTTCAGTGCCCTCCCCCGGCCCGGGTGAGACGTATGGTATCAAGGTAACAATACAAGGGAGTACATACCAGGCAATGGTGGATTCGGGCTGCGGGCAGACCATGATCCACCAGAACCTGGTTCGACCCGGGGCTTTGAGGCATGCCACACGGCTAAAAATCAGGTGTGTTCATGGGGATGTGCACGAGTACCCTATGGTGCCAGTAGAAATTTGGTATGAGGGACAAAAGCATAGGGTCGAGGTAGCTGTAAGTACGCACCTCTCGCACCCCGTAATTTTGGGCATAAATTGGCCGGGGTTTAACCGTTTACTGACACAATGCGTGGGGGTGCGTTCACGGACCGTAGGAAGGGGGAATATCCGCGCGGTTCTCAGTGGCGACGCGAGTCCATCCGACACTGCCGAGCGGGAAACGGCGGGGGCTTCGCGGGAGACCCCCCCGGCCCCCCACTGGCACCCAACGGAGGATTTTCCCCTTGAGCAGTCCCGTGATGAGACTTTGCGCGCGGCCTGGGACCAGGTGGATTACATCGACGGTCAGCTGGTGCGCCCGGGAACAGCGCGGGTATTTCCTCACTTCTCAGTTATTAGAGATAGATTATACCGAGTGAGCCGTGACACTCAAACAGGAGAGGAAATCACCCAGTTGTTGGTGCCGAAACGCCGCCGGGAAATGGTTTTCCAGGCGTCGCACTACAGTCCCATGGCTGGCCACATGGGGTATAATAAAACACTCAATCGGGTGATGGTCCGATTCTATTGGCCGGGCATCCGAGCAGACGTGCGCCGCTGGTGCGCTGCCTGCCCGGACTGTCAGCTGGTGAACCCGGCGGCCACCCCAAGGGCGCCCTTGCGGCCATTGCCGCTCATGGAGGTCCCCTTCGAAAGAATGGCTATGGACCTCATCGGAACAATTCCACCCGAGCACACAGGGCTATCGCTTTGTGTTAGTCCTGGTGGATTACGCAACGGGCTATCCCGAAGCAGTGCCTCTTCGCTCCATCTCTGCAAAGAGTGTAGCGCAGGCCCTGTTTCAGGTCATCTCCCGAGTTGGAATCCCGAAAGAGATTCTGACTGACCAGGGCACGTCCTTTATGTCATGCACGATAAAGGAACTGTACGGGTTATTGGGAATTAAAGCGATCCGCACCAGCGTGTACCACCCACAGAGACAGATGGGCTGGTGGAGCGGCTAAATAAGACGCTAAAAACCATGATCCGTAAGTTTACGCACAAGGACAAACCAAATTGGGATAAATGGCTGGATCCCCTAATGTTTGCGATGCGGGAGGTACCCCAAGCCTCCACAGGCTTTGCGCCTTTTGAGTTATTATACGGCAGGAAACCGCGCGGGGTGTTGGACGTGATTAAGGAAAGTTGGGAGGAGGGTCCAAGCTCCAGCAAGAACGAAATTCAGTATGTTATGGACATGCGAGCACAACTCCACACGGTGGGGCACTTATCACGGGAGAATTTGCTCCGCGCCCAGGAACGGCAGCAACGCACGTATAACAGGGGCACCCAGCTAAGAAAATTTTCACCGGGAGAAAAAGTACTTGTATTACTCCCAACATCCAGCTCAAAATTACTTGCGACGTGGCAGGGACCCTTCGAGGTCTCACGGTAAGTGGGTGATGTGGATTACGAGGTTCGACGCTCGGACCGGGGCGGAGACACTCAAATCTACCATCTAAACCTACTGAAATCATGGAGGGAGGCGGAGCCTGTTTCCATGGTGACAGTAGTGCAGGAGGAGGAGGAGCTGGGACCAGAGATCCCGCGCTCTGTCACGGCCCCTCCCCTACCCTGTGACAACCAGCTCACGTTAGCGCAGAGAGCGGATGTTGCCAAGCTGCAGCGGCGCTTTTCTGATGTGTTCTCCTCTCGGCCCAGGCGCACGAATCTCATCCAGCATCATATTGAGACCAGCCCGGGGGTTACAGTGCGATCTCGGCCATACAGGCTCCCCGAACACAAACGCAAAGTAGTTCGGGAGGAATTAAAATCCATGCTGGAAGTGGGGGTAATAGAAGAATCCCACAATGCGTGGTGCAGCCCCATCGTTCTGGTAGGGAAGAAGGATGGGTCTGTGCGGTTCTGTGTGGATTACCGCAAGGTGAACGAAGTATCACGGTTTGACGCGTACCCAATGCCTCGGGTCGACGAGCTCCTGGATCGGCTGGACACTGCTCGTTTTTTCACGACGCTGGATTTAACCAAGGGCTACTGGCAGATTCCCTTGTCACCAGAGTCCAAGGAAAAAACGGCCTTTTCCACTCCGGAAGGTTTGTACCAATTTGTGACACTTCCGTTTGGCTTGTTCGGTGCGCCCGCCACGTTCCAGCGCCTCATGGACCGGGTGCTGCGACCCCACGCTGCATACGCGGCCGCCTACCTGGATGACGTCATCATCCAGAGTAGCGGCTGGGAAGAACACATGCAGCGGGTGGGGGCGGTGCTCGAGTCCCTGAGGCAGGCAGGGCTCACCGCCAACCCGGCGAAGTGTGCAGTTGGCCGGAGGGAAGTACAGTATCTGGGGTACCACTTGGGGGGGGACAGGTGCGGCCGCAAGTAGATAAAACAGCGGCAATTGCAACCTGCCCAAACCCCAAGACGAAAAAAGAGGTGAGGCAGTTTTTGGGTCTGGCGGGCTACTACCGGAGGTTTATTCCCCGGTTTGCGGACCTGACCGGCCCAATAACTGAACTCACCCGAAAGGGGGCTCCAGATCTGGTTCAGTGGACGGAGCAGTGCCAGCAGGCGTTTGAGAGGGTTAAGAAGGCCCTCTGCGAGGAGCCGGTCCTGCACATGCCTGATTTTTCTCTCCCGTTTTGTCTGCAGGCTGACGCGTCGGGCAGAGGTCTGGGAGCGGTTTTGTCCCAGCAGGTGGAGGGCGTCGACCGACCCATCCTATACATCAGCCGGAAACTGTCCGAAAGGGAGGCAAGGTACAGCACAGTGGAGAGGGAGTGCCTCGCCATCAGGTGGGCGGTCGGGGCCCTCCGATACTACCTCCTGGGGCGCTCATTCAGCCTCTGCTCGGACCACAAGCCCCTCCAGTGGCTCCAGCGCATGAAAGATGCCAACGCGCGGATCACCCGTTGGTATCTAGCGTTGCAACCCTACAACTTCAGATTGATTCACAGACCGGGTGTACAGATGGCCGTGGCGGACTTCCTTTCCCTCACGGGGGGGGGGGGGGGGGAGTGGGCTCGGCCGGACAGCGTCCCGGCCTGAGTCTGGCGGTGGAGGTATGTGAGGGGCGTGGCCTACGGGACTGCAGCAAGGCGGGATGTGCCAGGACCGGCTTCGAGATTAGCGACAGGTGCGTAGATGACACAGCTGAGAGTGTTTGTCTGATGACCTGTCGCTCTGTTAAAGGGAGCAGTCGGGAAGGAGAAGGTTGTTGATGGTCGTGGAGGGTGGCGAGTTGGCAGTGGAGCACGAGCGAAAGGCTGCAGAGAAACCATTTATGCTCACTGAGAGGGACGGACATTTGCTGAAAAGCATAAGGAACTATTTATTGCAAAATAAATCATTGTGTGCAAACATGACTGAAGCTGTCACGTCCGTCTGTGGTGATCCAAGGTTCCTTGGAGCAAGACCTCCACAATTACTCTCACATATTATCTCCATAATGTACCACCATGTCAATATTACTATTACACATTACTCACCTATTACTTTTATAAAGTATGTAACTATTACTGTTACAAATGATGTCAATATTACTGTCATGACATCTATATTGAATTTATAAAAGCTATATTCGGTGGCGTTATGACATCTGTCTGAACTTAGATATTGCTTGAAGCCTGAATTTATATAAACATTATTATCATGTCCCACTAGGAAGACTTACTATACACACGCACACACACATATATGTATATGTTTGTGTGTGTGTGTGTAGTAAGTCTTCCAAGTGGGACATGATAGTATATGTGATGATATATATGATATATATGTGTGTGTGTGTGTGTGTGTGTGTATATGTATATATTAGGGGTGGGAATCTTTGGGTGTCCCATGATTTGATTCAATATCGATTCTTGGGGTCACGATTCAAAATCGATTTTTTTTTCGATTCAACGCGATTCTCGATTCAAAAACGATATTTTCCCGATTCAAAACGATTCTCTATTCATTCAATACATAGGATTTCAGCAGGATCTACCCCAGTCTGCTGACATGCAAGCAGAGTAGTAGATTTTTGTAAAAAGCTTTTATAATTGTGAAGGACAATGTTTTATCAACTGATTGCAATAATGTAAATTTGTTTAGCTATTAAATGAACCAAAAATACCGGTATGACTTATTTTATCTTTGTGAAAATATTGGACACAGTGTGTTGTCAAGCTTGTGAGATGTGATGCAAGTGTAAGCCACTGTGACACTATTGTTCATTTTTTAAAATTTTTATAAATGTCTAATGATAATGTCAATGAGGGATTTTTAATCAATGCTATGTTGAAATTGTAACTAATATTGATACTGTTGTTGATAATATTCATTTTTGTTTCACTACTTCTGGTTTGTTCTGTGTCGTGTTTGTGTCTCCTCTCAATTGCTCTGTTTATTGCATTTCTGAGTGTTGCTGGGTCGGGTTTGGTTTTGGAATTGGATTGCATTGTTATGTGTATTGTTTTGTTGGATTGATTAATTTAAAAAACATTTTTTTTCAAGATCGATTTTTTTAAAATGAGAATCGATTCTGAATCGCACAACGTGAGAATCGCGATTCGAATTCGAATCGATTTTTTCCCACACCCCTAATATATATATATATATATATGTATATATATATATGTATATATATATATATATATATATATATATATATATATATATATATATATATATATATATATATATATATATATATATATATATATATATATATATATATATATATATATATATATATATATATATATATAGTGGATCCTGCATTGGCTTTCTGCTGGACTCTGGTTGTTTGCCTCCTGCCGAGTTTTCTCCAGCACCTCTGCCAGCTTGTTGAACACTTGGTCGTGCCGCCATCCGACCCTGTGTCAGCACCATTTTGCAGCCTGACAGAACATGCTGGAGTGAGGCATTGATGGTCCCGCAGAGGTCGCAGGATTGCTCTGTGCCAAGCTATTGGTGGAGGTTTTTAGGGCTCGGTAGGGTGTCGTATGTTGCCCTGATGAGGAAACTGAGCCAAACCTGTGGCAGTTTCCAGAAATCTGCCCAGCTGATTGCTCGGCTTGAGACACCCTCCCAAGTTGTCCACCTCCCCTGCTGCCCCTGTGCCGCAGACCTCACTCTGAGCTCCTCCTGCTCAATCCTGGTGACTTCAGCAACAACAAGGTCCTTCCTCTCCTTCCTGCCTGCCTTGGACCATAGGATGGTTGGATCACTCCATCCAAGGCCTGCCCGGCCTGTCTGGACCATGCCCACGACTTGTTGGTGTTGCAGTCTCCCCATCGCCTTCTGGACCTCCTCCTTGGCCCTCCACTTCCTTCCATTCTCGACTCTGGCATTTGCATCCGCCACTGCCCTGTCGGAGGAGTCCCTTAGCTCCATAACCAGCCTTGCCTTCTCCTGCCTGTAGCCCAGGGTGATAGATTTCAGGGGTACCTGGAGTGAGTTCCATCTATACAGGCCAGCAGCTGAGAAGCACCGTGGCAGGCTAAGCCATTTTCGGATGAAAGAGTTGGCTTTTGCTTCCATCCGGCTTACGTCTGATGATGTGACTTCGCACAGCTTCAGAGGCCACATCATCCTTGGGTACAGGGTGAAGTGGTAACACCACACCTTGTAATTCCCAGGTAGCTGGCTTGCATCGATCTTGGACAGGCCCTTTGCTGGAGGATGATTTTTCCCATGTCCTTGTCTGAGAGACCAGGTGTATAGAGTCTTTCCAGGCTTCGGATGGGCTGATCCACGATGCGTGGGATGTCTTCTCTAGTGATGGTGAAGGTGACTCTGTCGTTTCTCTCCCCCTTTCGCATTGAGAGGCTCCTTGACTTTTGAGGCTTGAACTTCATCCTGGCCCAGGTGATCAGCTCATCCAGCCTCTTAAGTAGCCTGGATGTGCATGTGGCGGTTCGTAGCAGGCAGGTGATGTCTGTCCATATAGCCCCTTAGTGGCGGGAGCTTCTGGCCTGCAGGCAGCCGGACACCACCCACCACCTGCCTAGCACCGATCAGGATGACCTCGAAAGCTGCCACAAAGAGGATGGGGGAAATGGAGCATCCCATTGCGATCCCTACCTCCAGTTGTTGCCAGCCAGTGGTCACCTTCTTCAGTGCAAAGCACATGTGCATGTCCTGGAAGTAGATCTTGATCATGGTCTTGATGTTGTCTGGGATGTAGAAGAATTCCATGGCATAGTCTATGAGCAGGTGTGGCACTGACCCATAGGCATTGGCTAGATCTAACCATATGACGTGCAGATCTTTCTTCTCCCTCTTAGTGGTCTGGATCTGTTCCCAAATCATACAAGCATGCTCTACGCTGGAATCCCAGCTTTCTGGAAGCTGGTGTCAATGTAGTTGTTCTGCGTGAGGTAGGTAGTCATTCTTCTCGCCATCACAGAAAAGAAGACTTTTCCCTCCACATCCTGAACTGCTCGATGGTCTTGGCGTTCTGTTGTTTGGGAATAGAAACTGCCACTGCCCTCTGCCATTCAGATGGTATGGTCTGCTTAGTCCAGGCAATTCTCTTCAGGGTCCATAACAGCTTCAACACTCCTGGGCAGTCCTCATACAGCTTGTATGGTATTCCGTTCGGGCCTGGTGCTGAAGCAGATCTTGCCCGCTGGATCACCTGCCTGACCTCGCTGAGCTTGGGTGGTGATGTATCAAACAGGGCTGATGGTTCTGAGGGTCTGGGCACATACCCTGGGGAGCCTAGGGGGTTGTTCCTTGCTGGGTCACTGTACTGACTGCGGATGTGCTCCTCCAGTACTTCTGTGGAGATATCCAGGGTTCCGCTTGTCTTCTCCTCAAGGAGCCCCTGTGCATGCCGGAATGGATTCCTGAAGAAACTTGACCTTTCCTTCTCCTTCCTTTTTCTCCATCTTCTGATACGTTCTGCCCTCCGGAGGTTAGCGAGGCGTCTTCTGATCTCATCCCAGAGAGCTTTCAGGCCCTCCTTTTCAGACTCCTCTGCCTTCCTCCAACGCTTGCAGAGCTGCCTTCTGTTTGCCACCAGGTCATCAATAGGCTCACTCAATGGCGCCGATGAAGGCAGCCTCGGTGCTCTCGTGCGCTCTGTTTTGTTTGTTTTTGTGCATAAATTGCGTGTCCGGGTGCTCTTACACCCGCGAAGAGCTACAGAACATCAGATCCATCATCCCTATGGACTTATTACCAGTCACCTTAACGTCAGCTGCGGATTTGGTCCATTGTGTGATCAAAAGAGGGAGACCGCACCGAAGAGGGAATTGGCGGGCGCTCTTGTCCGCCTTCGCGGACGGGGATTACGCACGCCTCTACCAGGCATCTTTCTCTCCAACGTCCACTCACTTGCCAACAAGATGGACGAGCTAGCGTTGCTGATGAGAAGGAACAAGGACTTTTCCTCATCTTGTGTGTTGTGCTTCACGGAGACATGGCTGAGCGCAAGTGTCCCTGACAGCGCGGTGCAACTGGATGGCTTTAATCTTCTCCGCACGGACAGAGACGCGGCGCTCTCAGGCAAAAAAAGAGGCGGTGGAGTCTGCTTCTTTGTCAACAACAGCTGGTGTACAGACGTGACAGTGATTTTCAAACACTTCTCTCCTTCTCTGGAATATATCTTCATTCACTGTAAGCCCTTTTACTCACCGCGTGAGATTGTTTCATTCATTCTGGTGGCTGTTTACATCCCGCCCGGCGCGGACGTGCGTGACGCTCAGCGCACGCTTCCAGGACAGATCTTACATGTGGAACGGTCTTTTCCTGACTCTCTTGTTATCGTGCGTGGTGACTTTAACAAGGGAAATTTGAGCCAGGAATTACCAAAGTATAGACAGTTTATTAAATGCCCGACCAGAGAGGAGAACACGCTGGATCACTGCTACACTACATTGAGCAAGGCTTTTCATGCAGTCCCGCGCGGTGCTCTTGGACTATCAGATCATGTGATGGTGCACTTAATCCCTTCATACAGACAGAGACTGAAACTGGCTAAACCTGTTATGAGGACCATTAAGTGTTTCACCGCCGAGTCTGTGGACGAGTTGCGTGCTTGTTGGGAGACGACAGACTGGGAGGCAATTGGAGCGGCCACGGACAATCTGGACGAGTATACGGACACTGTGACCTCATACATACAGTTCAATGAGGCGCGCATCATTCCAACACGCACCAGGATTTGTTATAACAACGACAAGCCCTGGTTCACACCCAAGCTCCGACAGCTGTGCAAGAAGAAGGAGGCTGCGTGGAGAAGCGGGGACCGGAGTACATACAGAGAAGCGAAGTACCACTTCAACAGGGAAGTGGAGAAAGCTAAATCTGTGTACTCTAACAGTCTACAGGAACAGTTCCGCTCCAATGATTCTGCGGCCGTTTGGAGACGTCTAAGGGCCCTTACGAACTATAAGCCCAAAACCCCTCAGGCCCTGAATGACCGGACTCTCGCTCAGACTCTCGCTCAGGGCCTCAACACACATTACTGTCGTCATGAACGGCATTCAGCTCATCAAAGCCCTGCTCCCCCCACCATCACCCTCCCCACCAATGCCAGCACTTCATTAACACTAGAAGTCCCAGCATTTTTCTGTCTACCTAGAAGACCCAGAGAGGGGTCATTTGGCCCGACGCTTTTCCCGAATACACTAATCACTCATTTTGTTATGGTAATGAGGCTGTTAGGGGCAGTTTGTCTAGGTAGACAGAAAAATTATACATGTGGGAAATGCCGAAAGGAGCAATGGCAGTGCCAGGATTGTGAGTGACTGCTCAAATGTATGTCAGTCACGTTTACATGGACATGGTTTTTCATTCTTTGTAAATATGCTTTTTTCTTTGTAAATTTTTTTTTTTAAACTATTTTTGGCACACAAAAATAACAATTGCTTCTGCAACAACCCTCCACACCAAAACTGGGAAAACAGTTGCTTTTTCATTCTTTGTAAATATGTTTTGTTTTGTATTTTTTTTAACAATAAATGTCAGAGTGTTGATCCCTTCATTCTGTTGATCCTTGCAAAAACACACACAACCTACCTCAGAACTAAAGCTTGAGCTGTAAGGTCCCCTCCCCCACACAGGCTCAAGTGGCCCCCTGCCGTGTGCCACTAACAGCCACATTTTCATAACAAAAGGAGTGTCCACAGGGGGGACTAGGGGTCAAATGACCCTCTTGTGTGTTTTCTAGGTAAAAATGTCAATTGACCCTTCTCTGGGACTTCGCGTGTTAAAGGAGTTAAAGGACTCAAAGGACTCCAAGGACATCACAGGACTCCAAGAACATCATAGGACTGTAAAGGCCCTCTCCATCCGAGAAGAGGATGTAGGCCGGCAGTTCTTGAAGCTGAATACGCGGAAGGCCCCCGGGCCGGATGGTGTCTCCCCCTCCACTCTCAGACACTGTGCATATGAGCTGGCTCTTGTCTTCACTGACATTTTTAACACCTCTCTGGGGCTATGCTGCGTGCCGTCCTGCTTTAAGACCTCCACCATTGTCCCTGTCCCCAAGAAAGCACGGATCACAGGACTAAATGACTACAGGCCAGTCGCGCTGACGTCTGTGGTCATGAAGTCCTTTGAGCGCTTGGTCCTGCCCCACCTCAAGGACATCACCGCCCCCCTCCTGGACCCACTGCAGTTCGCCTATAGAGCCAACAGGTCTGTGGATGATGCAGTGAACCTGGCCCTCCACTTCATCCTGGAGCATCTGGACTCCCCAGGAACCTACGCTAGGATCCTGTTTGTGGACTTCAGCTCTGCCTTCAACACCATCCTCCCTGGACTGCTACGAGACAAGCTCTACCAGCTCAGCGTGCCCGACTCCCTCTGCAGTTGGATCAATGACTTCCTGACAGACCGAAGACAGCACGTGCAGCTGGGGAAGATTGTCTCGGACAGTCGAACTACGAACACTGGTACTCCTCAGGGCTGTGTACTCTCCCCCTGGCTCTTCTCCCTGTATACAAACTGCTGTACCTCCAGTCACAAATCCGTAAAACTGCTCAAGTTTGCGGAAGACACCACCCTCATCGGGCTCATCTCGGATGGCGATGAGACCGCCTACAGGAGAGAGGTGGACCGGCTGACGTCCTGGTGCAGCCTCAACAACCTGGAGCTGAACGCCCAGAAAACAGTGGAGATGATCATGGACTTCAGGAAAGTCACAGCCCCACCATCCCCCCTCACCCTGATTGACTCTTCCACCCCGTCCCCATTGTGGACTCCTTCCGTTTCTTGGGCACCACCATCACCCAAGACCTCAAGTGGGAGCCGACCATCAGCTCCCTCATCAAGAAGGCGCAGCAGAGGATGTACTTCCTGCGGCAGCTGAGGAAACTTAAGGTGCCGACCGAGATGCTGGTGCAGTTTTACTCAGCCATCATAGAGTCCATCCTGACCTCCTCCATCACAGTGTGGTTCCCCGGCGCCACAGTCCAGGATAAGCATAGACTGCAGCGCATCGTACGTGCTGCTGAGAAGGTGATTGGCTGCAAGCTCCCATCCCTCCAGGACTTGTTCTCCTCCAGGACCAGGAGGCGTGTGGGTCGAATCACAGCTGACTCTTCTCACCCTGGACACAAACTATTCTCCCCTCTCCCCTCAGGCAGGAGACTATGGTCCATCCAGACCCACACCTCCCGCCACCTGAACAGTTTTTTCCCCTCGGCCATCAGGCAAATGAACAATAAATCCTAACAGTAGCTCCTTGAATTCCTTGAATTCCTTGAATTCCGTCTGAGTCTATAACATGATCTGATAGCTCAGTTACAGCTCTTTTTATTACCAAATATGTGTTATATGTGTTTTATGTTGCACGATTGCACCAAGAAAAATGCATTTTAATTACAGCAAGGTGGTCTTGCCGCTGGGCTTTAGGCCTGTTGCACCTCCAACGGTGCCTGTGGTGGACTGTGCATGGCAGGGACGTCCTCTTCTCTGAGGCAGGCCTACACCTGACCACATACCAGAAAAAGTTTTGCTGCAGGGTCTTCAGCTGGGGACCACCTCTCATTGATGTTTTGCCCCTTAGCCTAGAACATCTCCTGGTGGTGTCGTGGGGGGGTGGGGGGGGGGTGGGGTGGGGGGGGGGGGGGGGGGGAGTGAAAAGAGACATCTCCCTGACACCACCTGCAGCAAACCTACTCGGATGTTTCTCCCCAAACCTTGTCGCGTTGTTTCAGCCAGAGCCAGTGGCTAGCTTTCTCTGCTATTTCTGAAAGCTCCTTGGTAGATCTGCTCAGGGTGGCTCCATGTAGTCCCAAGTCCTTGAGCAGGCGTGGTGTTGATCTGCCCACAAAGCCTGTGGTTCCCACCTCCACCGGGTACAGCTTCACACTCCATCCACTTTTTCTGCACTTCGCGACCAGGTCTGCATACTTCACCTTCTTTCTCTCGTAGGCAGCTTCCAGGCCCTCCTCCCATGGCACTGTCAGCTCAATCAGTACTACTGACTTCACAGCTGCAGACCACAGCACCACATCTGGTCTTAAGGTGGTGCTGCATATCTCCTATGGGAACTGTAGCTGCCTACCCAAGTCCACTTCCATCTTCCACGCCGCCCCTGGTGTTAATAGCTTGACGGATGGTCTCTTGCTGGAATGTGTCGCAGGTTCCCCCTGCCTGAGTAAGTGGATCCTGCATTGGCTTTCTCCTGGACTCTGGTTGTTTTCCTCCCGCCGACTTTTCTCCAGCATCTCTGCCAGCTTGCTGAGCATTTAGTCGTGCCGTCATCTGAGCCGACCCTGTGTCAGCGCCATTTTGCAGCCTGACAGAAGATGCTGGAGTGAGGCATTGATGGTCCCGCAGAGGTTGCAGGATTGCTCTGTGCCAAGCAATTGGTGGAGGTTTTTAGGGCTCGGGAGGGTGTCTTATGTTGCCTTGATGAGGAAACTATGTACTGTATATGTGTATGTGTGTGTATAGTAAGTCTTCCTAGTGGGACATGATAGTATATATATATATATATTTATATATAATAATAATAATAATACATTTTATTTGGTATAGTGCTTTACAGGATAAAAAGTACAATATAAAACAGTTCAAAGTAATAATACATAATACTGGAAATATAAAAGCAGTACATTTAGGGACGGCGTGGCGAAGTTGGTAGAGTGGCTGTGCCAGCAATCGGAGTGTTGCTGGTTACTGGGGTTCAATTCCCACCTTCTACCTTCCTAGTCACGTCCGTTGTGTCCTTGGGCAAGACACTTCACCCTTTGCCTCTGATGGCTGCTGGTTAGCGCCTTGCATGGCAGCTCCCGCCATCAGTGTGTGAATGTGTGTGTGAATGGGTAAATGCGGAAATACTGTCAAAGCGCTTTGAGTACCTTGAAGGTAGAAAAGCGCTATACAAGTACACCCCATTTATCATTTATTTATTTACATAGTAATAATACATAATAACACTGGACATTACGAGACGAGACATTACAAGACACAGAACACTAATCGCAGGTTAAAAGCAGATCTGAAAAGGTGTGTTTTGAAGGTAGGAAGGTCTGAGCAGTCACGGATAGGTTTGGGGAGAGAGTTCCAGAGGGTGGGAGCAGCGATGGAGAAGGCTCTGTCACCCCAGGTCCGGAGCTTGGTTCCGAGTGGTGGGGAGAGGAGGTTGGCGTCGGAGGAGAGGAGGCTGCGTGAAGGGATATAGCGGTGAAGCAGGTTGGGGAGGAAGCAGGGGGCCTGGTAATGGAGGGCTTTGTGGGTGAGGAGGAGGGTTTTAAAGTGGATCCGGTGAGGAACGGGGAGCCAGTGGAGTTTCTGAAGGACTGGGGTGATGTGCTCATGGTAGCGGGTGTGGGTGAGCAGGGGGTCGACAGAGTTTTGAATGTATTGGAGTTTATTGATGATTTTGGAAGAGGAGCCGTAGAGGATGCTGTTGCAGTAATCGAGTCTGGAGGTGATGAAGGCATGGATCAGGGTTTCAGCGGCAGAGAAGGAGAGGGATGGACGGAGACGGGCGATATTTTTGAGGTGGAAGAAAGCAGTTCTTGTGATGTGGTTGATGTGGTGTTCAAAAGAGAGGTTATTGTGCAGAATGACTCAGAGGTTGCGGATGTCAGTGGATGGGGACAAAGTAGAGTTGTCGACAGAGAGGTGGAAGTTGTGAACAGTTTTGGTGAGGGATTTGGGGCCGATGATGTGCATGTCTGATTTGTCGCAGTTGAGTTTGAGGAAGTTGGAGTGCATCTATGATTTGATTTCAGTGAGGCAGTCGGTCAGGGTGGAGAGCGTTATGGAGGAGATGGATTTTGTGGAGATGTATAGCTGGATGTCGTCTGCGTAGCAGTGGAATTGGAGGTGATGGCGGCGGAGGGGGTCAAGCAGGTGGGGAGGAAGAGGGAGTGGCTGAGGTAGTCAGGTTGCTGTAAATGGTGTCTATTTTGTTTTGGAAGAATGATAGAAAGGCGTTGCATTTGGTAGTGTTGAAGGTGTTGGAGATGTTGTCGGTAGGTTTGAGGAGTTTATTTATTGTGGAGAAGAGAGCTTTGGGGTTGGAAGAGCCAGAGTGTATGAGGTCGCAGTAGTAGGTGGATCGAGCGGAGTTGAGGGCATCTGTGTATTGGTGGAGGTGATCAGTGTAGGCTTGGTAATGAACAGTTAAACCAGTTTTCTTGAAGAGTCTTTCCAGTTGGCGTTTGCGGGATTTCATTATATGGAGTTCGGGGGTGTACCAAAGTTCTGAGCGTGTGAAAGTGACGATTTTGGTTCTGATTGGAGCTAACTGGTCAAGACAGGAGGAGAGTGTGTGATTGTAGAAGTTCACCAAGTCAGAGGGGTTGTCGGGTAACAAGGGAACAGAGGCAGATATCATGGTGGTGAGGGAGGCTGAGAAAGCAGAGGGGGAGATGGATTTGATATTACGGAAGGATATTTTGCGTGAGTCTTTGGGAGGGGGCATGGGGATGTTGATGTCCATAATTATAGCCAGGTGGTCTGAGATGTTGAGGTTAAGACTGGAGAGGTGATTTATTGTGAGGCCAGAGGAGCAGACGAGATCCAGGGTGTGACCACGGGTGTGAGTGGGGACGTTGACATGTTGTGTGAAGTTTAGACGGTTTAGTAGATCCAGGAATTCAGAAGCAGGTTCATTATTTGTGTCGTTGACGTGAAAATTGAAATCACCAAGGAGGAGAACAGATGGGGAGATGGCACAAAGCTGGATCAGAAAATATGAAAAATCGGAGAGAAAGGAGGGGTTTGGCTCGGGGACGGGGGGTCGATAAATGACGGCGGTGACTAGAGGAGTGGGACCAGAGAGTTTGAAAGCAGTGTGTTCAAATGAGGGAATGTCAAGAATGGAGATGGAGGTTGTTTTAATGTCTTTTCTATAAACTGTAGCAACTCCTCTTCCCCGCCTCTCAGGGCGAGCCTTCTCCATGTATGTGAAATTGGGGGGAGTGGTTTGGTTTAATGAGAAGTAGTCCAGAGGTTTGTGCCAGGTTTCAGTTAAACAGAGGAAATCAAGATTATTGTCCGTTATAAATTCATTGAGAAGCAGGCTTTTATTGTTTAGTGAGCATGTGTTGGGTAGAGCCAGTTTCAGGCGCAGTTGCTTTGTGATTAGCTGTGAGGATCGGGAGGATGGAAGAACCTACGGTAATTTCACTGCAGGCTGACTCGACGTTGACGTACATTGTTTAAATGTTTTATTCTACAGTAATTAATATTGAATTTGATCTGCTGATTTTGGTTTAAATTAACAAAGCCTATTCAAGATTTCATTGTGCCTGATAATGAACTGATGACACAATCATCTTGACTTTGAACACGGAAGCCGGAAGTCTCCTGCATGAACATTAGTTATATATACAGTATATATATATATACACTACCGTTCAAAAGTTTGGGGTCACATTGAAATGTCCTTATTTTTGAAGGAAAAGCACTGTACTTTTCAATGAAGATAACTTTAAACTAGTCTTAACTTTAAAGAAATACACTCTATACATTGCTAATGTGGTAAATGACTATTCTAGCTGCAAATGTCTGGTTTTTGGTGCAATATCTACATAGGTGTGTAGAGGCCCATTTCCAGCAACTATCACTCCAGTGTTCTAATGGTACAACGTGTTTGCTCATTGGCTCAGAAGGCTAATTGATGATTAGAAAACCCTTGTGCAATCATGTTCACACATCTGAAAACAGTTTAGCTCGTTACAGAAGCTACAAAACTGACCTTCCTTTGAGCAGATTGAGTTTCTGGAGCATCACATTTGTGGGGTCAATTAAACGCTCAAAATGGCCAGAAAAAGAGAACTTTCATCTGAAACTCGACAGTCTATTCTTGTTCTTAGAAATGAAGGCTATTCCACAAAATTGTTTGGGTGACCCCAAACTTTTGAATGGTAGTGTATATATATATATTGTTGTGTCGACAGCTCTTCCTCCCAAGGAAGTCAAAGTCTGCTGTCCACTCCCAAGTTCTTTTAATGGCAAATAAGCTGATGTTAAATTGACCACCAAAAGCAGTAGTTGGTATTTCGTTGTTTATTGTCAAAGCTTTGGCAATAATGAGACCAGCCTTGCACAAACTATCTCGATGCGTGGCTCTATCCTGTCTGCCTTCTTCTCCCTCTTCCTGTACTCTTCTCCCATTTTGTTTTGTCTACCGCTTGCATTCCAGACGCTCCAAGGCCTCAAACACACAGTCAACCTTTTACTAAGCAGACAATTTGGAAAAGCACTAGCTGTTTTGTAATATGACTACGGAAGTAAAAAGTAACACAAAATATGGATATATGGAAAATATCTCGTTCCATCAATATATATATATAGAGAGAGAGAGCTGTGACTTCAGGTCCACTGTAAGACGTGTGGCCAAACAAAATGTATTCTTGGTGCTTTCAGCCGAGCCGGATGAGGAGTGCGAGCTGCCAGAGGGCGAGGCTGGCATCGTGTGGGACGCCATCTGTTTCACCGTACTTTTAGCCCAGAGGAGAGTCTTCCTCAGCTACTACTTCCTGTACGTGGTGGCCGACCTCAAGTCGTCAAAGATACTCGCCTCCAGGTGTGTACCATCACACGCACACACAAATATAACTAACATCCACCTTTTTAATGTATATATTATATATATATATATATATATATATATATATATATATATATATATATATATATATATATATATATATATATATATATATATATATATTTATATATATATACTTTACATTGTAAAGTATATATGTATATATTTATTAGTTGCCAGTGAGGAGGTGTATTTTTGATGTAAACACAATGTCAGGTGCTGTAGGTCTTGAACCCCAGGATGCAGAGAGGGCAGGTAAACATGACTTTAATATCAAAAAGGAAATAGTGCAACTGGTAAGTGCACATGCAGGGAACATTGAAACAGGAAACAATCATGGAGCCCTGACTGGAGGGCGAGGCAGGCATAAATAGCAGCCAGCCGACTGACAACAGGCTTGCCAGGCTGCCAATCAGCGGCAGGTGAGGGGAAATAGCGCTTAGGGAGACAAGCAGGAAAAGGAACCAACCTTGAGAGCACTACACAAAGCAAGGAAACCCAACCAGACGTGAATGTGACAGATCGTCACACACAGGAAGTGTACTACCTGAGGGGGCGTGGCTACAGGATAGAGTTGCCAAATGTTTTCTGACTATTTTGCATGCATGTTGTGGAATTTAACTTTCTCAAAAATAAAAATGTTTGTTAATAATCTAATAAAAATTATGTGCAACAATAAATTGGTCATGTGTCAAAAAAAGATCTAACAGAGGTTGGTAAATGAGAATAAACCTAAAGTAAAATACCATGTAGAAAATTCCCACTTATTTTACCCTCAACTTAACTTTTTTTTCCTCAATTTCCCCCTTTTTTTCCCGATTTTCCTCGTTTTTCCTCAACTTTCCTTTTTTTCCCCCTCAATTTACCTGTTTTTTCTCAACTGTTTTCTTTTTTCTCAATGTTCCTCTTGTTTTCCTCAACTTTTATTTTTTCTCAATTCTCTTTTATTCCTCAATTTCCCACTTTTTTTAATGTTCCTCTTTTTTTTTTACAATTTTCCTCTTTTTCTATTTTTTTTCTCGTTTCTTCAACTTTCCTTTTTTTTCATTTTCTTTTTTTCTCAATTTTGTTCTTTTTTTCCTCAATTTTCCTCTTTTTTCCTAAATGTTCTTCTTTTTTCACAAATGTTTTTCTTTTTTCTCAACGTTTCTCTTTCATTCTCAAAATACCTATTTTTTTCCTAATTTTCCTTTTTTTGCCACAATTTTCCTCTTCTTTTCCTCAATTTTCTTATTTTTTCACTCAAAAGTTTTCTTTTTTCTCAATGTTCCTCTTTTATTTTCAAAGTTCTTCTTTTTTTCTCAATTTTCCTCTTTTTTTCTCAATTTTCAGATTTTTCCCCAACTTTTATCTTTTTTCTCAATTTCTCTATTTTTTTTAACTTTCCTGTTTTTCCCGATTTCCTTTTTTTTTTAAACTTCCTCTTTTTTCCGAGTTTTCATCTTTTTTGTTAACTTTCCTCTTTTTTTCTCAATTTTCCTCATTTTTAAAAATGTTCCTCTTTTTTCTTGATTTTCCGTTTTTTCCTCTTTTTCCCCAAAGGGTTCTTTACATCGCTGATATTAAGGCCCCCACTAACCCTGACCCTGACACTGACCCTTCTTTCCCTTTCACTGAGTTCTTCTCTTGGCAAAATGTGACAATCAATCCATAAATCCATCAATAAATGAATAAATAAATGGTGTCTTGGCCTGTCAGGGGTGCTGAGCTGTTCGAGGCCAAGGTGAAGAAGCAGGTGGCGGCCCGGCTGGAACTGGAGAAGAAGTCTGTTGAGACGCTGAAGAAACAGTAAGACTACGCACTGTTGTGGAACTTTCCATGATGTGTCACATTATGTACAACTGTTGTGTGTAAAACAACACTCCATAAATGACAGAAATAAAATCACCTGTGGAGAAGTCATCTGTTGTTGTAGGGAAGAAAATAGCCTTTTTTTTCTGGTTGATATGTGGAATCATAGCATGCTGATATGAAGCGTGGTGCTTTTGTTTATTCAGCATGACTCTCCTCACCTTCTTGCAGGATGGAGAAGATCAAATCCAAACAGAGAGGTCGGCCGACAGCGACGGACAAAGCAGGACTTCCTGTCGATCAGAAGACACGTGGTAACATGATCTTGTTGTACCTGAACGCATCATTTTACTGTAATGTGAGGATTGTACATATCTGACTGTGCATTATTATTATTATTATTATTGTTATTATTATTATTATTATTATTATTATTATTATTGTTATTATTATCATTATCATCATTATTATTATTATCATCATTGTTGTAATGATGATAATAATAATAATAATTATTATTATTATTAATATTATTATTATTATTATCATTATTATCATCATTATTATGTTTATTATTATCATTATTTAATATTTTTTAATTATTATTGTTATTGTTATTTTTATTATTCCAGATGCAGAAGACAAGGCTAAGAGAGATGCAGGAAAATGGTGGAAGCCTTGGGTCTCCAAGCCTGGAGGTGACATACATACTGTACATACATACATACATACATACAAACATACTTACATACCTACATACTTACATACCTACATACATACATCATCATCGTCATCATCGGCGGTCACTCGAAGCGAGTATGACGATCCTCCTGGTAGGGGGGTATCCCTTTATGGAGGATGCCTGTGCATGACTTTGTTTAACGTGGGGAGACTGATGAACAGACAGTCACCACACGATCCTTGACAGATTCTGGTCAGGGTCCAGTGGCATGGAGTCCAAGACGACTGGGGACCCTTTTCTGCTGCAGCCTTCATCCCCCATCCCAGCCGTTGTGACGCTCCATAGGGTTAGCAATCATCCTCTGCCTGTTCCACCGTTGAGGTCTTGGGTTGTTATTTCCCCATAAGTGGGCCAACATGGATGTGGGGGTGCATTCTTCCGCCATAGCAGCCGTTGTGGTGGTTCTTACATCTACCGTTTTCCGCCTGCTCCGCCGTTGAGGTCTTCACCGTATCCCTGGCTAGGGGGCAGTCAGGTACTAAGCCTTTGCCAAGGACCACCTGGGGTAACAGTAGTAAAGGAGTTAACCTCCTAGTGCCCCAAGACCCCTTAGAGGAGCCTCCACTGCCGGATGCATTTTAACGTCATGCCCAGGACACAATACATACATACATACATACATACACACACACACACACACACACACACACACACACACACACACACACACACACACACACACACACACACACACACACACACACACACACACACACACACACACACACACACACACACACACACACACACATTATTATTGTAGGTACATATATATATATATACATACATACACACATACACATAAATACTGTACATAGAGGCATGCATGCATACAATACATACATACATTCATTCATACATACAGTGCATATGTACATAGAGTACACTACAATGGATAGATATGATTTTACGGCTGCTTCTTCCCCACAGTGGAGAACAACTGTGGCTACCACCTGTTTGAGAGCGACAGCGAGGAAGAGGAGGACCAAGACGCTCCGGAGAAAAAAGACCAAGAAGTGCCTCTGAAAAAGAAATCTGCGTTCCAGGTTGGAAAGACAAATATCCTATATTTCAACTATACTTCAACAATATTTCAACTATATTTCAACAATATTACAGCTATATTTCAACTATATTCCAACTGTAGTTAAACAGTTTTCAACTATATTTCAACACTGTTACAACTATATTTAAACTATATTGGACTATATTTCAACACTATTGCAGCTAAATTTAAACTATATTAAACTATATTTTAACAATATGTCAGCTATATATCAAGTATATTTTAACTATGTTCGAAGTGTATGTCAACTATATTTCAACATTATTTCAACTGTATTTCAACTATATAGCAACAATATTACAGCTATACATCAACTATATTTAAACTATATTCTAAGTGTATTTTAACTATATTTCAACATTATTCCAACTGTATTTCAACTATATATCAACAATATTACAGCTATATTTTAACTAAATTTCAACTTTATATAAACTATATTTCAACTATATTCCAACTGTATTTCAACTATATATCAACAGTGTTACAGCTATATTTCAACTATATTTAACTATATTTCAGCTGTATATCAACTATATTTAACTATAATTCAGCTGTATATCAACTATATTCCAACTGTATTTCAACTATATTTCAACAATATTACAGCTATATTTAAACTTTATTTAACTATATTTCAACAATATTTCAGCTATATTTCAACATTATTTCAACTGTATTTCAACTATATATTAACAATATTACAGCTATATTTCAACTATATTTAACTATATTTCAGCTATATTGCAACTATATTCCAACTGTATTTCAACTATATTTCAACACTATTAAAGCTATATTTCAACACTATTACAGCTATATTTCAACTTTGTTTAATTATATTTCAACAATATTTCAGCTATATATCAACTATATTTCAACATTATTTCAAGTGTATTTCAACTGTATTTTAACTGTATTTCAATTATATATTAACAATATTACAGCTATATTTCAACTATATTTAACTATATTTCAGCTATAGTTCAACTATATTCCAACTGTATTTCAACTATATTTCAACACTATTACAGCTATATTTCAACTATATTTAACTATAGTTTAACAACATTTCAGCTATATATCAACTATATTCTAAGTGTATTTCAACTATATTTCAACATTATTACAGCTATATTTCAACTATATTTAACTATATTTCAGCTATATATCAACTATATTTCAACCATATTCCAACTGTATTTCAACTATATTTCAACACTATTACAACTATATTTCAACATTATTTTAAGTTTATTTCAACTATATTTCAACATTGTTTCATCTGTATTTCAACTATATATCAACAATATTACAGCTATATTTAAACTATATTTAACTATATTTTAGCTATATATCAACTATATTTCAACTGAATTTCAATTATATTTCAACACTATTACAGTTATATTTCAACTATATTTAAATATATCTTAACAATATGTCAGCTCTCTATCAACTATATTTAAACCTTATTCCAAGTGTATTTCAACTACCGTATATTTATACTATATTTCAACAACAATATTACAGCTATATTTCAAGTATATTTACCTGTTTTCCAGCTGTATTTCAACTATATTTCAACAATATGACAGCTATATTTCAACTGTATTTAACTATATTTTAACAATATGTCAGCTATATATTAACTATATTTCAACCTTATTCTAAGTGTATTTTAACTACATTTCTACTATATTTCAACATTATTTCAACTGTATTTCAACTATATATCAACAATATTACAGCTATATTTCAACTTTATTTACTATATTTATAGTGTAACTGTATTTTTACTATATTTAAACATTAATTCAACTGTATTTCAACTATGTTTCAACAATATCACAGCTATATTTCAACTTTATTTAACTCTATTTCAACAATATTTCAGCTATTTATCAACTATATTTAAACATTATTTCAGCGATATTTCAATTATATATCCATAATATAACAGCTATATTTCAACTATATTTCAATATATTTCAGCTATATATCAATTATATTTCAACTATATTCCAACTGTATTTCAACTGTATTTCAACTATATTTCAAGCTGCATGAGTATGAATATGATGAGTTGTTCAAAGCTGGCCTACGAAGCCTGGATCACCAGCTCTAAGGCGGCCTTGAAGAACCTGAGCAGGGAGAAGAGGAGGATGAAGAAGGAGGAGAAGAAGAGAGCCAAGAGAGAACTTCAAACACAGCAGAGTGAGGACATTGTGCTCAAATGTGGATATTAATATTTACATGTATTTCTAAATCGTAAATAAATGCTAGCAAGAGGTGGCTAACAATGCAATGGGAGTCGATCTATTCCGCCTATAAAGCGCTCTAAAAACATCCAAAAACATCCATTAAAGTTTTATATACACACTGTAAGTATATATGTAGTGTAGTAACATTCATAATAACATGTCATATTTACATATTTTAATCATACTTTAAAGGCCTACTGAAACCCACTACTACCGACCACGCAGTCTGATAGTTTATATATCAATGATGAAATCTTAACATTGCAACACATGCCAATACGGCCGGGTTAACTTACAAAGTGCAATTTTAAATTTCCCGCCACACTTCCGCTTGAAAACGTCTCGGTATGATGACGTATGCGCGTGACGTAGCCAGTTTAACAGAGGTATGGCTTCCCCATTGAAGCCAATACGAAATAGCTCTGTTTTCATCTCATTATTCCACAGTATTCTGGACATCTGTGTTGGTGAATCTGTTGCAATTTGTTCATTGCATTATGGAGAAAGAAGCTGAGCAAGCAAAGAAGAAAGTTGTCGGTGCGAAGAGGATATTTTGCGAGGGAAGTCAGCAACACAACACAGCCGGTGTTTCATTGTTTACATTCCCGAAAGATGCAGTCAAGATCGAAGAACTTGGACAACAGAGACTCTAACCAGGAGGACTTTGATTTGGATACACAGACGCGATACCGTGAGTATGTAGCTGCGCTTCCAAACATTTGATCGCTTGCTATAACTAGCTCGAGCTAGTAGCTAGGAGCTAGGAGCTAGCATAACAAACACCTAAGTGTTTGTTATGCGGGATTAATTTGTGGCATATTAAATATAAGCATGGTTGTGTTGTGGCTAATAGAGTATATATATGTCTTGTGTTTATTTACTGTTGTAGTCATTCCCAGCTGAATATCAGGTCCCACCCGCGCGCTTCCAAACATTTGATCGCTTGCCCGTACGTGCGTGTCATGTACGTAACTTTGGTTAAATATATAAGATTTATGAACCTTGGGTTAGGTGAACGGTCCTTTGGGCTGAGTGAGTGTGTGTGTTGTGCAGGTGTTTGAATTGTATTGGCGGGTTATATATACGGGATCCCGTCCATATAACCCGCTCGAGCTATAACTAGCTCGAGCTAGTAGCTAGGAGCTAGCATAACAAACACCTAGGTGTTTGTTATGCGGGATTAATGTGTGGCATATTAAATATAAGCCTGGTTGTG
This sequence comes from Entelurus aequoreus, assembly GCF_033978785.1. Classification (NCBI taxonomy): domain Eukaryota; kingdom Metazoa; phylum Chordata; class Actinopteri; order Syngnathiformes; family Syngnathidae; genus Entelurus; species Entelurus aequoreus. Next base: position 72,102,021 of record NC_084731.1, read on the forward strand.
TTGTGGCTAATAGAGTATATATATGTCTTGTGTTTATTTACTGTTGTAGTCATTCCCAGCTGAATATCAGGTCCCACCCGCGCGCTTCCAAACATTTGATTGCTTGCCCGTACGTGCGTGTCATGTACGTAACTTTGGTTAAATATATAAGCTTTATGAACCTTGGGTTAGGTGAACGGTTCTTTGGGCTGAGTGAGTGTGTGTGTTGTGCAGGTGTTTGAATTGTATTGGCGGGTTATATATACGGGATCCCGTCCATATAACCCGCTCGAGCTATAACTAGCTCGAGCTAGTAGCTAGGAGCTAGGAGCTAGCATAACAAACACCTAGGTGTTTATATGCGGGATTAATTTGTGGCATATTAAATATAAGCCTGGTTGTGTTGTGGCTAATAGAGTATATATATATGTCTTGTGTTTATTTACTGTTGTAGTCATTCCCAGCTGAATATCAGGTCACCCCCGGCTCTCACAACATCTTCCCTAACTGAATCGCTTCCACTCCCCACTAGTCCTTCACTTGCATTTTCCTCATCCACAAATCTTTCATCCTCGCTCAAATTAAAGGGGAAATCGTCGCTTTCTCGGTCCGAATCTCTCTCACTTCTGGCGGCCATCATTGTAAACAATAGGGAACTTTGCGGATATGTTCAACTGACTACGTCACGCTACTCCCGGTTGGGGCAAGCCTTTTTTTAATCAGATACCAAAAGTTGCGATCTTTATCGTCGTTGTTTTATACTAAATCCTTTCAGCAAAAATATGGCAATATCGCGAAATGATCAAGTATGACACATAGAATAGATCTGCTATCCCCGTTTAAATAAAAAACATTCATTTCAGTAGGCCTGTAAGTATATATGTAGTGTAGTAACATTCATAATAACATGTAATATATACATGTTGTAAGTATATATGTAGTGTAGTAACATTCATAATAACATGTCATATTTACAAATTTTCATCATACTGTAGGTATATATGTAGTATCTAGTAACATTCATAATAACATGTCATATTTACATATTTTCATCATACGGTAAGTATATATGTAGTATCTAGTAACATTCATAATAACATGTCATATTTACATATTTTCATTATACTGTAGGTATACATGTAGTATCTAGTAACATTCATAATAACATGTCATATTTACATATTTTCATCATACTGTAGGTATATAAGTAGTATCTAGTAACATTAACAATAACATGTCATATTTACATATTTTGATCATTTTAGGAATTTCACAGACACATCACAATGTTCGTTTTTCCCTTCAACAACAACAACACTACTAATCATGGCAGACTTGATGAGAGACAACAAATATAATAAAAAAAATCCCTAAGTGTACAGTGTCTGCTTTTACTGGGAAAAAGACTGATGGCATGTTTATATCTTCCCGTTTGGAAGCTCCAGGTGGGAGACATGATTTATCATCTAGAATTAACTTTCACCAACTCAGAGGCCATGCAGCAGCTCAGTATGTAAATATAGCAGCATAAGCTAGTTAGCTCTCTAAAAGTAGTTCCTCTGTGTTAGCGCTTATAATAATAATAAGCTGTATTAATAATATATCACTAATACTTGTTTAATATTCAAGTCACGACATGTAAATGGAATATTTTTGGTGTTTTTTATGTTTTTTAGAGGCTATGTGCGCAATAGACGCAATGACATTATGGCTCTCATTGGTTCCATTCTTAGCTGACTTTTGCTAACATTTGTTTCTGATTTAGAAGGCATAAAAAAAACACCATATGTATACTTGTCTTACATAAGGATTGCAAATGATAGACAATTCCCCCAAAAAAATTCAGTTCCCCCTAAGTGCAATTAGCAATATATCAAATTTTGTTCATATTTTAACTAATAAATATCATAATATAAAAAATTAATATTTCCCCGCGTAGTACTTAGATAATACAAATAATAATAATATAATAATTATTATTATCATTATAATTATAGTAATAATAGTAATAATATAATAATTATTTTTATTATTATTACATCATATTATATATTACAGTATATAATATTGTAATATGATGTATTATGTATTATGTTATATAATATTAAAACACTGAATTATCTCTATTAAGATTGTAATGAACAATTATAAAATGTCTACTTTCAAAGGCTTAATAATGGCAAACGTTGTGGTTGCAGTGGTATGTTAATATAAAATATGAATGTAATAAATGATAACTCTTACATTACAGGTGTGGACAGAGTGGACTCAAGTGAAGATGAACTGGATGAGAGCACCACGAGGGAGAAGGTGGAGGAAGATAAAGGTAATAAAAATGTTAAAACTATTTTTCAACAATATTCTGACTATATTTAACTCTATTTAAAAAATGTTTTCAACTTCATTTCAACTGTATTTCAATTATATTTTAACTATATTTCAATAACATTTCAACTATATTCTGACAACATTTAACTATATGTTTTAACAATATTTAAACAACATTTCAACAACATTTCAACAATATTTCAACTACATTCCAACTATATTTCCACAATATTACAGCTATATTTCAACAATATTTCAATTATATTTAAACTGTATTTGTAATATTTCAGCTGAATTTAACTATTTTTCAAAAATATTTCAATAATATTTCAACAATATTTCAATAATATTTCAACTATATTTCATTTATATTTTAAATAGATGTCAACAATATTTCAGCTATATTTCAAGTATGTTTCAACCATATTTAACTAAATTTCTACTATATTTTAGCCATATTTCAACAATATTTCAGCTATATTTCAACTACATTTTAACAATATTTCAATATTTCAACAATATTTCATTTATATTTGAACTATATTTCAACAATATTTCATTTATATTTGAACTATATTTCAACAATATTTCAGCTATATTTCAAGTATATTCCAACAATGTTACCTATTTTTCAACTACATTTCAACTATATCTCAACTGTATTTCAACTAAACTTCAACAATTTTTTTATTATATTTCAACTGTATTTCAACTATATTTCAATAATATTTCAACTGTCTTCAACATTATTTCAACTATATTTCAACAATATTTCAACAATATTACAGCTATATTTCAACAATATTTTAATTATAGTCTTTCAACTATATATTAACAACATGTAACTATGTTTTAACAATATTACATTTCAACAATATTTCAACTATATTCCAACTATATTTCAACAATGTTACAGCTATATTTCCTCAATGTTTCATTTATATTTCAACTATATTTCAACTGAATTTAAACTATATTTCAGCAATATTTCAAATATAATTCAATTATAATTCAATTATAATTCAATTATAATTCAACTATTTTTCATCAATATTTTAATCATATTTCAACAATATTTCCTTTATATTTTAAATATATGTCAACAATATTTCAGCTATATTTCAAGTATGTTTCAACCATATTTAACTACATTTCTACTATATTTTAGCCATATTTCAACAATATTTCAGCTATATTTTAACACTATTTCAATATTTCAACGATATTTCATTTATGTTTGAACTATATTTCAATATTTCAAGTATATTTAACTATATTGACCTATTTTTCAACTACATTTAAACTATATTACAACAATATTTAAACTATATCTGAACTGTATTTTAACAACACTTCAACAAATGTTTTTTTTATATTTCAACTGTATTTTATTCCAGCTATATTTCAACAGTATTTCAACTATCTTCCAACAATATTTCAACTATCTTTCAACAATATTTGAACTATATTCCAGCTTTATTTCAACAATATTTCAAGTACATGTCAACTATATTTCAACCACATTGCAGCTATATTTCAGCTAAATTTCAACACTATTTCAACTGTATTTCAACTATATTATAGCTTTATTTCAACAATATTTCAAGATATTTCAACTATATTTCAACAATATTTCAGCTGTATTTCAGCTTATTTGAACTACACTTCAAGAATTTTTCAATTATATTTAAATTGTACTTAAACTATATTTCAACTATATTTCAGCTGTATTTCAGCTTTATTTCAACATTATTTCGACTACATTTCAACTATGTTGAAACTTTATTACAACTTTATTTCAACAATATTTCAAGATATTTCATCTATATTTCAACAATATTTCAGCTGTATTTCAGCTTTATTTCAACATTATTTCAACTACATTTCAACTATATTTCAATTATATTTGAATTATAATTAAATTATATTTTAACTATATTTCAGCTGTATTTCAGCTTTATTTCAACTACATTTCAACTATGTTTAAACTATATTACAACTTTATTTCAACAATATTTCAAGATATTTATCTATATTTCAACAATATTTCAGCTGTATTTCAGCTTTATTTCAACAATATTTAAGCTTTATTTGAACATTATTTCAACTACACTTCAACTATATTTCATCAATATTTCAGCTATATTTCAACTATATCTCAACTGTATTTCATCTATACTTCAATAATTTTTCAATTATATTTCAACTATACTTAAACTATATTTCAGCTGCACTTCAGCTTTATTTCAACATTATTTCAACCACATTTCAACTATATTTCAACTATACTACAACAATATTACAACAATATTTCAGCTATATGTCAATACATATGTCAACAATATTTAAGCTACGTATATCTCAACCGTATTTCAACTATACTTCAACAATTTTTCAATTATATTTAAACTATATTTCAACAATATTTCAACTTTATTTCAACAAGATTTCACCTACCTTTCAACTATATTTCAGCCTTATTTCAATAATATTTTAACGATATTTCAACTATATTTCAACACTAGTTCAGCTGTATTTCAACTACACTTCAACTATATTTAAACTATATTACAACAATATTTCAACAATATTTGAGCTATATTTCAACTATATCTCAACCGTATTTCAACTATACTTCAACAATTTTTCAATTATTTTCAAACTATAGTTCAACAATATTTCAACTTTTTTTCAACAAAATTTCACCTACCTTTCAACCATATTTTTAGCTTTATTTCAACTGTATTTCAGCTTTATTTCAACAATATTTCAACTATTTTTCAATTATATTTAAACTACACTCAAACTATATTTCAACAATATTTCAACAACATTTCCCCTACCTTTCAACTATATTTCAGCTTTATTTCAACAATATTTCAAAATATTTCAACTATATTTCAACAATATTTCAGCTGTATTTCAACTACACTTCAACTATATTTAAACTATATTACAACAATATTTCAACAATATTTTAGCTATATTTCAACTATATCTCAACCGTATTTCAACTATACTTCAACAATTTTTCAATTATATTTAAACTATATTTAAACTATAGTTCTACAATATTTCAACTTTATTTCAACAAAATTTTACCTACCTTTCAACCATATTTCAGCTTTATTTCAACAATATTTCAACGATATTTCAAATATATTTCAACAATATTTCAGCTATATTTCAGCTATAGTTCAACAATATTTCAACTTTATTTCAACAAATTTCACCTACCTTTCAACCATATTTCAGCTTTATTTCAACAATATTTCAACAATATTTCAGCTATATTTCAGCTATATTTCAACTATATCTCAACTGTATCTCAACTGTATTTCATCTATACTTCAATAATTTTTCAATTATATTTCAACTATACTTAAACTATATTTCAAGTATATTTCATTTGCACTTCAGCTTTATTTCAACATTATTTCAACTACATTTAAACTATACTTAAACTATATTTCAAGTATATTTCAGCTGCACTTCAGCTTTATTTCAACATTATTTCAACTATATTTCAACTAAATTTAAACTATGCTACAACAATATTACAGCAATATTTCAGCTATATGTCAAAATATATGTCAACAATATTTCAGCTATATCTCGACCGTATTTTCAATTATATTTAAACTATACTCAAACTATATTTCAACAATATTTCAACTTTATTTCAAAAAGATTTCACCTACCTTTCAACTATATTTCAGCTTTATTGCAACAATATTTCAACGATATTTCAACACTATGGCAGCTGTATTTCAGCTGTATTTCAACTACACTTCAACAATATTTCAACTATATCTCAACAGTATTTCAACTATACTTCAACAACTTTTCAATTATATTCAAACTATAATTCAACAATATTTCAACAAAATTTCACCTACCTTTCAACCATATTTCAGCTTTATTTCAACAGTACTTCAGCTTTATTTCAACGATATTTCAACTATATTTCAACAATATTTCAGCTGTATTTCAGCTTTATTTCAACATTATTTCAACTACACTTCAACTATATTTAAACTATATTACAACAATTTTTCAATTATATTTAAACTATACTCAAACTATATTTCAACAATATTTCAACATTTCCCCTACCTTTCAACTATATTTCAGCTTTATTTCAACAATATTTCAAGATATTTCAGCTGTATTTCAACTACACTTCAACTATATTTCAACTACACTTCAACTATAATTAAACTATATTACAACAATATTTCAACAATATTTTAGCTATATTTCAACAATATTTTTGCTGTATTTCAACTATATCTCAACCGTATTTCAACTATACTTCAACTATTTTTTTCAATTATATTTAAACTTTATTCAAACTATAGTTCAACAATATTTCAACTTTATTTCAACAAAATTTCACCTACCTTTCAACCATATTTCAGCTTTATTTCAACAATATTTCAACGATATCTCAACTATATTTCAACAATATTTCAGCTGTATTTCAGCTTTATTTCAACATTATTTCAACTACACTTCAACTATATTACAACAATATTTCAACTATATTTCAACAATATTTTAGCTATATTTCAACTCTATCTCAACTTTATCTCAACTGTATTTCTGTCATGATGCAATTAAGTGCAGTTCAGAGGAACCCAAGGATGCAGATGGATTGTGAGTACAGTTGTTTACTTAAGAAAAAAGTACTCACAACAATGATCCAAACTGGAGGTAACAAAAAGCGACGGTGCGAAGAAGAGAAAATAAAATGAGAACCGTGGGCAAAAGAACAAAAGCTACTATACAAAAATAATTAGACTTGGGTTGGAGTTGCAAGACGTGCAAACACTGGGAATTGCCAAGAAGGTAAGCATCAAAAACTCGGGAAGCATAGAAGTCTTCTGACATGGAGAGTCGAGGTGGAATCGCCGAGTGCCATCCAGCTGTCAAGGTGCAGCTTAAGTAGTGTCAGGAAGATTGGACAAGCTGTGCACGTCTCACAACTCCGCCCACAAGGGGAACACAGGAACTCTAAGAGGAAGAAGAAAAGTAAGAGCCAGGTCTACTGCACCAACAAAGGAAAACTGAACATAAAAACCACAAGGTGGCAGCAGGCGGTGACAGTATTCCCCCCTAATCAACGGACGCCACCTGGCGGACCTCCTGGTTTTCCGGGAAATCTATGATAAAAATCACAAATTAATCCAGAATGGTGTTGACAGTGAAGGCTGGATGATCCTCTACTTGCTGAGGATCTGGGGGAGACACTGGTGGAGGGCTTAGGGCGCTCGAATCGACAGGCTTCAGGCGGTAGACATGGTAGACCGGATACGACTTGAAGGACTTGGGTACCTTCAGTCGAGCTGTGACGGGAGTGATCATCCGCTTCACCTCGTACAGTCCGATGAATCTAGGTGCCAGTTTCTTAGACTCTCCTGGCAGTGTAATGTCTTTGGTGTCACGACATGGACTTTGGCGGCGCAAATTATTGCGTGGATTGCTTTCCCGAGATGCAAAACAACTGGACTGGAGATTGGATGAAGGTAGATTCATGATTTAATTCTAACAAAGTACAAACAAAAGGCGCGCACAAGGCGGAGACACAACTTGACTAATGAAACAAAACTAGCACTTAGGCAGACTATGGGCAAGAAACAAAACACTTACTGTGACACGAATAAACAAAAACTCACGTGGCAAGAAAAGAGCAGCATGAACTATGACAGCATGAAAACTATGGCATGGAATACAAGCATGAACAGAGTGTCATTAAGAGTAGCATAAACGGAGTGTCAGAGGTAGCAAGGGTAATGTCGCCAGGACGACCAACAGAAAATGACAGGCTTAAATACTAGTGACATGATTAGTGACAGGTGCGTGAGTCCATATGCATGACAGGTGAAACCAATGAGTAGTCAGGGAAACAAAAACAATGGAGCGTAAACAGAAACTAAAAAGGGTCCAAAAACCAAACAGGACATAACTAAACAAAACCTGAACAGACATGACAGAGGCCCCCCTTAAGGACAAATACCAGATATCCAAAAAAAACAATGATCATGAGTCATGGGAGGGCGGGAGGGGGACTTGGAGGTGGGTCGCCAGACCACGTGTCCCCGAATCCACCGGCAGAATCAGGTGGCGGCGACGCGTAGACCGCCGCTGAACCTGACGAGGTGGGCGACCCAAGAACGGCCACATCTGTGGCCGACGAGGAGGTCGGCGTACCTGGCGTGGCGGATGCCCAGGAAATGGCCACATCAGTGGCCGAAGAGGAGGTAGGCGCGTCGTCGTTGTGGCAGGCGTGCATGCGCATGTCGTCGTCGTGGCAGGCGGCGAAGCTTGGCGTGGTGCGGCAGGCGAAGCAGGCATGTGCAGCAGACGAAGCAGGCGCGGGTGCAGCAGACGAAGCAGGCATGGAAGCAGCAGACGAAGCAGGCGTGGGTGCAGCAGCAGACAAAGCTTGGCTTGGGTCTTGGTTTGGTGAGTCCTGTCTTGAGTCCTGTCTTGAGTCCTGGCTTGAGTCCTGGCTTGAGTCCTGGCTTGAGTCCTGGCGTCGTGAAGCTGCTACGGGCGGCACTCTGCGTCGTGGAGCTGCTACGGGCGGCACTTGGTGGCGTGGAGCTGCAATGGGTGGCACTTGGCGGCGTGGAGCTGCTACGGGCGGCACTTGGCGGCGTGGAGCTGCTGGAACTTGGCATGGTGCAGGAACTGGTACTTGGCGTGGTGCAGGAACTGGTACTTGGCGTGGTGCAGGAACTGGTACTTGGCGTGGTGCATGTACTGGAACTTGGCGTGGTGCAGGAACTGGAACTTAGCGTGGTGCAGGAACTGGTACTTGGCGTGGTGCAGGGACTAGAACTTGGTGTGGTGCAGGAACTGGAGCTTGGCGTGGTGCAGGAACTGCAGCTTGGCGTGGTGCAGCTGGTGCTAGCCTTGGACTTGGTGCTAGCCTTGGTGCAGGTGGAGGTGGCCTAGCTGGAGGTTGCGGCTTGGCAGGCCGAAAGACTGGTGGTGGTGGCCGGGCTGGAGGTTGCGGCTCGGCAGGCCGAAAGACTGGTGGTGGCGGCCGGGCTGGAGGCTGTGGCTTGGCATGGCGATGAACTGGTGGTGGCGGCCGGGCTGGAGGCTGTAGCTTGGCATGACGATGAACTGGTGGTGGTGGCCACGCTGGAGGCTGCTGCCTGGCTGGGCGCAGCTTAGCCACCCCACCAGCACATCTCCCGGCCCTAGCCCCCCCCTCAAGGAGCGGATACCAGACGCGCTCCCCGCGGTCTGGAACCGTTTTTTGGGGTGGGTGGAGGGAGGTCAGGAGGGGGGCAGAATCCTCCCCTCTAAATTTGCCCAATTGTCTTTTTTTCCTACCCACCTGGGTTTTTGTGGGTGCAGAAAAAGAAAAATTTTGTGGCGTGGGCGTGTCATGAAAATCAGATGGCTTGACATGACTAGACCTGATTTCTAAAAACATCTTCTGATAGTGTTCAATCTTGGACTTTGAGTCTTTTGTTGGCGGTGGCTGACAAAAAGAAAAAGAGTTCAGTACCGGCGCGTCCGGTACTGCTGTGTAGCGGCGATGTCCTCGGACCAGAGGGAGTCAATGGGGATAAGGGAGCCTCTAGGTCGCCACATAAGATTCGACCTCTCCTCTGTCGAATAGCGAAGCGTCTCGGCTTCCATCGCTCGCAACACCATGCGCATACCTTCATCCATATCTTCCAAGTTCCTTGCGAGAAAACTTTTTGTAGCTGGCGACATTCAGTCACGACGTGGACTTTGGCGGCGCAAATTATTGCGTGGATTGCTTTCCCGAGATGCAAAACAATTGGACTTGAGATTGAATGAAGGTAGATACATGATTTAATTCTAACAAAGTACAAACAAAAGGAGTGCACAAGGCAGAGACACAACTTGACTAATGAAACAAAACTAGCACTAGCAGACTATGGGCAAGAAACAAAACACTTACTGTGACACGAATAAACAAAAACTCACGTGGCAAGAAAACAGCAGCATGAACTATGACAGCATGAAAACTATGGCATGGAATACAAGCATGAACAGAGTGTCATTAAGAGTAGCATAAACGGAGTGTCAGGGGTAGCAAGGGTAATGTCGCCAGGATGACCAACAGAAAATGACAGGCTTCAATACTAGTGACATGATTAGTGACAGGTGCGTGTGTCCAAATGAGTCCGGTGCGTGAGTCCAAATGCATGACAGGTGAAACCAATGAGTAGTCATGGAAACAAAAACAATGGAGCGTAAACAGAAACCAAAAAGGGTCCAAAAACCAAACAGGACATAACTAAACAAAACCTGAACAGACATGACATTTGGATGATAACCAAACCCTTTGGCCGGGTTTGTAGTCGGAAGCGGGTGTGCGATGGCGATTTGCCATGGTCTGGTTCTGTCTGGCTGTGCGAGACAAGGCGGCACGGGTATCACGCCACACACGGTGCACACGGCGTAGGAAGGCAGTCACGGAGGGGACAGTGGACTCGACTTCTTAAGAGGAGAAGATGGGCGGTTGGAAACTATGCACCACATGAAAAGGAGACAGGCCAGTAGATGAACAGATGAGGGTGTTACGGGCAAACTCCATCCATGGGAGATAGGTGGACCACAATGATAGATGCTTGTGACGGATCTCCATGTAGCGGTTGAAAATTGAGGACCTCTGTCTAACGCCACATCCATGGGGATCCCGTGAAGTCGAACCACATGGGTGACCAGATGCTTGGCGGTCTCCAGGGAGGAGGGAAGTCTGCGAAGGGGGACAAAATGCTTGAACTTAGAGAATCTATCTACTATGGTGAGGATGACAGAAAACCCCCTGGAGATGGGTAGACCTGTGACAAAGTCCAGAGTGATGTGCGACCATGGACAAGAGGGGATGAGAAGGGGCTGCAGCAACCCCGCAGGAGCTTGATGGGAAGCCTTGCTCCTGGCGCAGACAGGGCATGCAGCCACAAGCCTCTTAGTGTTGGTGTGAATGGTAGGCCAACAGAACCGCTGTGTGAGCAGGAATTCCGTGCGTCTGGCACCTGGGTGGCAGGTAATCCTGGAGGTGTGATCCAACGACAAGACCTCTGGACGGAGGGTTCTCGGCACAAAAAGGCGACCAGGAGGACATCCAGCAGGGGAAGGAGAGTCCTTGATAGCCTCCGACACACGTCTCTCCACCTCCCAGTGTACTGCGCCTAGGATCCGGGACTGAAGAAGGAAAGTCTCTGGGGGAGTGTTTTCTGTAGGAGAGAACATCCTAGACAGGGCTTTTCATTGAGTGAGCCCGGGCGAAAAGTGATACAGAAGTCAAACCTTGTGAGGTACAGGGGGCTTGGCAGGGATTGAGACGTTGGGCAGAGCGGAGGTAGGCTAGGTTCCGATGATCCGTGTAAATGATAAAGGGGTGTTTGGCACCCTCCAGCCAGTGCCTCCATTCTTGAAGGGCGAGGACCACTACTAGAAGCTCTCGGTTCCCGATATCATAGTTCAAGGGTGTCTAAACTTTATCCACCGAGGGCCGCATTCAGTAAAATCTAACGATGCAGGGGCCATTTTGTACATTAAAGATGCTAAAAGCAAACCGATGTACGTCAATATATGCTAAGCTAGCTGAACAAGACATCCATGTTAGCTTTGTGTTATAGGTGACTAAGAAAATTAGTGTAATCTAATAACTAGGGCTGTCAAAAATGACAAGTTAACTCGTGCGAATAATCACAAAAAATATTGCATTAATTACATATATACGCTGATTAATCACACAACTTATTTGGCTCTTTCACCTTCAATGGATTCTAACAATAAAAATGCATTTGTGACCAAGTATCGGGGTCTCTTTTAATTTGTTTGAAATTGTTAAGTTCATTGAAATCATGCAAGCGAGTTTATTCTAAATATTTGTGATTAATCAATATTAATCCAATTTCAAAAATGTGATTGTGAAAGTCTCAATACCGTAGGTTCGCTTTGGACCAACAGAATGCTTTGAGAGCCTGGATTCCAGGTTAGAAAAGTATTTTTATTTTTGCTTTGTGTTCGTCGCTCTCCCAGTCACAACCGTCTCACTCGTGTACATGTCTCTATTTCCCCGCTCTCCCTTCTCATGGCCTTGGGCGCCCCTAATAAGGGAGACAGGTGATTAGATAACCCGCTTCAGCTGGGCAATCCACTCACCTGTCAGCTGCTTCGTAGCCGGCTGCTGCACACGCCCTTACCGCAGGAGACGCGCCGACCACGCCCCCTCACATGCCTCCACCGTCAGACTCAGGCCGGGCAGCCGTCCGGCCGCACCTACTCCCCTCCCCCTTCCGTAGAAGAGCGGGAGAGGAAGTCGGCCACGGCCATCTGCGCCCCCGGCCTGTGGACCACTCGGAAGTTGTAGGGTTGCAAAGCGAGATACCACCGGGTGATCCGCATGTTGGCATCCTTCATGCAGTGGAGCTACCGGAGGGGTTTGTGGTCCGAGCAGAGGCTGAAGGAGCGCCCCAGCAGGTAGTACCGGAGGGCCCCGACCGCCCACCGGATGGCGAGGCACTCCCTCTCCACCGTGCTGTACCTCGCCTCCCGGTCGGATAGCTTCCGGCTGATGAATAGTACGGGCCGGTCGACGCCCTCCACCCGCTGGGCCAACACTGCTCCCAGTCCCCTGCCCGACGCGTCCGCCTGCAGACAGAAGGGGATAGTAAAATTAGGCATGTGCAGCACCGGCTCCTCACAGAGGGCTGTTTTTACCTTCTCAAACACCTCCTAGTACTGCTCCGTCCACCGGACCAGATCTGGAGCACCCTTTCAGGTGAGGTCAGTCAGTGGGCTGGTCAGGTCCGAAAACCGGGGAATGAACCTACGGTAGTAGCCCGCCAGACCCAAAAACTGCCTCACCTCTTTTTTCGTCTTGGGGGGTGGACAGGCTGCGATCGCCGCTGTTTTGTCTACTTGCGGGCGCACCTGCCCTCCTCCCAAGTGGTACCCCAAATACTGTACTTCCCTCCGGCCAACTGCACACTTTGGCGGTGAGCCCCGCCTGTCTCAGGGACTCGAGCACTGCCCCCACCCGCCGTACATGTTCTTCCCAGCCGCTACTCTGGATGATGACATCATCCAGGTAGGCAGCCGCATATGCCGCGTGAGGGCGCAGTATCCGGTCCATGAGGCGCTGGAACGTGGCGGGCGCACCGAACAAGCCAAACGGAAGTGTCACAAATTGGTATAAATCTTCCAGAGTGGAAAAGGCCGTTTTTTCCTTGGACTCTGGCGACAAGGGAATCTGCCAGTAACCCTTGGTAAAATCCAGTGTCATAAAAAAACGAGCAGTACCTAGTCGATCCAAGAGCTCGTCGACCTGAGGCATTGGGTAAGCGTCAAAACATGATATTTCATTTACCTTGTGGTAATCCACACAGAACCGCACAGACCCATCCTTCTTCCCTACCAGAACGATGGGGCTGCACCACGCACTGTGGGATTCTTCTATTATCCCCAACTCCAGCATGGGTTTTAATTCCTCCCGAACCACTTTGCGTTTGTGTTCGAGGAGCCTGTAGGGCCAAGACCGCACCTTAACACCCAGGCTGGTCTCATTGTGATGCTGAATGAGGTTGGTGCGGTCGGGCCGAGGGGAGAACACATCAGAAAAGCGCTGCTGCAGCTTGGCAACATCTGCTCTCTGCGCCAACGTGAGCTGATTATCACAGAGGAGGAGGGAGGGCGGGGCCGAGCGCGGGATCTCTGGCCCGAACTCCTCCTCCTCCTCGACCACCGTCACCATGGGAGGAGGCGGAGCGTCGGATCTCATAATCCACATCACCCACTTGCCGTGTGACCTCAAAGGGTCCTTGCCACCGGGCGAGTAATTTCGAGCTGGACGTTGGAAGCAACACAAGTACTTTTTCTCCCGGTGAAAATTTTCTGAGCTGAGACCCCCTGTTGTACAAGCGCTGTTGACGTTGTTTGGCCTGTAGCAAATTCTCGCGTGACAAGTGCCCCACCGTGTGGAGTTTTGTTCGCATGTCCATGACGTATTGAATTTAGTTTTTGCTGGAGCTTGGACCCTCCTCCCAGCTTTCTTTAATTACGTCCAAAACCCCGTGCGACTTCCTGCCGTATAATAATTCAAAAGGAGCAAATCCTGTGGAGGACTGGGGTACCTCCTGCATTGTAAACAGTAGGGGCTCTAACCATTTATCCCAATTTGGTTTGTCCTCGTGCGTAAACTTACCGATCATGGTTTTCAGCGTCTTATTTAGGCGCTCCACCAACCCGTCCATTTGTGGGTGGTACACGCTGGTGCGGATCACTTTAATTCCCAGTAAACCGTATAGTTCCTTTATCGTGCGTGACATAAAGGACGTGCCCTGGTCAGTCAGAATCTCTTTCGGGATTCCAACTCGGGAGATGACCTGAAACAGCGCCTGCGCGACACTCTTTGCCGAGATAGAGTGCAGTGGCACTGCTTCGGGATAGCGTGTTGCGTAATCCACCAGGACTAGCACAAACGATATCCCCGTGTGCTCGGGTGAAATGGTTGGATGAGGTCCATAGCAATTCTTTCAAAAGGGACCTCCATAAGCGGCAATGGGCGCAAGGGTGCCTTGGGGGTGGCCGCCGGGTTCACCAGCTGGCAGTCCGGGCAGGCAGCACACCAGCGACGCACGTCTGCCCGGCCAATAGAATCGGACCATGACCCCTCGGCAGTATCGGATGAATCCGCGTCGCCACTAAGAACGGCGCGGACACTCCCCTTTCCCACGGTCCGTGAACGCGCCCATTAAACGGTTAGACCCCGGCCAATTTGTACCTAAAATTACGGGGTGCGTAAGATGCGCACTTACAGCAACCTTGACACTATGTTTTTGCACATTATACCAAATTTCCACTGGCACGACAGGGTATTTGTGCACATCCCCATGAATACATTTAATTCTCACCCGTGTTGCCTGCCTCAAAGCCCCGGGTCGAACCAGGTTTTGGTGGATCATGGACTGCCCACAGCCCGAATCCACCATTGCCCGGTATGTACTCCCTTGTGCCCTTACTGGGACGCAATACGTCTCTCCCGGATCGGGGTAGGGCACTGGAGTGCCAACAACCCGCATCACCTGTCCCACCTCCATCAGCGGACACTCCCACCGTACGTGACCGGGTTGCCCGCACTTCCAACACACCTCCCCAGGAAGCCCCATCTCAGCAGCGCCCGGACCCTGTAAGAAAGGAGGAGCAGAGGAGAGATTAAAACCCCGAGACCCCCCCCCCCCCCCCCACCCCCCCCCCCCTTGATGAAGCTGGCGGTTGCCTTTGGCGCGTCCTGCGCCGCATTGTTCTGTTTTGTGTGGGAACCTGCTCGCGGGTCGAGGTCGCGTCTGTCGGGCGATGACGTGGAACCAGTGGCGCCGCCTCTTCCTGCTGCGCATGTCGTCTGCGCGGGGCTGGTATGGGCCTCTCTGCCGTCCTCGGGGTCGCCTCCTCCCGTCGCGCCTCCCGGTGTACCGCCAGGTGGTCTTCAGCCAGCGTCACCGCTGCTGTCAGGTCGCGTGGATGGTGATACCGTACCCACGCTGACAGGCCTGGTCCTAACCAATCTGGCGCCCTAGGCAAGATTTTAGGTGGCGCCCCCCCACATCGGCAGTGAAGTGCCGCAAGAAACCGAATAGCTTTGTCTTTGACCTTTTTTTTTACTTAAAGAAAGCAAATTAACATATTACATGAGAATGTTATGTTATGATTATCTTTAACCGAATCCCAGCAGTGCTCAAATTAAAAAACAGCATTCCCTCTCATGTGATATTGCTTAATTAACATTAATGATGTACACTTTAACAACTATGCTTACAACTATACCTAATATATAAAGGGGTGGAAAAGTGACTATTACCTGCAGGGCAAACATTAGCTAACCAGAAGGCAATAACAATGTAAACAAAAAAGACCTGCTTAAAAGATCCAATACAAATGTCCCTGAGGAATGTAAGGTGGGAGTACTGTAATTACCTAACGTTACATTATTCTTTTCCATAACAATTTAGCCCCCTCCACAATATTAACCCGACGTTAAAACAGAACTAGCTATTTATTGATTAGCAATTGCCGAATCATGTAACATTAGCTTAATGCTAAAAAGCCAGGTTACTATCACATTCTGTAACAGACAAATAATTTCATGTAGGCTAACGTTACCTACCTGCTACCTCTGTCTTTTTCTCGTTTATCCTCCTCTTCTTTTCTATTTTTTCTTCCCCGGGCACCTGACAGTTTTGGCCGTTTTGACATCTTGTGTTGATTTTTTGATGTGGTGACGTCCAAAAAGAGTGGGGGCGCACCGTGCAGGGGGAGGGGGGGGGCGTAATGTTGTAACAAATAATATTTATATTAAATAGGCTTTACTTTGCATTTGAATTAACGTGGGATTATTTTTTGTATTTAGAAATAATAGTGCCAACTTTTTTTTCTTTTTTTTTTCTCCAACATTTGTGGCACTGGCGTGGCGCCCCCTGATGGGCGGCGCCCTTAGCATTTGCCTATATGGCCTATGCCACGGGCCGGCCCTGCACGCTGATGTTCGTGCTGGTATGGCCTCCAAAAATTGCTCCAGCAAGATGAGCTCCAGCATCGGGTTATCGCTTTCCCGTGGTTGAAGCCACCGGGTCGCCGCGTCTTGGAGCTGCTGCCCAAGCACGAACAGACAGTCCTCTGGCCCCAGCCGCATCGCCTGGAACCGGTGTCGGTGGTTCTCTGCGGTGCTGCCGACCCGGTCCAGTATTGCTCGTCGTAAGTCTGGGAAATGTAGGCTAAGTGCCGCCCGCTGTGTTTCCCCGCCAGTAGAGGTAGCAGTCACACCCCCCACTCTTCTTCAGGCCACACGCATGCTGCTGCCGTGGCCTCAAATATGTCCAAAAACGCCTGGGGTTCCTCCGTCTCCACCATGCGTTGCCCGGAGATGGCTGCTGACGTTGGTGGTGCCGCTGCAACCCTGCAGGTTAGCGCCTGCAGGATTTGGCTTTGCCCCACATTGGGCGCCAGTTGTGAAAGTCTCAATACCGTAGGTTCGCTTTGGACCAACAGAATGCTTTGAGAGCCCGGATTCCAGGTTAGAAAAGTATTTTTATTTTTGCTTTGTGTTTGTCACTCTCCCAGTCACCACCGTCTCACTCGTGTGCATGTCTCTATTTCCCAGCTCTCCCTTCTCATGGCCTTGGGTGCCCCTAATAAGGGAGACAGGTGATTAGATAACCCGCTTTAGCTGGGCAATCCACTCACCTGTCAGCTGCTTCGTAGCCGGCTGCTGCACACACCCTTCCCGCAGGAGACGCGCCGACCACACCCCCTCACAGTGACTAATCCGATTTTTTTCAAATGTATCGTTTGACAGCATTACTAATAACATCTCGATAATAATTAATAATTTAAGTGTTACTGTCTGCTGAAAGGGCCAATAAAAAACGACCGGCAGGCTAAAATTGGCCTCCGGGCCGCACTTTGGACACCCCTGTCATAGTTTCTCTCCGCAGGGGAAAGGCGTTTGGAGAAGAAGGCGCAGGGGTGCAACTTCTGATCGGAACTGGAATGCTGGGACAAAACGTTGTCCGATGCGTCCACCTCGAGAAAAAATGGGAGATTTTATTTTTATTTTTATTAAGGATCCCCATTAGCTGGTTGCCTCAACAACCCACTAGTCTTCCTGGTGTCCACAATTCAATACAATTACAAGTAAAAGCATATAATTATAACTACACAATACAGAAAAAAATAATAATAATAAAAGCATCAATAAAAAAACAAGCAAACAATTTACAGTCACAGAATAATAATTACCATATAAATATAACTACATAATATAACACCAAACAAATCATCAATGAGCAAACTAATTTAAAGACTCAGATAAAATATTACTCTCTTTTTAAAAACCTGTTTACTTTCAATGTTGGTGAGAATTCGAGGCAAGTTATTCCACAGCGATAAAGATCTATAAATAAAAGATTTCCGCAAAGCATTCTTCCTGGGACGAGGGAGTACAAAATGCCCCTCACTGGACGCCCTGGTATTGTGATTATGTATAGTACTACTGTGAACTATTTGGGCCATAAGAAAAGCAGGAGTTTTACTACCGGTTACTGATTTGAGCAATATAAGAGTATTAGCCGACAACATGTTCTGCACTGTTAGCCAGGAAAGAGAAGTATGCATTTGGTTCACATTGGTTCTTAGTGAACAACCAAGAACCAGCCTTGCTGCCCTATTCTGGACAATCTGGAGCTTACTGATCTCACCACTTGCAGAACAATAGTCAATATGACACAAGACTAAACTCTTAACAATTTGACAAAGAAGAGGTGGATCAACAAAAGCAGCACATTTCCTGGAAATACCAACAGCCCTTCCCATCTTTGTAACTATATCACTGATATGATTTGACCAGGATAGAGTGCAGTCCAGCATCACTCTAAGGAGCTTGGCACTTCTGACATGTTGAACTGTTAAAATACCTAGCCTCAAATCCAACTTTGGGTCACAAGATAACCCTTGCCTAGTCCCAATATAATACTTTTTGTTTTTGAGGTGTTAAGGACAAGTCTGTTACATACTGTCCAGTCATGCACAGCTTTTAGTTCCTCACTCAATACTACATTAAGTACACTGCATGATGGTGCAGCATGATATAAGGTTGCATCATCAGCATAAAGAACCAATCTTGCACGCCCGGTAGCCCAAGGTAAATCATTGGTGAATATAGAAAAAAGTAAAGGTCCTGGGCAACTTCCCTGTGGAACACCACAATCCAAACTTCTGCTATTAGACAAGCTGCCATTAAGATACACCTGTTGTGATCTTGAGGACAAATAACTCTGTATCCACATTAAACTTGAAGTATTAAAACCATAACATTTAAGTTTCTCAATTAAAAGAGAGTGGTCAATCACGTCAAATGCAGCACTAAAATCTAACAGCACAGCTCCAACCAACATTTTCATTTTTTTTCCATTTATTTATTTATTTCAGGCAATGACAAAGACGTACAAGTTGACAAAACACAATAGTATAAATTAATATAGTGCATTATTGTCCAGTTTTGCCTGAAAGGGAGTGGGAAGAAGATAACTTATTTAATCCCACCCCCAGTTCTCCATTCAGTGATTATTCACATGAGTTTCACTCTCACTTTGTTCAAGGATTATAATACAGATGTTGTATCATAGTGGCATTACCACAGGTAACAATAATTATTACACTGTAACAATCATTTGTATCAACAATGTAGGAATAATGAATATACCAACAATGGTAATATACATCATAGCAATAATGGTAATAGACAACATAGCAATAATGGTAAGGAAACATTGAGCACATGTTAACACTTTGAGACAGAGTATAGCAGCAGGTCAAATTAAAGACCCTCATCTCTATATTTGAACCAGACCCCATGTTTGTATAATAGTTTAAATTGATTAATAGTTTGGCATTGCTTGTGTTGTAAGTCCAGTTTGTTCCATAGTTTTACTCCGCATACAGACACACAAAAACGTTTACGAGTGGTTTGAGCTCTCGGCAATAAGAAATATCCAAAGCCTCTCAAGTTATGAGCTTGCACTCGTCTTATAAAAAAACGTTGTAGATTAGGTGGCAATAATTTGTTAAAAGCTTTATATAAGATTATTAATGTATTATATTTAACAAGGTCATCAAATTTGAGCAACTTTGATTGCATAAACAGATTATGAGTATGTTCTAAATAACCAACGTTGTGAATGATCCGTACTGCTCTTTTCTGTAATATGATCAGAGGATGAATTGTGTTTTGGTAAGTATTCCCCCATACTTCAACACAGTATGTAAGGTATGGCAGTACCAAGGTGCAGTATAGAGTACGGAGTGCATTTTCATTGAGGTATAGTTTTGCTTTGTTTATAATTGAGAGGCTTTTGGAGATTTTTGTTTTAATGTGTCTGACATGAGGTTTCCATAATAGTTTACTATCAATTATTACTCCCAAAAATGTATTCTCATTTACGATTTCAATTTGGGTACCATCAATACTTATTTTCTGTTCAGACGTTATGTTGCGATTTCCAAACATTACTATCTTAGTTTTATTTATATTCAAAGATAATTTATTTGTGTCCATCCATTTTTTTACTATGTTTAGTTCTGTGTTTACTGTATTTATGAGCTCATTATAGTCATCACTACTGTAGAATAAATTTGTGTCGTCTGCAAAAAGTATAAATTTCAGTATTTTGGATGTATTAAACATATCATATACATATCACGGGTCCTGACTGTGGTTTGCGCTTATGCGCCAAACCGCAGCTCAGAGTACCCACCCTTTTTGGATTCACTCGAGGGAGTACTTGAGAGTGCTCCCCCGGGTGATTCCCTCGTTCTACTGGGGGACTTCAATGCTCATGCTGGCAGCGACAGTGAAACCTGGAGAGGCGTGATTGGGAAGAATGGCTGCCCGGATCTGAACCCGAGCGGAGTTTTGTTATTGGACTTTTGTGCCCGTCACGGATTGTCCATAACAAATACCGTGTTCAAACATAAGGGTGTCCATATGTGCACTTGGCACCAGGACACCCTAGGCCGCAGTTCCATGATCGACTTTGTAGTTGTGTCGTCGGATTTGCGGCCTCATGTTTTGGACACTCGGGTGAAGAGAGGGGCGGAGCTTTCTACCGATCACCACCTGGTGGTGAGTTGGCTGCGATGATGGGGGAGGATGCCGGACGGACCTGGCAGGCCCAAACGCATTGTGAGGGTTTGCTGGGAACGTCTGGCAGAGTCTCCTGTCAGAGAGAGTTTCAATTCCCACCTCCGGAAGAACTTTGAACATGTCACGAGGGAGGTGCTGGACATTGAGTCCGAATGGACTATGTTCCGCACCTCTATTGTCGAGGCGGCTGATTGGAGCTGTGGCCGCAAGGTAGTTGGTGCCTGTCGTGGCAGTAATCCTAGAACCCGTTGGTGGACACCGGCGGTGAGGGATGCCGTCAAGCTGAAGAAGGAGTCCTATCGGGTTCTTTTGGCTCATAGGACTCCTGAGGCAGCGGACAGGTACCGACAGGCCAAGCGGTGTGCGGCTTCGGCGGTCGCGGAGGCAAAAACTCGGACATGGGAGGAGTTCGGGGAAGCCATGGAAAACGACTTCCGGACGGCTTCGAAGCGATTCTGGACCACCATCCGCCGCCTCAGGAAGGGGAAGCAGTGCACTATCAACACTGTGTATGGTGAAGATGGTGTTCTGCTGACCTCGACTGCGGATGTTGTGGATCGGTGGAGGGAATACTTCGAAGACCTCCTCAATCCCACCAACACGTCTTCCTATGAGGAAGCAGTGCCTGGGGAATCTGTGCTGGGCTCTCCTATTTCTGGGGCTGAGGTTGCTGAGGTAGTTAAAAAGCTCCTCGGTGGCAAGGCCCCGGGGGTGGATGAGATCCGCCCGGAGTTCCTTAAGGCTCTGGATGCTGTGGGGCTGTCTTGGTTGACAAGACTCTGCAGCATCGCGTGGACATCGGGGGCGGTACCTCTGGATTGGCAGACCGGGGTGGTGGTTCCTCTCTTTAAGAAGGGGAACCGGAGGGTGTGTTCTAACTATCGTGGGATCACACTCCTCAGCCTTCCCGGTAAGGTCTATTCGGGTGAGCTGGAGAGGAGGCTACGCCGAATAGTCAAACCTCGGATTCAGGAGGAACAGGGTGGTTTTCGTCCTGGTCGTGGAACTGTGGACCAGCTCTATACTCTCGGCAGGGTCCTTGAGGGTGCATGGGAGTTTGCCCAACCAGTCTACATGTGTTTTGTGGACTTGGAGAAGGCATTCGACCGTGTCCCTCGGGAAGTCCTGTGGGGAGTGCTCAGAGAGTATGGGGTATCGGACTGTCTGATTGTGGCGGTCCGCTCCCTGTATGATCAGTGCCAGAGTTTGGTCCACATTGCCGGCAGTAAGTCGGACACGTTTCCAGTGAGGGTTGGACTCCGCCAAGGCTGCCCTTTGTCACCGATTCTGTTCATAACTTTTATGGACATAATTTCTAGGCGCAGTCAAGGCGTTGAGGGGATCTGGTTTGGTGGCTGCAGGATTAGGTCTCTGCTTTTTGCAGATGATGTGGTCCTGATGGCTTCATCTGGCCAGGATCTTCAGCTCTCGCTGGATCGGTTCGCAGCTGAGTGTGAAGCGACTGGGATGAGAATCAGCACCTCCAAGTCCGAATCCATGGTTCTCGCCCGGAAAAGGGTGGAGTGCCACCTCCGGGTTGCGGAGGAGACCCTGCCCCAAGTGGAGGAGTTCAAGTACCTCTGAGTCTTGTTCACGAGTGAGGGAAGAGTGGATCGTGAGATCGACAGGCGGATCGGTGCGGCGTCTTCAGTAATGCGGACGCTGTATCGATCCGTTGTTGTGAAGAAGGAGCTGAGCCGGAAGGCAAAGCTCTCAATTTACCGGTCGATCTACGTTCCCATCCTCACCTATGGTCATGAGCTTTGGGTTATGACCGAAAGGACAAGATCACGGGTACAAACGGCCGAAATGAGTTTCCTCCGCCGGGTGGCGGGGCTCTCCCTTAGAGATAGGGTGAGAAGCTCTGCCATCCGGGGGGAGCTCAAAGTAAAGCCGCTGCTCCTCCACGTCGAGAGGAGCCAGATGAGGTGGTTCGGGCATCTGGTCAGGATGCCACCCGAACGCCACCCTAGGGAGGTGTTTAGGGCACGTCCGACCGGTAGGAGGCCACGGGGAAGACCCAGGACACGTTGGGAAGACTATGTCTCCCGGCTGGCCTGGGAACGCCTCGGGATCCCCCGGGAGGAGCTGGACGAAGTGGCTGGGGAGAGGGAAGTCTGGGCTTCCCTGCTTAAGCTGCTGCCCCCGCGACCCGACCTCGGATAAGCGGAAGAAGATGGATGGATGGATGGATAAACATATCATTAATATATACATTAAACAGTTTTGGCCCCAACACGGACCCTTGGGGGACACCACAAGCAATGCCAAGAGTATCAGATAAAAATTGGCCCATTTTAACAAACTGTACCCTCCCTGTTAAATAACTTTTTAACCAGTCACCAGCCAGCCCCCTAATTCCATATCTTCCCATTATATCTAGTAGAATTGAATGATTAATGGTATCAAATGCTTTCTTTAGGTCAATAAAAACACCAACTGCATATCTTTTATGCTCCAGTGCATTAGTAATTTCCTCAATAGCTTCAGTTATTGCCATTGAAGTTGTTCTTTTGGACCTAAAGCCATACTGACCGTCATTGATTATATGATGCTTCTCAAGAAAAGATTCAAGTCAAGAGTTAAATAGTTTCTCTAAGATTTTTGAGAACTGAGGCAAAAGAGAGATTGGTCTGTAATTGGTGAAAGCGTGTTTGCTGTCACTTTTGAAGAGCGGAGTTACTTTAGCGATTTTCATTTGACTTGGAAAGCAGCCAGTCTGGAATGATACATTACATATATAAGTTAATGGTTTTACAATATTCAGGATAACCTTTTGAACCAATATCATGTTGATACCATGGCAGTCAGTGGAGCACTTACTTTTACACTTCCGCACAATGTTTGTCACTTCCTGCTCATTTGTAGCTGAGAGGAAGAATGACGAAGAATTCTGTTCAATAGTTGATTTTGTAACTCCATTTTCTGGGATATCAACAGCCAATTTAGGACCAACATTTACAAAAAAACTATTGAACTTGTTTACTACATTACTCATATTATAATCTTCACCGTTTTCATCAATAAAGTAATCAGGATATGTCAACTTGGAACATCCTTGTTTTATTAGACTATTCAAAACATCCCAAGTTCCTTTTATATTATTTTTGTTTTCATATAGTTTTTTTTTATAATATAACCGTTTGCTTGTTCTTATAATATCAGTTAATTTATTTTTGTACTTCTTGTATCGTTGTTCGACTTCTTTTGTTTTTATTTTGATGAAAAGTTTGTAGAGATTGTTTTTCTTTTTACAGGCATTAATTATCCCTTTTGTGATCCAAGGGCTATTTTTATTTTTTCCTTTTATAAAATATTCTTTTACGGGGCAATGTTTATTATGCAGGGAAGTAAAGATGTCTAAAAAATTACAATAAGCACTGTCCACATTAGGTTCTTTGTATACTGAAGTCCAATCCTGAACTGCTAAACTATTGTTTAGAGCACAGATTGTTTCCTCAGTTGTCATTCGTTTAGAGATTTTTGCCATAGTGTCTTTGGTTTTCTTGAGATGACAGTCATATAAAGTAAAAACAGGTAAATGGTCAGTGATATCACATATAAATAGGCCACTGGTGACTTGATTTCCCACAATGTTTGTAAAAATGTTGTCAATGATTGTGGCACTATGTGTTGTTATTCTGCTTGGTTTGGTTATGGTTGGATATAGAGACACGCTGTACATTGTGTCAATGAAGTCATGTTTTTGCTTGGTTGAGTTTAACAAATCAATGTTAAAATCACCACAGATAAATATGTTTTTTTGGTTCACAGAGGAAAATAGTTTACCCATCCACTCATTGACAGTTTCTATGCTTGAACCAGGTGCCCGGTATACACAGCTCATGAAGATATTTGTCTTTCTGTCATTTAGGATTTCCACTGTTAAACATTCAAATAATCCATCGGCTGCTATGGTCATGTTTGTTAAAACTTTAAATGTAACAGATTTATGAATGTACAATGCGACCCCTCCTCCTATTTTATTTATTCTGTTTATGTATGTTAATTCATAGTCATTCAGACTAAAATCAATACCTTTATCACTGTTGAACCAGGTTTCAGTGATTGCAATAATGGTAAATGGATGACTAAATTCTTTCAAGTAATCCTTGATAGCCTCAAAGTTAGTGTACATGCTTCGACTATTGAAATGTATTATAGATGGACTATCTTCTGATTTTACACTGTTTTTATAATGTTCGCGGGTAAAATAATTACAGTTTTTAACAATCGCAGAGAAAAAATTATTATCAGGGTCTATGTCCATATCAGTCTCTGTTGTGGTGTGCTCTTGATACTCACACATGTCCAGTTCTTTTTGTTGATGTTGGAGGATCTTCTGTAACATGTCCATATTAATACTTGGTGTGGTCTGTGTTCTTGGTGTGGGTAGCATTGAGATGATGTAAAAGTCACAAGCTACATTGATACCAAGTACTGCATCAATGTCAATACTTATCAAGATCTTCTATTTTCCTTATCACCAAGACTTTTGCTTCCTCCGGCGTCCCATTTAGTTTGATGAAGATCTTACAGTTCGTTACCCAGGTTTGTTGAATCTTGCTTTGCCTTTTAAGTTGTCGTGCGACCCTTGCCATGTCAGCATTTTTCTTGGTCAAGTGTTCATTGATGAAAACATCTGTTCCTTTGAGTTTGCGTCCTTGCCTTAATAGTGCGATCTTCTTCTTTCTGTTTGCGAATCTCATGATGACAGCGGGTGGTCTCTGGTTCCTCATGGGCAGTGGGTGACCAGCCTCGATGTGCTCCAGGTCCATCTCTATCCCCCTGCTTTGGAGATAGGAGGCCACCTGCTGCTCCACCGACTGTGCCTCCTGCACGCTGGGCTCCCCGCTGTCCGCGGCCACCGCACGCGCGTAATTGCGTGGCTTGATCTTGATCCCGGTGATGACCACATCATTCATGCGGGAATATTGCTCCAGCTCGTCCACTCGCTGCTCCAGGTCCACAATGCGCCAATCTTTTTCCACGTTCTGGAGGCGTAATTGTTTCACCTCTTCCAGTAGACCCAAAAGCTGCTCCTGGTGCTCCCTCACCGCAGTCACATCACCGCACAGGGAAAGGAGTGTGAGCCTCATCTCCTCGAACTCCTCCGATGTGGGGCTTTTCCTCGGTGCAGGCATCACGGTCTATCTGCCGACGCATCCAGCAACAGAAGGAAAAATCCACCTCCGTATCTCAGGCCGGTAATGCTAGCCGGCTCCGGTGTGCTAGCTCGCAGCACCGATCGACACAAAGCTACAAAGTGTCACGGCACAGTGACACAGCGAAGCCAAAAAAGCACAAAAAGTACAAAAAAGTACAAAAAGTTGTACTAGCTTTGCACAAGGCGATTGCCAAACTCAACAGCCCCACTTCGAAAACAGCCAAACGCGCGCGAACTCCAAACCGGAAGTGACGTGGATATATAAATATACACATAGAACATAGAATTATCTATAGCATTAAGCCAATCGTCCGTCATTTGTATAAGAGCAGTGGACGTAGAGTGGCCCGTTCTATATGCATGTTGAGAATCAGTTGCTAGCCCATTTGATTGAAAGTAAGCTTGAATTTGTGCATACACACATTTCTCCAGTATTTTACATAACCCAGGTAGGATGCTAATTGGTCTAGAATTGCCCTCATTGAAAGCCAATTTGGTATCCTTATGTAGAGGAGTAACCTTAGCCACCTTCCATATCTTTGGACACAGGCCCACTTGTAAACATTTATTAAAAATATGACAAGCAGGCACTGATATGATACCAGCAGTCATTTTCAGTAATTTACTATCCAGGTTGTCTACACCAGCTACTTTATTGTCCGGAAGAGAGTGTAGTAACCTCTCAACCTCACTGACTTCAACCTGATGAAAATTGAATTCACAGTCCTTATTATCCATTATAATATTCCTAATGAGGTCAGCTGATTTGTTGTTATTGGATATATGATCAGGATTAGAGTGAACTAACACCGGAGAGGAGGTAAAAAGGCATTTAAGGCGTCGAAAAGCCTGGTCAGTCTCCGAAGACCACACAAAGGGAACCTTAGAGGTCGTTAATTTATTTAACGGCTGAGCTACTTTGCTGAAGTCTCTAATAAAACATCGGTAAAAATTAGTAAACCCCAGAAACCTCTGCAGCAGCTTCCTGGAGGACGGCGTTGGCCAGTCTACAACCCCTTGGACCTTAGCTGGGTCTGGCTTAACCTGCCCCCTCTCCACAATCAACCCCAAAAACCACACTGTGGGCGAATGAAAAGTGCACTTTTGGGGCTTGACAAATAATCGGTTCTCCAAAAGTCTCTGCAAGACCAAACGGACATGCTGAGCCAGGTCCGTTTGGCAGCAGGCAATGACAATTTCAACTATACTTCAAGAATTTTTAAATTATATTTTAACTATACTTAAAATATACAGTATTCCAACTATATTTCCGCTGTATTTCACCAGTATTTCAACTGTATTTCAGCTTTATTTCAAAAATATTTCAACTATATTTCAACAATATTTCAGCTATATTTGAACTATATCCCAACTGCATTTCAATTATACTTCAAAATTTTTTCAATTATATTTAAACTAAACTTAAACAATATTTTAACTGTATTTCAGCTGTATTTCAACAATATTTCAACTATCTTTCAACAATATTTCAACCATATTTCATCTTTATTTCAACTATATTTCAGCATGATTGATTGATTTTATTTCAACAAAATTTCAAGTATATTTCAACAATCTTATAACAATATTTCAGCTATCTTTCAACAATATTTCAACCATATTTAATCTTTATTTCAACTACATTTCAGCTATATTTCAACAATATTTCAACTGTATTTGAGCTTTATTTCAACTATATTTCAAGATATTTCAACTATATTTCAACAAATCACTATACTACAACAATATTTAAATCATATTTCAGCTATATTTCAACTCTATCTCAACTGTATTTAAACTATACTTCAATAGTTTTTCAATTACATTTAAACTATACTTAAACTATATTTAAACTGTATTTCACCAATATTTCATCTATCTTTCTCCAATATTTCAACTGTATTTCAGCTTTATTTCAACAATATTTCAACTATATTTAAACAATATTTCAGCTATATTTTAACTATATCCCAACTGTATTTAAACAGTATTTCAAAATGTTTTCAATTATATTTAAACTAAACTTAAACAATATTTTAACTGTATTTTAGCTGTATTTCAACAATATTTCAACTATCTTTCAACAATATTTCAGCTTTAGTTCAACAAAATTTCAAGTATTTTTCAACAATCTTTGAACAATATTTCTGCTGTATTTCAACACTATTTCAACTGTATCTCAGCTATATTTCAACAATATTTCAGCTGTATTTCAACTATACTTCAACAATTTTTCAATTATATTTCAACTATACTTAAACAATATTTCAACTATCTTTTAACAATATTTCAACTATATTTCTGCTGTATTTCAACAATATTTCATCTTTATTTCAACTATATTTCAACAATATTTCAACTGTATTTTAGCTTTATTTCAACAATATTTCAACTGTATTTTAGCTTTATTTCAACAATATTTCAAGATATTTCAACTATATTTCAACAAATCACTATACTACAACAATATTTCAACTATATTTCAGCTATATTTCAACTCTATCTCAACTGTATTTAAACTATACTTCAAGATGTTTTCAATTACATTCAAACTATACTTAAACTATCTTTCAACAATTTTTCAATTATATTTCAACTATACTTAAACAATATTTCAACTATCCTTCAACAATATTTCAACTATATTTCCGCTGTATTTCAACAATATTTCAACCATATTTCATCTTTATTTCAACTATATTTCAACAATATTTCAACTGTATTTTAGCTTTATTTCAACAATATTTCAAGATATTTCAACTATATTTCAACAAATCACTATACTACAACAATATTTCAACTATATTTCAGCTATATTTCAACTCTATCTCAACTGTATTTAAACTATACTTCAAGATGTTTTCAATTACATTCAAACTATACTTAAACTATCTTTCAACAATTTTTCAATTATATTTCAACTATACTTAAACAATATTTCAACTATCCTTCAACAATATTTCAACTATATTTCCGCTGTATTTCAACAATATTTCAACCATATTTCATCTTTATTTCAACTTTATTTCAACAATATTTCAACTGTATTTTAGCTTTATTTCAACAATATTTCAAGATATTTCAACTATATTTCAACAAATCACTATACTACACTATTTCAACTATATTTCAGCTATATTTCAACTCTATCTCAACTGTATTTAAAATATACTTCAAGATTTTTTCAATTACATTTAAACTATACTTAAACTATATTTCAACAATTTTTCAATTATATTTCAACTATACTTAAACAATATTTCAACTATCCTTCAACAATATTTCAACTATATTTCCGCTGTATTTCAACAATATTTCAACCATATTTCATCTTTATTTCAACTATATTTCAGCTATATTTCAACAATATTTCAACAATATTTCAACTGTATTTTAGCTTTATTTCAACAATATTTCAAGATATTTCAACTGTATTTCAACAAATCACTATACTACAACAATATTTCAACTATATTTCAGCTATATTTCAACTCTATCTCAACTGTATTTAAACTATACTTCAAGATTTTTTCAATTACATTTAAACTATACTTAAACTACATTTAACTGTATTTCATCAATATTTCATCTATCTTTCTCCAATATTTCAACTGTATTTCAGCTTTATTTCAACAATATTTCAATTATATTTAAACAATATTTCAGCTATATTTCAATTATATCCCAACTGTATTCAAACAGTATTTCAAAATGTTTTCAATTATATTTAAACTAATCTTAAACAATATTTTAACTGTATTTTAGCTGTATTTTAACAATATTTCAACTATCTTTCAACAATATTTTAACTATATTTCAGCTTTATTTCAACAATATTTCAAGTATTTTTCAACAATCTTTTAACAATATTTCTGCTGTATTTCAACACTATTTTTACTGTATTTCAGCTATATTTCAACAATATTTCAACAATATTTCAGCTGTATTTCAACTATACTTCAACAATTTTTCAATTATATTTCAACTATACTTAAACAATATTTCAACTATCTTTCAACAATATTTCAACTATATTTCCGCTGTATTTCAACCATATTTCCGCTGTATTTCAACAATATTTCTGCTGTATTTCAACTCTAGTTGATGGATATTTGATGGCTGTTTCCCTTTGCAGAAAACATCTTGCAGCGCCTGGTCAGTACTTTGAGGTTCCTCCTGGTGTTTCTGCAGTCTCTGGCGGACGACCTGACTCAGAGCCTGAACTCCCTCTGCAAAGAGAACTTGGACATTTCCAAAGTGTTGCTCCTGGAGCGAGCTCTGCTCAGCCAGCAGCAGAAGAAGGTGAGAAGCTGAGAAGATGAGGTGAAACATCTTCTCACAAACCATGTTCTCCATGTTCCTGAGCAGGGCAAAGAGGTGAGCCAGGAAAGCGTCAAGCAGTTCTACGACAGCTGGCTGTCACGTCAGAACACCTTGTCGTCGCCAGGAGATGTAGAAGATCCACCTTCACCGCCGCCTGCGCTGTCCTCCTCACGCCACGCCTACGCCCAGCTGAGGAACCAGGCCTCCAAGACGTCCTGGGCCAGCAGTGTGTCCAGGTAGTGTCTTCACACTCACAAGGATTGAGGTGAAGGTGGAATAGCAAACTCTGCTCCAAGGATGCAGCATTTCATCTTCTTCAATGTTTGAAAATATGCATATATCTTCATGGAAACATCTGCTTGTTTTCTGTCAAACATGCAAATGACTTGATTGGATGTCAGCTGTGGGACTGAAGAGACCATGCTGGGATCCAGGCAGCCCACCCAGGAGGAGCTGGAAGAACCTCCTGGAACACCTGCTGCTGACCATCTCAGGAGGACACTCTTCAGGTCTGCTCATGTGGACTGGACCTCCTACGAAGACCATGGACTCTCTCCTAGGTGCACACCTGCTGGAGGGTGGAACGGGGGGACGGATGATTGAAGGGAGGGATGGATGCTTGGATGGATGGATGGACAGATGATTGGAGAGGAAGATGGATGGATGAAAGGAGGGATAAAGGATGGATGGGTTATTGGAGGGATGGATGGATGAAAGGACGGATAAAAAGATGGATGGGTTATTGGAGGGATGGATGGATGAAAGGAGGGTTTAAAAGATGGATGGTTTATTGGAGGAATGGATGGATGGATGCTTGGAGAGATGGATGGATGGATGGAGGGATAAAAAGATGGATGGCTTATTGGAGTGATAGATGGATGGATGCTTGGATGGATGGATAGATGATTGGAGAGGAAGATGGATAGATGAAAGGAGGGATAAAAAGATGGATGGTTATTGGAGGGATGGATGGATGAAAGGAGGGATAAAAAGATGGATGGGTTATTGGCGGGAGGGATGGATGGATGAAAGGAGGGATTAAAAGATGGATGGGTTATTGGAGGGATGGATGCTTGGATAGGTGGATGGATGGAGGGAGGGATAACACGATGGATGGCTTATTGGAGTGATGGATGGATGGATGCTTAGATGGATTGATGGATGATTATGTGACTGAAAATAAACTTATTTAATTTAATTTCATTTCATAGATGATTGGAGAGGAAGATGAATGGTTGAAAGGAGGGATAAAAAGATGAATGGGTTATTGGAGGGATGGATGGATGAAAGGAGGGATAAAAAGATGGATGGGTTATTGGAGGAATGGATGGATGGATGCTTGGAGAGGTGGATGGATGGATGGCTTATTGGAGTGATGGATGGATGGATGCTTGGATGGATAGATGATTGGAGAGGAAAATGGATGGATGAAAGGAGGGATAAAAAGATGGATGGGTTATTGGAGGGATGGATGGATGAAAGGAGGGATAAAAAGATGGATGGGTTATTGTAGGGAGAGATGGGTGGATGAAAGGAAGGTTTAAAAGATGGATGGGTTATTGGAGGAATGGATGGATGGATGGAGGGATAACAAGATGGATGGTTTATTGGAGTGATGGATGGGTGGATGCTTGGAGGGATAGATGGATAGATGATTGGAGAGGAAGATGGATGATGAAAGGAGGGATAAAAAGATGGATGTTATTGGAGAGATGGATGGATGAAAGGAGGGATAAAAAGATGGATGGGTTATTGGAGGGAGGGATGGATGAATGAAAGGAGGGCTTAAAAGATGTCTGGGTTATTGGAGGTTATATGGATGGATGGATGCTTGGAGAGGTGGATGGATGGAGGGGTAACAAGATGGACGGCTTATTGGAGTGATGGATGGATGGATGCTTGTAGGGATGGATGCTTGGATGGATGGATGGATGGATGGATGGATGGATGGATGATTGGAGAGGAAGATGGATAGGTGAAAGGAGGGATAAAAAGATGGATGGGTTATAGGAGGGATGGATGGATGAAAGGATGGATAAAAAGATGGATGGGTTATTGGAGGGAGGGATGGGTGAATGAAAGGAGGGCTTAAAAGATGTCTGGGTTATTGGAGGTTATATGGATGGATGGATGCTTGGAGAGGTGGATGGATGGAGGGATAACAAGATGGATGGCTTATTGGAGTGATGGATGCTTGGATGGATGGATGGATGGCTGGATAGATGATTGGAGAGGAAGATGGATAGGTGAAAGGAGGGATAAAAAGATGGATGGGTTATAGGAGGGTTGGATGGATGAAAGGATGGATAAAAAGATGGATGGGTTATTGGAGGGATGGATGTTTGGTGAGGTGGATGGATGGATGGCTTATTGGAGTGATGATGGATGGATGCTTGGAGCGGTAGGATGGATGGATGGGTGGATAGATGGATAGAGAGATGGATGGATGGAGTGAGGGAGAGATGCAAGGGTGGGTGGAGGAATGGATGATGAAAGGAGGGATACAAAGATGGATGGATAGATGTATGGAAGGATAGATAAATGGAGGGAGAGATGGGGGTTGGGATTGAGGGATGGATAGAGGGTTGGATGCTCAGCGGAATAGCTGGATGGATGAAAGAATGGATGACTGAAAGGGGGATAAAAAGATGGATGGATTATTGGAGGGCTGGATGGATGGATGAATAGATGGATGGATGATGGAGAGATCCAAGCATGGATGGAGGTTTAGAGGGATAGGTGAATGAATGAAGGGATGAATGAAAAGAGGGATACAAAGATGGATGGATTATTGCAGGGATGGATGGAAGGATTGATAGATAGATGGATGGATGGATAGCTAGATGGAGAGATGGAGGGTTGGATTGAGGGATAGATGGAGGGTTGAATGGATAGATGGATAAATGGATGAATGAAAGGGGGATGAAAGGAAGGATGGATTATTGGAAGCGATGGTTGGATGAATGGATGAGGCAGGGATACAAAGATGGATGGTTATTGGACGGATAGATGGATGGAGGTAGGAATAAAAAGATGGATGGATAATTGGAGGGATGGCTGGAAGGATGTATATTTATGTATTTATGGATGGTGAGATTGACGGATGGTGGGTTGGATGTTCCTGAGATGTTCCTTTTATGTGTGCAGTATGTGTGAAGGAACCTTACAAGAATATGAAGACAATGTGGAAGAGGATGAAAAGAGACATGATGAAGAAGAGTTGGATGAAGAGAAGTTGGATGAAGATAAGTTGGATGGAGAGGAGCGGGAACAACGTGAGGGAGTTGATGATGGTGATGTTGATGAAGAGCTGCATCATTTTGAAGAAGACTACCCAGAATTCACCTGTGTGGAGGAGACAACTTTCAAACCTTTAAGTCAGGAAACCAGGAACCTGACTGCCAGTGAACTGCTGCTCAACAAGTCAGTATTATTATTCATCATACATCAATATATATTATTATTAATCATCGTGCATCAATGTCTATTATTATTATTAATCATACATCAATATATATTATTATTAATCATCATACATCAATATATATTATTATTAATCATACATCAATATATATTAATATTCATCACACATCAATATATATTATTATTCATCATACATCAATATATATTATTATTATTAATCATACATCAATATATGTTATTATTCATCATACATGATCAATATCTATTATTATTATTCATCATACACCAATATCTATTATTATTATTTATCATACATCAATATATATTATTATTATTCATCATACATCAATATCTATTATTATTCATCATACATAAATATATATTATTATTATTCATCATACATCAATATATATTGTTATTATTCATCATACATCAATATCTATTATTATTATTATTCATACATCAGTATATATTATTCTTCATACATCAATGTATATTATTATTATTCATCATACATCAATATCTATTATTATTCATCATACATCAATATCTGTTATTATTATTCATCATACATCAATATATATTATTATTCATCATACATCAATATATATTATTATTGTTCATCATACATCAATATCTATAATTATTCATCATACATCAATATCTATTATTATTATTATTCATACATCAATATCTATTATTATTCATCATACATCAATATCTATTATTATTATTATTCATACATAATATATGGGCTCACCACTCATGGGAGGGGCCATAGAGGTCGGGTGCAATGTGAGCTGGGCGGCAACCGAAGGCAGGGCACTTGGCGGTCCGATCCTCGGCTACATAAGCTAGCTCTTGGGACGTGGAATGTCACCTCGCTGGGGGGGAAGAAGCCTGAGGTAGTGCGCGAGGTGGAGAAGTTCCGGCTGGATATAGTCGGACTCAATTCGACGCACAGCATGGGCTGTGGAACCAGTTCTCTCGAGAGGGGCTGGACTCGCTTCCACACTGGCGTTGCAGATGTTCCGCACCTCTATTGTCGAGGCGGCTGATGGTAGCTGTGGCCGCAAAGGTAATTGGTGCCTGTCGTGGAGGTAATCCTAAAACCCTCAGGTGGACAACAGTGGTGAGGGATGCCTTCAAACTGAAGAAAGAGTCCTATCGATTTCTTTGGGTTCATAGGACTCCGGAGGTAGCGGACAAGTACCGACAGGCCAAGCGGTGTGCGGCTTCAAAGGTCGCAAAGGCAAAACCTTGGACATGGGAGGAGTTCGGGGAAGCCATGGAAAACGACTTCCGGACGGCTTCAAAAGCGATTCTGGACCACCATCCGCCGCCTCAGGAAGGGGAAGCTGTGCACTGTCAACACTGTGTATGGTGAGGATGGTGTTCTGCTGACCTCAACTGTGGATGTTGTGGATTGGTGGAGGGAATACTTCGAAGACCTCCTCAATCCCACCAACACGTCTTCCTATGAGGAAGCAGTGCCTGGGGAATCTGTGGTGGGCTCTCTTATTTCTGGGGCTGAGGTTGCTGAAGTAGTTAAAAAGCTCCTCTGTGGCAAAGCCCCAGGAGTGGATGAGATCCGCCCGGAGTTCCTTAAGGCTCTGGATGCTGTGGGGCTGTCTTGGTTGACAAGACTCTGCAGCATCGCATGGACATCGGGGGCAGTACCTCTGTATTGGCAGACCGGGGTGGTGGTTCCTCTCTTTAAGAAGGGGAACCGGAGGGTGTGTTCCAACTATTGTGGGATCACACCCCTCAGCCTTCCTGGTAAGGTCTATTCAGGTGTACTGGAGAGGAGGCGAACCTCGGATTCAGGAGGAACAATGTGGTTTTTGTGCTGGTCGTGGAACTGTGGACCAGCACTATACTATACTCTCGGCAGGGTCCTTGGGGTGTATGGGAGTTTGCCCAACCAGTCTACATGTGCTTTGTGGACTTGGAGAAGGCATTCGACCGTGTACCTTTAGGAAGTCCTGTGGGGAGTGCTCAGAGAGTATGGGTTATCGGACTGTTTGATTGTGGCGGTCCGCTCCCTGTACGATCAGTGTCAGAGCTTGGTCCGCATTGCCGGCAGTAAGTCGGACACGTTTCCAGTGAGGGTTGGACTCCGCCAAGGCCTTCTTTTGTCACCGATTTTGTTCATAACTTTTTTGGACAGAATTTCTAGGCGCAGTCAGGGCGTTGATGGGATCTGGTTTGGTGGCTGCAGGATTAGGTTTCTGCTTTTTGCAGATGATGTGGTCCTGATGGCTTCGTCTGGCCAGGATCTTCAGCTCACTGGATCGGTTCTCAGCCGAGTGTGAAGCAACTGGGATGAGAATCAGCACCTTCAAGCCTGAGTCCATGGTTTTCGCCCGGAAAAGGGTGGAGTGCCATCTACGGGTTGTGGAGGAGACCCTGCCCCAAGTGGAGGAGTTCAAGTACCTCGGAATCTTGTTCACAAGTGAGGTAAGAGTGAATCGTGAGATCAACAGGTGGATCGGTGCGGCGTCTTCAGTAATGTGGAGGTTGTATCGATCCGTTGTGGTGAAGAAGGAGCTGAACCAGAAGGCAAAGCTCTCAATTTACCGGCCGATCTACGTTCCCATCCTCACCTGAGGTCATGAGCTTTGGGTTATGAGCGAAAGGACAAGATCACGGGTACAAGCAGCCGAAATGAGTTTTCTGCGCCGGGTGGCGGGGCTCTCCCTTAGAGATAGGGTGAGAAGCTCTGCCATCCGGGGGGAGCTCAAAGTAAAGCCGCTGCTCCTCCACATGGAGAGGAGCCGGATGAGGTGGTTCGGGCATCTGGTCAGGATGCCACCCGAACGCCTCCCTAGGGAGGTGTTTAGGGCAAGTCCGACCGATAGGAGGCCACGGGAAGACCCAGGACACGTTGGGAAGACTATGGCCTGGGAACGCCTCGGGATCCCCCGGAAAGAGCTGGAGGAAGTGGCTGGGGAGAGGAAAGTCTGGACTTCTCTGCTTAGGTTGCTGCCTCCGCGACCCGACCTCGGATAAGCGAAAGAAGATGGATGGATGGATTAATCATCTATCAATATCTATTCTCTATTATTATTTATCATACATCAATACATATTATTACCAATCATCTATCAATATGTTTTCTGTATTATTATTAATCATGTATCAATATGTATTATGTATAATTATTAATCATTAATCAATATATATTCTTTATTATTATTAATAATGTATAAATATATATTCTGTATTATTATTAATCATGTATCAATATATATTCTTTATTATTAATAATAATTTATTAATATGTATTCTGTAATATTATTAATCATTTATCAATATAAATTATTTATGATTCTTAATCAATTATCAATATATATTTTTTATTATTATTAGTCTTGTATCAATATATTGTGGCAAATGCAAGAAACACAGCGTTGTTTCTTTGAGGTCTTTATTGTAAGACTGCCAACATAAGAATGCACAATAAAACACAATATGCACATTTATAGTGTGCCCAAGAACGTACATAAAACCACACCCATTCTGCTGAGTGTGAGCATGGTCCTAGTGCCCGCCACACAGCCCCCCCTGAACACCCAGACAGCAAGTTATGGGGAAAAAGAAAACCTGTCAGGGGCCTCACTCGCCTGCCGTAACGGCTACAATGTCCATCCCGCGAAGCGGGTGTGCCTTGTGGAGCAGAACAAACATCAGGCGAAAGACATTCAACCCGAACAGATTTTGGGGGGCGACCTCGGCGGGGGACTTGGCCCGGCAGTATTTCTTCACCTGCAACACAATGCGCCGGTTTAAGTCTGTCCAGAGAAACGCATTCCCTGCGCCCGCCCATATCCAGCACAAAGTTTTTAGGACCGCGTTCCAGCACCCTAAATGGGCCATCGTAAGGCGGTTGGAGGGGCGAACGGTGGGCGTCGTGACGTACGAAGACAAAACGGGCAGATTTAAGCTCCGATGGCACAAACGACTTAGGGAAACAGTGGTGAATCGGGCCGGGAGCCAAGGACCCCCTCGACAAAAAGGGAAACGGTCGCGGGGTACAACCCTCAGGTAAAAATTCCCCCGGAACGCGGAGTGGCTGACCGAACACCAATTCAGCGGGGGCCGCTGCAAGATCCTCTTTAGGGGCTGAGCGCAACCCGAGCATAACCCAAGGTAAACGGTCAATCCAATTGCTATCAACGAGCGCCGCACGCAAAGCCGCCTTAAGCGACCGGTGAAAACGTTCACATAAGCCGTTAGCTTGGGGATGGTAGGCTGTAGTACGGTGCACCTGCACACCCAAGGACTGGGCCAACGCTGACCAAAGCTCTGACACAAACTGGGATCCCCTGTCCGAGGTGATATCAGACGGCGTGCCAAAACGCGCAACCCAGGCTGACAGAAACGC
Organism: Entelurus aequoreus; assembly: GCF_033978785.1. Taxonomy (NCBI): domain Eukaryota; kingdom Metazoa; phylum Chordata; class Actinopteri; order Syngnathiformes; family Syngnathidae; genus Entelurus; species Entelurus aequoreus. Next base: position 72,140,328 of record NC_084731.1, read on the forward strand.
GCGAGCAACGTCTACCGAGGCAGTGGAGGAAAGAGGAACCGCTTCCGGCCATCTGGTGGTACGATCTACCATCGTTAGCAAATGTGTATAACCCTGCGACGGAGGGAGGGGGCCAACTAAGTCTACATGCACGTGGTCAAACCGCCTGACCGGAATCGGAAATGGTTCGAGGGCCGCCTTTGTGTGCCGGTGGACCTTGGCGCGCTGACATGCCACGCATGCGGCTGCCCACTGCCTAACATCCTTCCTAAGGCCAGGCCAAACAAACTTGGCACCAACCAACTTGACGGAAGCCCGAACGCCAGGGTGCGACAGGGAGTGTATTGCGTCAAAAACCCGGCGGCGCCAGTCTACCGGAACAACCGGCCAAGGGCGGCCAGTGGAAACATCGCAGAGGAGGGCGGGACCACCATCCTGAACTACCACCTCCTCGAGCACTAGCGCTGTACCGTCAGTTTTGAGTGCGCGGATGTCGGGGTCGTCGGGCTGGTCAGCGGCCATTCCCGAAAAATCTAAACCGAGCTGCACGGGGCACACGAGTACGCGTGAGAGACAGTCAGCCACAGGGTTGGCCTTACCGGCTACATGCTGAATGTCCGTAGTGAACTCAGAGATGGCCGACAAGTGACGCTGCTGACGGGCTGACCAAGGCTCTGTGACCTTTGACATGGCAAACGTCAGGGGTTTGTGGTCAACAAAAGCTGTGAAGGACCGACCTTCCAACAGAAAACGAAAATGGCGTGTTGCAAGATACAGTGCCAACAACTCTCGGTCAAATACACTGTACTTCCGCTCGTTATCTCGCAGTTTACGACTGAAGAACGCAAGGGGCTGCCATACATTCGCCACCCGCTGCTCAACTACAGCGCCCACGGCGACATCAGACGCGTCCGTTGTCAAAGCCACGGGCGCCGCGGAAACAGGGTGGGCGAGGAGAGCAGCCTCTGCGAGCGCGGATTTAGCCCTATGAAAAGCTTGGACTCGCTGAGGAGACCATTTGAGGGAATCGCTTGCCTTTTTGTTCCGTAGGGCACCATAAAGAGGCTGCAGGAGGTGGGCAGCGCGAGGAAGGAACCGATTATAAAAATTAATCATGCCCAAAAATTCCTGCAGAGCTTTGACAGTGGAGGGACGAGGAAAATCTGCCACCACTTGCACTTTTGAAGGCAAAGGGATCGCACCCAGCGACAAAATACGGTGACCTAAAAAATCCATCTCTGACAGCCCAAACTGACATTTACAAGGATTGACGATCAGGCCGTGCTCGCCAAGACGTGTGAACACCTGTGTTAGGTGTGACTGGTGCTCCTCGGCTGAAGGACTCGCCATCAAAATGTCGTCCAGATAAACAAACACAAAATTGAGGCCGCGCAAAACTGAGTCCATTAATCTCTGAAAGGTTTGTGCTGCCCCCTTCAGGCCAAAAGGCATACGCAGGAACTCAAAAAGCCCAAACGGGGTTATTACTGCGGTCTTGGGCACGTCCTCGGCACGCACCGGCACCTGGTGATAACCACGAACTAAGTCTACCTTCGAGAAAATGGCGGCGCCAGCCAGGCGCGCCGAAAAGTCCTGGATGTGCGGAATAGGGTAGCGGTCTTGCGTTGTGATGTTGTTAAGGCGGCGAAAATTCCCACAAGGCCGCCAGGAACCGTCTGACTTGGGCACCATGTGCAAGGGCGAGGCCCACGGGCTATTAGAACGCCTAACGATGCCTAAACGCTCCATAGTAGCAAACTCCTCTTTAGCAATGGTCGATTTAGCCGCGTCAAGACGGCGCGCGCGCGCAAAAACTGGCGGGCCCACCGTGGGAATGAAATGTTCGACACCGTGTTTAGTGTCCGCGGTGGAAAAAGCGGGAGTGATTAATGACGGAAAATCCGCCAGCAAACGCTGAAAAACGTCACCAGATACCAAATAATTAGCGTGTGTTAACGGTCCAAGTCCCCCCGCCTTACATGTTAAAGTTGAAAAAGACACAGCATCAATCAATCGGCGGTTAGCAACATCAACAAGCAGTCCATTAGCACACAGAAAATCCGCGCCAATAATGGGAACCGTGATGGCGGCGATGATAAAGTCCCACTGGAATTTGCGTCCATGAAAGCACACAGTCACCAACCTGGAGCCGAAAGTGTCGATCGACGAGCCGTTGGCGGCATTCAGCAGCGGCCCGCAGCCACCTGTCGCCCTGTCCGCGTCCGTGGCCGGTAACAGGCTGACTTGCGAACCGGAGTCCGCCAGGAAACGTCTCCTTGACGACGAGTCAGCGATGAAGAGCAGCTCACTTGCTTCGCCGGCGCCCACAGCTGCTACTGAACGCTGGCGTTGGAGTTTCCCGGGGCCGTGAAGGAGCATGGAGGGACACACCGTCGAGCTTTGGCGCCAAAACGTTGATGGAAGAAGCACTGGCTCGCTTCGCGCCTTTTCCGGGTAGCGACTCCCGCCACCACTGCTGGGTCCGCGTTCTCCATCGTCTGCAGGGGGGCGCTTCTACGCTCTGCACGGCAAACCGTCTGGAAGCCAGAAGCACCCGGTCAGCTCCTTCAGCCAAGCCCCGGTAGTCGCCGGAGGCCAGAGAAGCGGAGTTAGCCAACACCGCACGGGCCGCAGGTGGTAGCTGCCGCAAGAAAAGATGCGGGAAAATGAACCCGCCCTCCTCGGAGCCCAGCAGCGACAGCATACTGTCCATCAGATCCAAGGCGGTGCTATCGCCCAAACCGGGCAGGGAAAGAAGTCTATCTGCCCTCTCAGCGTCAGTTAGAGTAAATCTCCGAAGCAGAAGATTCTTGAGTGCAGCGTACTTGCCGCGCTGTGGAGGCGTTCGCAACAGCTGCATGGCGCGGCGAGTGGTCGCCTGGTCGAGGGCTGTTACGACCAAGTAATACCGGGAGTCGTCGCCGGCGATTCCTCGCAGGTGGAAAAGTGCCTCGATGTGCTGGAACCATGATGCCGGGTCGCTCTGCCAGAACTCCGGAAGCTTTGTCCCCGCGGGGGTTGCAGGTTGCTGGAGTTGGGGCGACATGGCCGATGAAGACACAGCTTCCTCTTCTGCGTGAAACATTGTCGGGGTCACCAATGTGGCAAATGCAAGAAACACAGCGTTGTTTCTTTGAGGTCTTTATTGTAAGACTGCCAACATAAGAATGCACAATAAAACACAATATGCACATTTATAGCGTGCCCAAGAACGTACATAAAACCACACCCATTCTGCTGAGTGTGAGCATGGTCCTAGTGCCCGCCACACAATATTCTTTTTTAATATTAATCATTCATCAATATATATTCTGTATTATTATTAGTTATGTATCAATATGTATTCTTTATTATTATTAATAAAATATCAATATATATTCCGTATTATTATTAATTATTTATCAATATATATTCTGTATTATTATTTATCATGTATCAATATATATTATGTATTATTATTAATTATGTATCAATATATATTCTATATTATTATTAATCATTTATCAATATATATTATGTATTATTATTAGTCTTGTATCAATATATATTCTGTATTATTATTAATCATATATCAATATATATTCTGTATTATTATTAATCATGTATCAATATGTATTATTATTATTACTCCTTCATCAATATGTATTATTATTACTCCTTCATCAATATGTATCATTATTACTCATTCATAAACATGTGTTATTATTACTCCTACATCAATATGTATTATTATTAATCATGTATCAATATGTATTATTATTACCCCTTCATCAATATGTATTATTATTACTCCTACATCAATATGTATTATTATTAATCATGTATCAATATGAATGATTATTACTCCTACATCAATATGTATTATTATTAATCATGTATCAATATGTATTATTATTAATTATGTATCAATATGTATTATTATTAATCATGTATCAATATGTATTATTATTACTCCTACAGAATGTTTGAGAACGAGGAGATCTCAGAGTCGGACAAGTTCTTCCTGAGGCTGCCCAGGCCTCTGAAGCTGACCTTTGCCCTCTACAACACCATGGTGTCCAAGTCTGAGATGTTGTGCTACTTTGTCATCATCCTCAACCACATGGTGTCTGCCTCCTTCCTCTCCTTCATGCTGCCCATCCTCATCTTCCTCTGGGCCATGCTGTCTGTGCCCAGACCCACCAAGCGCTTCTGGATGACCGCCATCATCTACACTGAGGTACTGGCTCCACATATTCAACATCTTCTTATCATCTCAACATCTTCTCATGATGATGACAACATCTTCATCATCTTCTCATGATGATCCAAACATCCTCATCATCTTCTCATGATGAATCAAACATCTTCATCATCTTCTCATGATGATCTCAACATCTTCATCATCTTCTCATGATGATCCAAACATCTTCATCATCTTCTCATGATGAATCAAACATCTTCATCATCTTCTCATGATGATCTCAACATCTTCATCATCTTCTCATGATGATCTAAACATCTTCATCATATTCTCATGATGATCTCAACATCTTCATCATCTTCTTATGATGATCTCAACATCTTCATCATCTTCTCATGATGATCCAAACATCTTCATCATCTTCTAATGATGATCTCAACATCTTCTCATGATGATCTCAACATCTTCATCATCTTCTCATGATGATCCAAACATCTTCATCATCTTCTCATGATGATCCAAACATCTTCATCATTTTCTCATGATGATCTCAACATCTTCATCATCTTCTCATGATGATCCAAACATCTTCATCATCTTCTCATGATAATCCAAACATCTTCATCATCTTCTCATGATGATCTCATCATCTTCATCATCTTCTCAAGATGATCTCAACATCGTCATCATCTTCTCATGATGATCCAAACATCTTTTTCATCTTCTCATGATGATCTCAACATCTGCATCATATTCTCATGATGATCTCAACATCTTCATCATCTTCTCATGATGATCTCATCATCTTCATCATCTTCTCATGATGATGACAACATTTTCATCATCTTCTCATGATGATCCAAACATCTTCATCATATTCTCATGATGATCTCAACATCTGCATCATCTTCTAATGATAATCCAAACATCTTCATCATCTTCTCATGATGATCTCATCATCTTCATCATCTTCTCAAGATGATCTCAACATCTTCATCATCTTCTCATGATGATCCAAACATCTTCTTCATCTTCTCATGATGATCTCAACATTGTCATCATCTTCTCATGATCTCAACATCTTCATCATTTTCTCATGATGATCTCAACATCTTCATCATCTTCTCATGATGATCTCAACATCTTCATCATCTTCTCATGATGATCCAAACATCTTCATCATCTTCTCATGATGATCCAAACATCTTCATCATTTTCTCATGATGATCTCAACATCTTCATCATCTTCTCATCATGATCCAAACATCTTCATCATATTCTCATGATGATCTCAACATCTGCATCATCTTCTAATGATAATCCAAACATCTTCATCATCTTCTCATGATGATCTCATCATCTTCATCATCTTCTCAAGATGATCTCAACATCTTCATCATCTTCTCATGATGATCCAAACATCTTCTTCATCTTCTCATGATGATCTCAACATTGTCATCATCTTCTCATGATCTCAACATCTTCATCATTTTCTCATGATGATCTCAACATCTTCATCATCTTCTCATGATGATCTCAACATCTTCATCATCTTCTCATGATGATCTCAACAACTGCATCATCTTCTCATGATGATCCAAACATCTTCATCATCTTCTCATGATGATCTCATCATCTTCATCATTTTCTCAAGATGATCTCAACATTGTCATCATCTTCCCATGATGATCTCAACATCTTCATCATTTCTCATGATGATCTCAACATCGTCATCATCTTCTCATCATGATCCAAACATCTTCATCATCTTTTCATGATGATGTTTGTGTACTTAGTGACAACAAATGTTTGCATTTCAGAAACATACAGGAAGTAGGACACTTTCTTTGGCATTAATGTAAACACAAATACACCAATGTAAATACACAAATACAAACACACAAATACGCCCTTTGAGACACTTGTGATTTAGGGCTATATAAATAAACATTGATTGATTGATTGATTGATTGATTGATTGATAAATACACAAATACAAACACACAAATACACCTATCTAATTACACAAATACACCAATCTAAATACACAAACACGCCAATACAAATACACCAATCTAAATAGCACTAATACACCAACACAAATACACTAATCTAAATAAAAATACCACACCAATACAAATACACCAATCTAAATACACAAACATACCTATAAAAATACACCAAACTATATACACAAACCCACCAATACAAATAGGCCAATCTAAATACACAAACACACAGATACAAATACACCAATCTAAATACACAAACACACCGATACAAATACACCAATCTAAATACACAAACAGACCATTACAAATACACCAATCTAAATACACAAACACACCAATACAAATACACAAACACACTAAAACAAATACACTAATCTAAATACACAAACACACCGATACAAATACACCAATCTAAATACACAAACACACCAATGCAAATACACCAATCTAAATAACCCAATGCACCATTACAAATACACCAATCTAAATACACCAATACAATTACACAAACACACCAATCTAAATACACAAATACACCAATCTACATACACAAATACACCAATCTAACTACACAAATGAACCGATTCAAGTACACCAATCTAATCAAACAAAGCCAGCAGTCTAAATACACAAATACACCAAATACAAATACACCAATCTAAATAACACCAATAGACTAATACAAATACATAAATACACCAATCTAAATACACCAATACAAATACACCAATACAAATACACCAATCTAAATACACAAATGAACCAATACAAATACACCAATCTAAATACACAAACACACTAATTTAAATACACAAATGAACCAATACAAATACACAACTACACCAATCTAAATACACAAATACACTAATCTAAATACACAAGTACACCAATCTAAATACACAAATGAACCAATACAAATACATCAATCTATATACACAAATACAGCAATATAGTGTATATGCTATGACATGATTTATGTTCTTGCAGCTCAACGTGGTGGTCAAGTACTTCTTCCAATTTGGATTCTTCCCGTGGACCACCTCCGCCTACCGAGGCATCAACGCCGAGCGCCCCTTCGCCCTGCCCAATATTCTGGGCGTGGAGAAGAAGGACGGCTACGTGCTCTTCGATCTCATTCAGCTGCTCGCGCTCTTCTTCCACCGCTCCATCCTCAAGGTGCAGCAGCACTCATACGCCTGCCTGCATGATTGTGTACCCTCTCCATCCTCAAGGTGCAGCAGCACTCATACGCCTGCCTGCATGATTGTGTACAAAAAAGGCATGAAACAGAAACAAATATATATACTGTATATATTGACATATTGATCTGAAGTTAAGATGCAGATTTAAACAAATATACATGTATATAACTTATTTTTCATATTTTTATGACTAAACACTTTCGGATTCCTGTGACCAAACTTGAGGAAAGCCCTACACACACACACACACACACACACACACACACACACACACACACACACACACACACACACACACACACACACACACACACACACACACACACACACACACACACACACACTGTAAAGAACATAATGTCATGGCTATCTTGAGTACATCACATTGACAAAGATAAGACCTTCTGGAGGAAAGTTCTGTGGTCGTATGCAACAAAAATGGAGCTGTTTGGCCACAATACCCAGCAATATGTTTGGAGGAGAAAAGGTGAGGCCTTTAATCCCAGGAACACCATTCCTACCGTCAAGCATGGTGGTGGTAGTATTATGCTCTGGGCCTGTTTTGCTGCCAATGGAACTGGTGCTTTACAGAGAGTAAATGGGACAATAAAAAAGGAGGATTACCTCCAAATTCTTCAGGACAAGCTAAAATCATCAGCCCGGACGTTGGGTCTTGGGCGCAGTTGGGTGTTCCAACAGGACAATGACCCCAAACACACGTCAAAAGTGGTAAAGGAGTGGCTAAATCAGGCTAGAATGAAGGTTTTAGAATGGCCTTCCGAAAGTCCTGACTTAAACGTGTGGACAATGCTGAAGAAACAAGTCCATGTCAGAAAAGCAACAAATTTAGCTGAACTGCACCAATTTTGTCAAGAGGAGTGGTCAAAAATTCAAGCAGAAACTTGTGGATGGCTACCAAAAGCGGCTTTTTGCAGTGAAACTTGCCAAGAGACATGTAAGCAAATATTAACATTGCTGTATGTATACTTTTGACCCAGCAGATTTGCTCACATTTTCAGTAGACCCATAATAAATTCATAAAAGAACCAAACTTCATGAATGTTTTTTGTGACCAACAAGTATGTGCTCCAATCACTCTATCACAAAAATATAAGAGTTGTAGAAATGATTGGAAACTCAAGACAGCCATGACATTATGTTCTTTACAAGTGTATGTACACTTTTGACCACGACTGTATATATATATATATATATATATATATATATATATATATATATATATATATATATATATATATATATATATATATATATATATATATATCTGAATTCATGTTGGGCAGCACTCATGCAGCCTCAGACCATGAAACACAATTATCATTTTGTTTTAGTGGATGGTGCATCTAATAATAATAATACCTGGGATTTATATAGCGCTTTTCTAAGTACCCAAAGTCGCTTTACATGTTAAAAACCCATCATTCATTCACACCTGGTGGTGGTAAGCTACTTCGTAGGGGTAGACTGACGGAAGCGTGGCTGCCAATTTGCGCCTACGGCCCCTCCGACCACCACCTATCATTCATTCAACATTCATTCACCGGTGTGAGCGGCACCGGGGGCAAGGGTGAAGTGTCCTGCCCAAGGACACAACGGCATGGTAAGAGGCGGGGAGCGAACCTGCGACCCTCAGGTTTCTGACACGGGCGCTCTACCCACTACGCCATGCCGTCCCATCTGTACTGCTGTACAAGCTGTACATTGACTACACTAAAATATAGCTATTGTAGTCGTCGTATACAGCAAGTATTTAGTACCTCTTTAAAAGGTAAATTTAATGTACATAAGATGGGTGGTTATAAATAAAGTTTATGAGATCACTCCATAATATACCCTGTTCAAGAAAAAAAATCACTTTTTCATTAAAAGAAAGCCTCTAACCCAAAAGTGGGTTGCTCTCTGAAAAACAACCGAAAAATGGTGCATAACCTTGAAAACCCAGAAATTGTGTTAAAATAATAGCCTTATGTGACCGACTCAAGCCGTCTTGTGGGTTCCCTGGACCATCAAATGGAGACATCTCGAGCAGAGTTGACGTTTGTTTATTTTTGCAAATAAAACCTCACAGCCTCAGTCGCTTTTCAGCTCCTTTTCTTCCGCTCGCTCGTTCGTTGTCTGTCTCTGGCTCTTCTCCTCTCTCGCTCCGCGTCAGCTTCCCTTTTGCTCCTTCCAGTCTCTCTCCCGTCTCTCTCTGCTGCGCCCCTTTTCCTCCGCGAGAGGAGATTGGATGATCGTGCCCAGGTGTGCGGATCGCGCACCTGGGCACGATTGCGGCGTCGCTGCCGGCGCGCCCCGCCTCGCCGCTCGCTGCCGTCCACGCCTCCACGCCGCCATCTTGGGCCGGGCTCTAGCGTGCCCTGCTTTGCTGCTCGCTTGCCGGCCACGCCTCCTCGCCGCCATCTTGGGCCAGGCTCCGGCGTTCCCTGCCTCGCTGCTCGCTTGCCGGCCCCGCCTCTCCACACCTTATAACCCAGAAAAATTGGGTTACTCTGTAAAGAAAATAACCCACAAATGTAAGTCAACACTGGCGAACCATAATCTATGACATGCGCTGTCCTGGCAGTGCCACGGGCTGTGGGACAACAAAGAAGTGGAAATGCCAGACTTCTTCAAGAAGCTGAAGAAGAAGGCGGACAGGAAGAAGGCGACGGGAGGAGAGAAGAAGGAGAAACCAGGCCGAGGTCTGAGGTTCCTCCCTCTGCAGTCCTCCACCACCTCCATCTTCAGGAGGCTGAAGAAAGCCGACTCGGCACAATCTGACGGTGAGCAAGGTTCCAAAACACTTCATCTGTTCCAGGGTGAAAGCGTGGCCACTGAGTATAACCCTGAGACTTGTGGACAGGTAAGCCCAAGGCGCAGAAGAAGAAGAAGAAGAGACAGAACAAGCCTCCTCTGACCAGGAAGCAGAGGATCAGGCAGCAGATCAAGGAGAAGATGCTGCGAGCTAAAACCACCGTCATAGAAGTGTGAGTATTTTTAGCTTCAGTTGCCATGGAGACCAGCACAGCCTACTCCTTGTGTTGCAGCGCCCTGCACATCTACTTACCCATAAGGCAGTTCTTCTATGACATCATCCACCCAGACTACAGCCCTGTGTGTGACGTCTACGCCCTCATGTTCCTCATCGACGTGCTCAACTTCATAGTCACCATCTACGGATACTGGGCTTTTGGGGTAAGACCACCGCGCAGTACTCTATACCATGGGTGTCAAACTCTGGCCCGTCGACTAATTTCACTTGACCCTTGAGGCGATATCAAATTAACACTAGAGCTGGCCCGCCGATGATATACAGGGGCGGTGCCGCGGTAACACCGCATTCACCGCTAATTCTCATACTTGCCAACCCTCCCGGGAGACTCCCAAATTTCAGCGCCCCTCCCGAAAATCGTCACGTTCGCTTTTCATCCAGTCCAACGAGTGCTGGCCCAGTCACATAATATGTGCGGCTTCTGCACGCACACACAAGCGAATGCAACGCATACTTGATCAACAGCGATACAGGTTACACTGAGGGTGGCCGTATAAACAACTTTAACACTGTTAGAAATACACGCCACACTGTGAAACCACACCAAACAAGAATGACAAACACATTTCGGGAGAACATCCGCACCGTAACACAACATAAACACAACAGAGCAAATACCCAGAATCCTTTGCAGCACTAACTCTTCCGGGACACTACAAGGTGTGTGGGGGGGGGGGGGGGGGGGGGGGGGGTTTGGTGGTAGTGGGGGGTGTTTTTGTAGCGTCCCGGAAGAGTTAGTGCTGCATGGGGATTGTGGGTATTTGTACTGTTGTGTTTATGTTGTGTTACGGTGCGGATGTTCTCCCGAAATGTGTTTGTCATTCTTGTTTGGTGTGAATTCACAGTGTGGCGTATATTTCTAGCAGTGTTAAAGTTGTTTATACGGCCACCTTCAGTGTAACCTGTATCGCTGTTGATCAAGGATGCGTTGCATTCACGTGTGTGTGCATGCAGAAGCCGCACATATCTTGTGACTGGGCCGGCACGTTGTTAGAATGGATGAAAAGCGGACGTGACGACAGCTCGTAGAGGACGTTAAAGGCAGTGCCTTTAAGGCACACCCCCAAGACTGTGGTCCAGGTGGACTACGAGATATAATGACTGATGAACACCTTCGTTCGATCATGAAGGTTGCCTCAGCTCAAAGCCTGAGCCCCGACATTAATGACCTAGCATCCAAGAAAAGATGCCAGGTACCTGGCTTGGGCACATCAGATTAGATCAGTGTGTTGCAAACTGAGCAGTTTAAAGTCCTGAATGGTTGGTTTATTCATTATTTTATTTTCAAATTTATTAGCCTGTGGAAAAAGTTAATGTTGATATTTACCTCAGAAGGCTGCAAATAGAAAAAAGGCATTCAAGTTTTATTTAAATTGTATTTGATATGCCATTGATATTTTTTTATTATTATTATCATTATTTGAAACTCGATTTTGCATGTCACTAAAAAGTTATATAAGCCTTGCTTGTTCAATATTTAATGCAAAACTTGTTTGGGTCCCTATTAAAAGGTTAATTTGTTCAACCTTGGCCCACGGCTTTGTTCAGTTTTAAATTTTGGCCCACTCTGTATTTGAGTTTGACACCCCTGCTCTATACTATACTCCACACAGTACTCTTTACTATACCCTACACAATACTCTGTACTATACTCTTTATAATACAATGTACAATACTCTACAGAGTACTTTATATAATAGTCTATATACTACTCTATACTATGTTCTAAACAATACTCTGTATTATACTGTATAATACTCTATACAATACCATGTACAATACTCTATACAATACTCTGCACAATACTCTATATACTACTCTTTTTAAAGGCCTACTGAAACCCACTACTACCGACCACACAGTCTGATAGTTTATATATCAATGATGAAATCTTAACATTGCAACACACGCCAATACGGCCGGGTTAACTTATAAAGTGCAATTTTAAATTTCCCGGGAAACTTCCGTTTGAAAACGTCTATGTATGATGACGTTTGCGCGTGACATCAATGGTTGAAGCGGAAGTATTCGGACACATTGTATCCCAATACAAACAGCTCTGTTTTCATCGCAAAATTCCACAGTATTCTGGACATCTGTGTTGGTGAATCTTTTGCAATTTGTTTAATGAACAATGGAGACTGCAAAGAAGAAAGCTGTAGGTGGGATCGGTGTATTAGCGGTTGGCTGCAGCAACACAACCAGGAGGACTTTGAGTTGGATAGCAGACGCGCTATCCGACGCTAGCTGCCGACCGCATCGATGATCGGGTGAAGTCCTTCATCGCGCCGTCGATCGCTGGAACGCAGGTGAGCACGGGTGTTGATGAGCAGATGAGGGCTGGCGTAGGTGGAGCGCTAATGTTTTTATCATAGCTCTGACGAGGTCCCGTAGCTAAGTTAGCTTCAATGGCGTCGTTAGCAACAGCATTGCTAGGCTTCGACAGGCGGCACAGCATTAACCGTGTGGTTACAGGTCCAGTGTTTGGTTCGGTGTCTCCTGATAGTAGTATTGTTGATCTTCTGTCTATCCTTCCAGTCAGGGGCTTATTTCTTTTGTTTCTATCTGCATTTAAGCACGATGCTATCACGTTAGCTCCGTAGCTAAAGTGCTTCACCGATGTATTGTCGTGGAGATAAAAGTCACTGTGAATGTCCATTTCGCGTTCTCGACTCTCATTTTCAAGAGGATATAGTATCCGAGGTGGTTTAAAATACAAATCCGTGATCCACAATAGAAAAAGGACAAAGTGTGGAATCCAATGAGCCCTTTTACCTAAGTTACAGTCAGAGCGTAAAAAGATACGCCCTGCACTGCACTCTAGTCCTTCACTCTCACGTTCCTCATCAACGAATCTTTCATCCTCGCTCAAATTAATGGGGTAATCGTCGCTTTCTCGGTCCGAATCACTCTCGCTGCTGGTGTAAACAATGGAGAAATGTGAGGAGCCCTTCAACCTGTGACGTCACGCTACTTCCGGTACAGGCAAGGCTTTTTTTAATCAGCGACCAAAAGTTGCGAACTTTATCGTCGATGTTCTATACTAAATCCTTTCAGCAAAAATATGGCAATATCGCGAAATGATCAAGTATGACACATAGAATGGATCTGCTATCCCCGTTTAAATAAAAAAAATGTCATTTCAGTAGGCCTTTAATGCTCTGTACAATATTCTATATGCTACTCTATACAATACTCTATATACTACTCTATTTAATACTCTGTACAAAACTCTACACAGTGCTTTATATAATACTATACACAATACTCTACACAATGTTTTAAACAATACTCTGTACAATACTTTATATAATACATTATACTATACTCTGTACAATATTCTATAGAATACTCTATGCAATACTTTGTACAATACCTTAACAATACTCTATACAATGCTCTACACAATACGCTAAACACAATCTTTTGGGGTAAGACAACCCCGAAATATTCTATACAATACTCTAAACAATACTACATATAATACTCCATACAATATTCTATACAATACTGTAAACAATACTTTGTACAATGCTCTTTATAATACTCTGTACACTACTCTATACATTACGCTATACGATGCTATATACAATACTCTAAACAATGCTCTATGTACTTTTTTGTACAATTCTCTATACAATACTGTACACAAACTTTGTACGGTACTCAAAACAATAATCTATACAATATTCTATATAATACTATATACAATACTCTGTAGGATACCCTATAATACTCTGTACAATACTATATAATATAGTCTATGTAATACTGTATATACTGTAAATGCAGCAACTACACACAATATTTTGGGGTAATAAAACCACACAATACTCTATACAATACTCTATATAATATACTGTACCCTGTATTGTATTTATTACTGTTTTGTAGTTATTATTGTATTGTATGTATTATTGTATTGTATCGTATTTATTACTGTATTTTAGTTATAGTATTGTCATTATTATTGTATTGTATTTATTACTGTATTGTACTTATTATTGTATTGTAATTATTAGTATATTATATTTATTACTGTATTTTAGTTATTATATTGTAGTTATTACGGTATTGTAGTTATTGTATGGTAGTTGTTACGATATTGTAATCATTGTACTGTAATTATTGTATGGTAGTTATTACGGTATTGCAGTCATTGTATTGCAGTTATTGTATTGCAGTTATTAGTATATTGTATTGATTACTGGGTTGTAGTTGTTATTGTATTGTATTTATTACTGTATAGTAGTTACTTTTGTGTTGTAGTTAGTATTGTATTGTAGTGAATGTATTGTAGTTATAATTGTGTTGTAGTTATTATTGTGTTGTAGTTATTACGGTATTGTAGGTTTTGTATTGTAGTTATTACAGTATTGTAGTTATTGTATTGAAGTTATTACAGTGTTGTAGTTTTTGTATTGTAGTTGTTACAGTATTGTAGTTATTGTATGGTATTTATTACTGTATTGTAGTTATTGTTTTGTATTTGTTACTGTATTGTACTTATTACTGTATTGTAGTTATTACTGTATTGTAGTTACTTTTGTGTTGTAGTTATTACGGTATTGTAGGTATTGTATTGTAGTTATTACTGTATTGTAGTTACTTTTGTGTTGTAGTTATTACGGTATTGTAGGTATTGTATTGTAGTTATTGTATTGTAGTTATTACAGTATTGTAGTTATTGTATTGCAGTTATTACAGTGTTGTAGTTATTCTATTGTAGTTGTTAGTGTTGTAGTTATTGTATTGTAGGTATTACAGTATTTTAGTTATTGTATTGTATGTATTACAGTAGTGTAGTTATTGTATTGTAGTTATTATTGTATCATAGTCATTATTGTATTGTATTTATTACTGTATTGTAGTTATTGTTTTGTATTTGTTACTGTATTGTATTTATTACTGTATTGTAGTTACTTTTGAGTTGTGGTTATTATTGTATTGTAGTTACTATTGTATTGTAGTTATTATGGTGTTTTAGTTATTACGGTATGGTAGTTATTATTGTATAGTAGTTTTAGAGTACTGTAGCTATAGTATTGTAGTTATTATTGTATTGTAGTTATGGTATTGTTGTTATTAGAGTATTGTAGTTATTGCATTGTAGTTATTACGGTATTGTATTTATTGTATTGTAGTTATTGTATTGTAGTTATTATTGTACAGTAGTTATTACAGTATTGTAGTTATTACAGTATTGTAGTTATTGTATTGTAGTTATTACAGTATTTTAGTTATTGTATTATAGTTATTACAGCATAGTAGTTATTGTATTGTAGTTATTTTATTGTAGTTATTACAGTATTGTAGTTATTATTGTATTGTATTTATTACTGTATTGTAGTTGTTATTGTTTTGTATTTGTTACTGTATTGTATTTATTACTGTATTGTAGTTACTTTTGTGTTGTAGTTATTATTGTATTGTAGTTATTAAGGTGTTGTTGTCATTACTGTAGTTATAACTTGTGACAGTCGCCAGCTGTCGGGTGGGTTCTCAGGACCATCAAGGAATGACATTGTCGCGCAGGTTTGACTTTATTTTATTTTTTCAAATAAAGCTGCGTCTTCCTGCTTCGCGTCGCTTTTCAACTCCGCTTCGCTCCAGCTCTTCAGCTGCGTGCGTCGTCGTCTGCCTCTGGCTCTCTTGCGCTCTCGCTCGGCATCCGCTTCTCGTTGTGTCTGTCTTCTCTCTGTCTCGCGCTCAGCATCCGCTTCTCGCTCAGCTGCGTCTCTTGCTGGTTGTTCTCCAACTCCTTCTGCCCCGTCGTTCTCGGCTGCCGTCCTTTTACACCTTGCGAGGAGATTCGCTGATTGTGACCAGGTGCGCGATCCCCGAACCTGGTTACAATTGCGGCGCCGTCCAAGCCTCCTCGCCGCCATCTTGGAGCGGGCTCCGGTGTGCCCTGCCTCCCTGTTGGACTGCCGGCCACGCCTCCTCGCCGCCATCTCGGAGTCGGTCCCGGCGGGACACGCCTCGCTGCCGGTCCGCCGGCCCCGCCTCCCCACATTACTGTATTGTAGTTATTACGGTTTTGATTGATTGATTGATTGAGACTTTTATTAGTAGATTGTACAGTACAGTACATATTCCGTACAATTGACCACTAAATGGTAACACCCGAATAAGTTTTTCAACTTGTTTAAGTCGGGGTCCACGTTAATCAATTCATGGTATAAATATATACTGTTAGCATAATACAGTCATCACACAAGTTAATCATCATCAGAGTATATACATTGAATTATTTACATTATTTACAATCCGGGGGGTTGAATGTGGAGGGGGTTGGGGCGGGGGGGTTAGGTTTAGTTGATATCAGCACTTCAGTCATCAACAATAATATAATTTGAGAAATGGACATTGAAACAGTGTAGGTCTGACTTCGTAGGATATGTACAGCGAGCAGTGAACATAGTGAGCTCAGAAAGCATAACAACAAGTATATACATTTGATTATTTACATTTGATTATTTACAATCCTGGGAGGTGGGATGTGGTGGGGGGAGGGTGTTAGTCTAGGGTTGTAGTTGCCTGGAGGTGTTCTTTTAGTGCGGTTTTGAAGGAGGGTAGAGATGCACTTTCGTTTACACCTGTTGGGAGTGTATTCCATATTGATGTGGCATAGAAGGAGAATGAGTTAAGACCCTTGTTAGATCGGAATCTGGGTTTAACATGGTTTGTGGAGCTCCCTCTGGTGTTGTGGTTATGGCGGTCATTTACGTTATGGAAGTAGTTTGACAAGTACTTCGGTATCAGGGAGGCGTAGTGAATTTTATAGACTGGGCTCAGTGCAAGTTGTTTTACTCTGTCCTCCACCCTGAGCCAGCCCACTTTGGAGAAGTGGGTAGGAGATAGGTGTGATCTGGGGTGGAGGTCTAGAAGTAACCTGACTAGCTTGTTCTGGGATGTTTGGAGTCTAGATTTGAGGGTTATGGAGGTGCTGGGGTACCAGGAGGTGCATGCGTAATCGAAAAAGGGTTGGATGAGAGTTCCCGCTAGAATCTTCATGGTGCTTTTGTTGTCCAGAGAGGAGATTCTGTAGAGAAATCTTGTTCGTTGGTTGACCTTTTTGATTACCTTGGTTGCCATTGGTTGACAAGTCGTTTATGTATATTAGGAACAGTAAAGGCCCCAATATACTGCCTTGGGGGACTCCACAGCTCACTGAGAGGGGGGGGGGGGGGGACGCTGTGCCGTTCACCTCTACCACCTGTTTCCTCCCCTCCAAGTAAGATTGCGTCCAGCTCGATGAGGTTTTATCAAATCCGATTGCTCTGAGCTTATCCAACAGTATAGCGTGGTTAACGGTGTCAAAGGCCTTCTGAAGGTCCAGCATGACCATGCCGCAGTATTTTTCCGCGTCCACCTCATGTTTGATGTGGTCGGTCAGATAGAGAAGGCATGTGTCAGTGGAGTGGTTAGTTCTGAAGCCGGATTGGAATTTGTACATTAGTTTTTTAATGGCAAGGTATTAGGGCTGTGAATCTTTGGGTGTCCCACGATTCGATTCAAAATCGATTTTGTTTTTAATTCAACACGATTCTCGATTCAAAAACAATTTTTTCCCGATTCAAAACGATTCTTTATTCATTCAATACATAGGATTTCAGCAGGATCTACCCCAGTCTGCTGACATGCAAGCAGAGTAGTAGATTTTTGTAAAAAGCTTTTATAATTGTAAAGGACAATGTTTTATCAACTGATTGCAATAATGTAAATTTGTTTTAACTATTAAATGAACCAAAAATATGACTTATTTTATCTTTGTGAAAATATTGGACACAGTGTGTTGTCAAGCTTATGAGATGCGATGCAAGTGTAAGCCACTGTGACACTATTGTTCTTTTTTTTTTTTTTTTTAATGTCAATGTGGTATTTTTAATCACTTCTATGTTGAAATTGTAACTAATATTGATACTGTTGTTGATAATATTCATTTTTGTTTCACTACTTTTGGTTTGTTCTGTGTCGTGTTTGTGTCTCCTCTCAATTGCTCTGTTTATTGCAGTTCTGAGTGTTGCTGGGTTGGGTTTGGTTTTGGAATTGGATCGCATTGTTATGGTATTTCTATGTATTGTTTTGTTGGATTGATTAATTTAAATAAATAAATAAATAAATAACTTTTTAAAAAATTAAAAAAATAAAAATCGATTTTTTAAAAATGAGAATCGATTCTGAATCGCACAACGTGAGAATCGCGATTCGAATTTGAATTGATTTTTTCCCACACCCCTTTAAAATACAAATCAGTGATCCACAATAGAAAAAGGAGGAAGTGTGGGATCATCCGAGCCTTTGTTTGGATTCCAGAGCGGGAGCGAAAGAAAATGTGACTGCTCATCTCGGCGACCGGAAACAACGGTATTGTAGTTACTATTGTATTGTAATTTTACAGTACAGTAGCTATAGTATTGTAGTTATTATTGTATTGTAGTTATTGTATTGTTGTTATTACAGGATTGTACTTATTGCATTGTAGTTATTACGGTATTGTATTTATTGTATTGTAGTTATAGCATTGTAGTTATAGTATTGTAGTTATTATTGTATAGTAGTTATTACAATATTTTAGTTATTACAGTATAGTAGTTATTGTATTGTAGTTATTACAGTATTGTAGTTATTGTATTGTAGTTATTATTGTATTGTATTTATTACTGCATTGTAGTTGTTATTGTTTTGTATTTGTTACTGTATTGTATTTATTACTGTATTGTAGTTACTTTTGTGTTGTAGTTATTATTGTATTGTAGTTATTAAGGTGTTGTAGTCTCTACTGTATTGTTGTTATTACTGTATTGTAGTTATTACGGTATTGTAGTTATTGTATTGTAATTGTACAGTATAGTAGCTATAGTATTGTAGTTATAATTGTATTGTTGTTATTACAGTATTGTAGTTATTGCATTGTAGTTATTACGGTATTTTATTTATTACTCTATTGTATTTATTACTGTATTGTAGTCATTGCATTGTAGTTATTGTATTGTAGTTAATACAGTATTGTAGTTATAGTATTGTAGTTATTGTATTGTAGTTATTACAGTTTTGTAGTTATTGTATTGTAGTTATTATTGTATTGTAATTTATGTATTGTAGTTATTTCATTATTGTAGTTATTACAGTATTGTAGTTATCGTATTGTAGTTATTACGGTATTGTAGTTATTGCATTGTAGTTTTTACTGTATTGTAGTTATTGCATTGTAGTTACTGTATTGTAGTTATTTTATTGTGGTTATTATTGTATTGTAGTTATTTCAGTATTGTAGTTATTGTATTGTAGGTTTTGTATTGTAGTTATTACGGTATTGTAGTTATTACTCTGTTGTATTTATTATTGTATTTATTATTGTATTGTAGCGATAGTATTGTAGTTGTTGTATCGTAGTTATTACAGTATTGTAGTTATTGTATTGTAGTTAATGTATTGTAGTTTTTTCAGTACTGTAGTTATTACAGTATTGTAGTTATTACAGTATTGTGGTTATTGTACTGTAGTTATTACTGTATTGTAGTTATTGTATTGTAATTATTATTGTATTGTAATTATTACAGTATTGTAGTTTATGTGTTGTAGTTATTTCAGTATTGTAGTTATTGTATTGTTGCTATTACTGTATTGTAGTTATTTCAGTATTGTAGTTATTGTATTGTTGATATTACTGTATTGTAGTTATTATATTGTAGTTATTGTAGTTATTATTGTATTGTAGTTATTACAGTATTGTATTTATTGTATTGTCAGAGTATTGAAAGAACGAAAGTTTGGATCTCATCAGAGCTTCTTCATCAGTTCATGCTCCAAAACCAGATAGGTTCAAGGTTCAAGGTTCAACTTTATTGTCCCCGCGGGGAAATTTGTCTTGGGCACAGTGCATCATTGCTTTCTTAACATACACAAAAACAACAGAACAAAAACACAAGCACAGACACAACCACAACCAGACAACTAATATTTAAACATCAGAACATGGAGCTTGATAGACATAGGTGGCACTTTGATGTAGGCATAACATCTACAGTATGGAGATAAAGATAAAGTACCAGTGTGCATTGCACTAGAGCTTATGGATAAAGTGCTATGTGCTAAAGTGCTTAGTTCTAAAGTGCTATGTGCTAAAGTGCTATGTGCTAAAAAAGTGCCAACCTATGTATTAACATTCTATTGCACATTGTTGGTCAGCTTAATGGAGGCTGGGACAAATGATAATTTAAGGCGGTTAGATTTGCATAGTGGGACCCGGAGTCTTCTCCCTGATGGCAGGGTTCCATATTCAGGGAAGAGTGGGTGTTGTGAGTTGGAAATAATTTTCTTAGCTTTTTTTCTAACTGCCTGCTCATAGATGCTCCGTATAGGCTCATATTCTTTCCTCCCTACGATTTTCATTGCCGTTTTATGCATGCCGGCCAGTTTGCTTTTTAGCTTAACGGTTAGGTTGCCAAACCATGAGGTGATCCCGTATCTAATGATGCTCTCTACAATGGCACGGTAGAAAATCATCATGATGTGGCTGCTTACAATCTTACAATCTTACGTACAATCTTAATCTTCGCAAAAAATATAGCCTCTGTTGCAGTCTATTGCACAGTTTGTCAATATGTGTCTTCCAATATGAACCCCTAAATATTTATATTAGGATACCTGGGTGATTTCCTGAATTTGGATGACCACTGGCTCAGGGTCCTCGGATCCAAAACCATTTCCTGTGTCTTGGTCACATTTAGAATAAGATGGTTGGTATCACACCACCTAATAAATAGGTCTATTTCGTCTTGGTACACAGAGGGGTCCGTATCCTTGTGTAGAAGGCTTAGGAGCACGGTATCGTCTGCAAATTTCACCATATAATTGTTAGGGTGCACAGTCCTACAATCATTGGTGTACAATGTAAACAGTGTTGGTGATACAACGCAACCCTGTGGGACGCCTGTGTTGCAGTGTTTGGTGTCTGACAGTGTTCTGTTGACCTTCACTTGCTGTGTTCTGTTTGTTAAAAAAGAGTGGAACCATTTGATCAAGGTGGAGTTTACACCCATGTATTTGAGCTTCTCCAAGAGTATGTGAATTTGCACTGTATTAAAAGCTGAGCTGAAATCAACAAATACAATTCTAGCATAAGCTTTTGTGTTCTCAAGGTGCTTGGAAATAAAGTGCAAGGTGCAAAGGATTGCATCATCAGTACTGCATTCCTGCTTGTATGCAAACTGCTACATATCTAAATTTGGCTTGACATCCTTCATGAGCAGTGACACAACAAATTTTTCAAAACATTTCATAACAATCGAAGTGAGAGCTACGGGACGAAAGTCGTTGTTTACTGTGACACTGGGCTTTTTAGGCACTGGAGTTATAATTGACTTCTTCCACAGAGCTGGAACAGTGTGAGTGTTAAGTGACTGTTGGAATATTGGACAATCAATCAATCAATCAATCAATCAATGTTTATTTATATAGCCCTAAATCACAAGTGTCTCAAAGGGCTGTGGACACCATGCTGTAGTTAGTTCCTCTGCACAGCTTTTGAGCAAAAAAGCTGGGAGGCCGTCAGGGCCTGCGGCCTTGCCCGTACGTACTCTACTAATAGGCCAGTGACAATGCCCCTCAAAATTTGAGATACCCCTACCGGAGGTAGAACAAAATCTAACAATGTTTTTCTTTATCTCTAAGGTCTCCCATATATGAAATGGGTTCTTAGGTTAAAATATTTTACTGCAAACATTGTTAAATTGATACATATTGTCATACACCCCAAACTTAAAAAAGAACAAAAATACAGCCTGGCCGTATGGGAGTTAAGCCATATAAACTTATGTAGATTAATAACACAAGCTCTGACAGCTTTGAAACTTGGCATAATTGTGGTCAGGAAGTTGCTTAACCTATTACAAAAAACTGGATGTGAATATCTTGATGTGTGTAACATATAGAGACCTATGAACACTTGCCTAAAATAAGCGGACATACAAAAAATGAATATCTATGCAGAATATTCTCATTTACTTTGTAGTTGCTTTGCCAGGGATTGTCATAAACACACACATCATGGCTTTTTGGAAAGATGGGGCTGTGCTGAATCCAGTGATACCAAATATATGAATATAGCATGTATAGTCAGTGTGTTACATCACTAAGTGTATGAGGTCTCCCAAATGAAAGAAAGTGAAACATTGACACATGGTTGTGATGAATCCAGCAATGCCAAATATGTAAATAGTATGCATAATCATTCATCACTAAATATATAAACTGTCCCAAATAAAAGAATATGTTGCATTGCATAACAATATATTGTACTGTACTGTTTGACATCACGGGGGGATGAGGCACACAGCTCAGCAATAGCACACAAAGGAGACAGGTGACAGGATTGTAGTTTGGATTATCTTTTTATAACTATAACTTAACTTCACACAGTACAAATTAAATTACTGTTTCAAATCAAACAAATGTTCATCAAACAAAACACTCTGAGTAGGAATGAGCCCTCTCCTCACGTTAAATCAAACAAATGTTCATCAAACAAAACAATCTGAGGAGGAATGAGCCCTCTCCTCACGTTAAATCAAACAAATGTTCATCAAACAAAACAATCTGAGGAGGAATGAGCCCTCTCCTCACGTTAAACTCCCCAGCTCTTTGGCTGGTGTTCTTCATGGGCTGTTTTTGGTAGCCATCCCTGTCACTCATCCACATTATCATCAGTGACAAAGTGGGTCATATTTGGGCACTCTGGGAAAGAGCAAGAGCAAAACTCAGTGCAAGTCAAGCCCACTGAAAGACACTAGCATTTGCTGGTTTCATTGCATTTACCATCTTTACAGTACAGGTGTCTGACATGAAGACATTGAATGCAGACCATGCAGGGACCTACTGCTGATTCTCCCTTACGTTTCGGGCCAGCTTCCATACCAGATCTCTGTCATCAGCTGCTTTGGAGACTGTTGTGTTTGCGTGCAGTAACTCAGGTTGGGGAAGCTCAGGTGGTTCTGGTCGCTTTGTAGATTTGATGTATCTGTAGTCACAATACAATTGAAATGAGAGGATAAACTTGTGATCATATGTATTAAATATCAAATCACAACACTGTAAAACCTCACAACATGCATTCATACTCTGCTAACCCATTAATTCGTGCAGTTTATGTGACTGAGTAAATACCATGACATGAAATCAGATTTCAGAGAAAAAAGAATGCACAAAATTTACCTGTAAAGTCTATCTCCATCCATGTCGAATGTGTTTAAGGTAGTGAGGGACCTCTCTGGAACCCGTGCTAGGCATTTATCTGCTGTGGAGACATGGCCTCTTCGGAACACAACAGAAGCCATTGCGTGTGTTGTATGCTTCCCATCCAGAGTGTCTTCATTTTGATCAAAGTTGTCGATGGCTGCATCAACAATGCCATGTTCAGCGACTCCAGTGAGGCCAGTTGGGATGTAGACACCACTCTTTGTTCTTGATATCTGGTCTGCTGCCACAGATAGGCTAGTGACTAACTGTCAAAAAGGGCTTTAGTTTTTGAGATACCCCTACCGGAGGTAGAACAAGATCTAACAATGTTTTTCCTCATCTCTAAGGTCTCCCATATATGAAATGGGTTCTTAGGTTAAAATATTTTACTGCAAACATTGTTAAATTGATACATATTGTCATACACCCCAAACTTAAAAAAGAACAAAAATACAGCCTGGCCGTATGGGAGTTAAGCCATATAAACTCATGTAGATTAATAACACAAGCTCTGACAGCTTTGAAACTTGACATAATTGTGGTCAGGAAGTTGCTTTACCTATTAGAAAAAACTGGATGTGAATATCTTGATGTGTGTAACATATAGAGACCTTTGAACACTTGCCTAAAATAAGCGGACATACAAAAAATGAATATCTATGCAGAATATTCTCATTTACTTTGTAGTTGCTTTGCCAGGGATTGTCATAAACACACACATCATGGCTTTTTGGAAAGATGGGGCTGTGCTGAATCCAGTGATACCAAATCTATGAATATAGCATGTATAGTCAGTGTGTTACATCACTAAGTGTATGAGGTGTCCCAAAAGAAAGAAAGTGAAACATTGACACATGGTTGTGATGAATCCAGCAATGCCAAATATGTAAATAGTATGCATTATCATTTATCACTAAATATGTAAACTGTCCCAAATAAAATAATATGTTGCATGGCATAACAATGTATTGTACTGTACCGTTTGACATCACCGGGGGATGGGGCACACAGCTCATACTCAACATAATCAAGTCTCCACAGCCCATTATCAATGGTGACAAGAATGTTGATCGATTCAATGTTACTGCAAAGTAAGTCACTAGAGGTAAGCGCTACTCTTTATTTATGATGCATTAAATAATAGTATATTTCACATGACACCATATACAGTTAATATGGAAAAAAATATCCAGTAGAATCAATTTAAATTTAAATAGAACACCTTAAAAAATATCTACAACCACTTGAATTTATTTTTGGTCAAGTCATTACTGCATAATGGAACATAATAGTGTTAGTTGTCCAAACCAGTAGAGGGCAGTATTGCCTGCACTGCTTACTTCACTCCCCTGGTGGTGTTCTACGGTGGTGTTCTACAGTGGTCTACAGTGAACTGGCTAGGCTACTCCTCCTGGGTGGATCCAGCTGTAGCTATCTACATCATTGTCTTCATGTATATTTTCCTAACCTGACAGGTAAATCATTGCAAATACTATGTCATGTGAAAAGGACCTAGCTTAATATAAATTAATAACTACTACTAAATTTAGTAGCTTACTAGCCTAGCTATAGAAATGACTATAGCTACCATTATCATTGTTATTATTATTTTGTCATGTGAAAGAGACATAACATGACATGTCTATACATGTGTATGAAAATACAAAATCTGAAATGTATATTATTTTCCCTTTTACTGGTTTCTAGAATTATGGAGAATGTCTTACAGACTTTGGATCCAAAAATTTGTATCATCTGTGGGAAAAATTTGGAAAAAGTTGTTTGAGTTCTTTTTGGACAACTGACAGTCCTGCTCTGTCTTTACTTCTAAAGGCCTGCTTTTTCCTATTTATGCAGTCTTTTATTTCTTTTGTTACATAGGGTTTGTTATTGGGATAGACTACAATGTTTTTCTTGGGTACCACATTGCCAACACAAAACTAAATGTAGTCCGTTATAGTCACTGTAGCCTCATCTAGTCCTAGTACATGGAACAGAGACCAGTCTGTGCACATGAAACACCCCTTCAGTGTCTCAATAGCATCGTCTGACCACACATTAATTGTCTTATGCTCAGGTTTAATTGATTTAAAAACAGATTTATATGTGGGTATTAGATGTATGGTGTTGTGATCCGAGTTGGAAAGGGGGGGCTTTGGTTTTGCTGAGTATCCCCCCTTTATATTGCCATAGTATTTATCTAGAATCTTGTAATTTCTTGTGTCACATTTTACAAATTGTTCAAAGCCCAGCAAGGCAGTCTCCAGTTTACAATGGTTAAAGTCACCCAAAAAGAAAACAGGAGCTCCGGGTGTGCGCTGCAGCTGTTCATGTGCGCACTCTGCTATGCTCGCAGCAGCTCTGCCTGCATTGCCGCTGGGTGGGACATAAACAGCGGCTATGATGATGTTGCCGAACTCCCTAGGCAGGTAGTGAGGTCTCATTGATAAACACAGCAGTTCTACGTCGGGGGCTGCATATGTTTTTTTTCACAGTGAGCTGTTTACACCACTTGTCACTCACGTACACGCCGACTCCACCCCCTTTTCTCTTCCCGGAAGCGTCAGAGCGGTCAGCTCGTACGAGTGAGAATCCATCCAGGTCAAGCAGAGAATCCAGGACGCCTTGGTGAAGCCACGTCTCGGTGAACACCATGATGTTGGTTTCCCGGTATTCAAAGCAGCTCTTTAGGTTGACCCGAAGCTCATCCAGCTTTGGTGCCAGCGATTGCACGTTGCTGAGTATTATTGACGGCAGCGGTGGTCTGTTGATTCGCCGGCGGAGGCGTTCTCGGACACCTCCCCGTCTGCCTCGCTTGCGTTGTGACCGTGTGCCGGTGTGTGTCGCTCGGATGACTGCCGGTAGATGTTCCGGTGGTGTGGATTGGCGTGGTGTGGGTCGGAGGGACAGTAAGGCATCTCTGGAGTAGACGCGACATCCATGTTCCCACTGCACGTTCGTTGCAAGACAAAAAATTACGCATTCGCTGATAAAAAAAGAGGATCAGCAGTGCGATATAAAAACTTACTTCCATTGTTAGGGCTCAGGCTACAAACAATTGGTAGTTCAGACGGCCGAGTTCTTTGTATGTCGAATGTCAATTTATGCCGTGATCAGCTTCACGTAAAGTCACAAGCACCAAAGCATGTTTTTAAAAACGAATAAACAAAACGAACATGATGGTACGAACACTTAAAAAAAAACACACTTAAAAAACACATAAAAGCAACAAGCACAAGCCCGGGTCACTGCAGTGCTGCGCCCTCATCAGCTCACTGCTCCCATCTGTAGTCTGACTCAAGCTGTCCCAAGACTAGATAGCACAGCTCAGTCAGACTAGAGATGTCATATCTAGTCTTTGGGATCAAAATGTGGGCATCACTAGTTAATTTGGCTAAGCTGCCCTATCTAGACTTTGAACCCCAAGACTGGATAGGACAGCTCAGTCAGACTAGATTTCCTATTTAGTCTTTGGGCTTCAAAACTAGTTTGGACATCTCTACTTTGGCTAAGCTGCCCTATCTAGTCTTTGCACCCCAAGACTGGATAGGACAGCTCAGTCATACTAGAGATGTCCTATCTAGTCTTTGGGCTTGAAAACTAGTTTGGACATCTCTACTCTGTCTAAGCTGCCCTATCTAGTCTTTGAACCCCAAGACTGGATTGGATAGCTCGGTCAGACTAGAGATGTCCTATATAGAGTTCGGGCTTAAAAACTAGTTTGGACATCTCTACTCTGGCTAAGCTGCCCTATCTAGTCTTTCAACTCCAAGACTGGATAGGACAGCTCAGTCAGATAAGTGGCATCCTATCTGGAGATGAAGATTTTCTAAGACAAGCTGAAGCATATGTTGGATGCCCTGACAAAGAGTCCTAGGTTTCCCCTTCTAGAAAAGTCTAAGTCGTCCTGTGGTCCTCGCAATGCCAGAAATACTCTGCAGCGGCCGACATCACAGAGTCTCTGTCCGAGGACCAGGTCCCTGAGGCCTTCCTGGTTATGTTGCTGATCCAGTTTGGGACCATGATTGTGGACCGAGCTCTGTACCTGAAGAAGTCCCTGCTGGGCAAGTGTGTCTTCCAGGTTGTGCTGGTCTTTGGGATTCACTTCTGGATGTTCTTCATCCTACCAGGAGTCACTGAAAGGTGAGTGGTCACGTCCAGAGTCTGTTCCCGGGTTCCACCACCACCTGATTCCTCTCCGTCCTCCAGGAGGTTCAACCGCAACCCGGTGGCCCAGCTCTGGTACTTTGTCAAGTGTATCTACTTTGGCCTGTCTGCGTACCAGATCAAGTGTGGCTACCCCAACCGCATCCTGGGGAATTTCCTCACCAAGAACTACAACTACCTCAACCTCTTCCTCTTCCAAGGGTACACACAAACTTTACTATAAAAAATGGGACATTTCAGGGGTCCCCAACGCAAAATTTGAAATTTAAAAACGAGAACAAAATAGCAGCATGACAGGATACACGTAGAAGTCTCAGGAATCTATGTTTGAAAACACACACTCTTGGTTTCCTTCTCCCATTTTTAGACCAAAAACAGGGGTTGTGTTTTCACAAACTGGTCCTAGGGACTTTGACCAAATGAGCCTCAATTACGATGACAGATACTAAACAAATTACGAAAGAAGATTGCCTAAGTCATAAAATGCTTATGTTGCTGAAGTTTTGATGGTGGCTCGTGACATTGAGAAGGTCGTGATCGTATACGTGTCGCTTGAACCTTGAGTCTCACGGGGGTGCGAGGGCCCGTTCAACAGTTTTAGTGATGGTTCTGGTCGTACTTCAGCTTCCGCTTGGTCCCCTTCCTGACGGAGTTGCGGGCCGTGATGGACTGGGTGTGGACCGACACCACGCTGTCCTTGTCCAGCTGGATCTGTGTGGAGGACATCTACGCCAACATCTTTATCCTCAGGTGCTGGAGGGAGTCTGACAAAGTAAGTTCTCTCCTTCCTCCAGTCATTCAACTTATAAATATAAGTCATACGTTATTTTTTTCTTCTACGTTTAAACCTCTCAACTTCAGCTATTTCTGTCAAAGTTGACTTTAAAAAAAAAATTTTTATACCCTTTTGTTAAATAAAACCCTCTTTTTTATATCAGCAAAAACACGAAATATGGATTTTTTTCACCCAACAAGTTCAAAGTGGAATATTTGATGTGAAGTAATTGCATCAAATAATTCATAACAACATTGATTCATTACTTTTTTTTTGGAGCAATGACACCTTAAAAAAAATCACTATAAAATTCTGAGGGCTACAAAAGGGTCCCAATCATAAAAAATTTAAAAAATAAATCATACATTAATTTTTATTTTTTTACATTTCAACACTTAAATCTGGAGATCAACTTTAGATCTATCCTTCAATTATAAGTTTTCATAATTATTTGTATTATGTTTTTTTTTTTTAAATGTTTGTATGTTTTATGCCCTTTTTGTCAGCGAAAAATGCTGTTATTTTTTTAAATGGCAAACACACAAAATATGCAATCATTTCTTCATAACATATTTCAAAGTGTAATATTTGTTGTGACGTAATTGGAGCCTTAACTATGTTAATAATTCATAACATCGATTTTGATTCATTATTATTTTTTAAGCATTGACAGATTTTAAAAAAAAAAAATCCCACTAAAATTCTCAGGGACCCAAAAGACTCATAAAAGTGTTAAACATAATTCATAATTTGTTTTATGTTTTTTTTTTAAACTTTCAACACTTGAGATTAACTTCAGATCTATCTGTCAATAATAAGATATTAAAACATTTGATGTTTTTTTTTCTGTTTGTTTTATGCCTTTTTGTCATAAGATACAACATCTGCAATCATTTCATGACAAAACATTTCTGTCATGTCTGTGTGATCATGTTTTGTTTTAGTCATGTTTTGTTTTGTTTAGTTATTGGACTCTTTAGTTTCTGTTTACACTCCATTGTTTTTGTTTCCATGACTACCCATTAGTTTTCACCTGTCCTCGTCACGCACCTGTCTCACGCTTTGCACTCGCACACCTGTCACTAATCATGTCACTGCTATTTAAGCCTGTCTGTTTCTGTTGTTCGTCCTGGTGACATTATCCTTTCATACCATGCTATCTACCTATCCATCCATGCTACTGCTACCCATGATATTTATGTCCACTATAGTTTATGCTTCATGCCATGCCACAGTAAGTGTTTTTGTTTTGTGTTCTTAGATAATTGCCTTTGTGCTAGTCTTTTGGTTTCATAGTTTGTTCTCCGCCATTGTGCGCACTTTTTGTTTGCTTCTGTTTTTTGTAGTTTGTTAGTGTTCATTATTAAATCATCCAAGCCATGTCCAATCCAAGTTCACTTGCATCTCGGGAAAACAACCACTCTATAGTCCACGTCCTGACAATTTCAAATTGGAATATTTATAATAATTGGAGCCTTGAATATGTCAATAATTCATAACCACCTTGATTATGATTATTTCTTCTTTTTTTAAGTGCAGTACAGTATAAGTATAATAGATTATAAAGTACAAGTATACCAGAGTATAAAGTATAATAGAGTATGAAGTACAAGTATACTAGAGTATAAAGTATAATAGAGTATAAAGTATAATAGAGTATAAAGTATAATAGAGTATAAAGTACAAGTATACTACAGTATAACGTATAATAGAGTATAAAGAACAAGTAAACTAGACTATAAAATATAGTAGAGTATAAAGTACAAGTATACTAGAGTATAAAGTACAAGTATATAACATGTATTTTGGTGCAGAAGTTCCCCCACCCTGCAGGTCAGAAGAAGAACAAGGTGGTGAAGTACGGCATGGGAGGTTTCCTCATCTTCGCCCTCATCTCCATCATCTGGTTCCCCCTCCTCTTCATGTCTCTCGTCCAAAAAGCAGCCGGCGTCACCAACCAGCCTCTGGACCTTTCCATCCAGCTCAGCATCGCAGGGTACCAGGTAGTACTACTACTACTATGCAGTACTTGTACACACATGATAGTACTACTACCACCATGCAGTACTTGTGCACACCTGATAGTACTACTACTACCATGCAGTACTTGTACACACCTGATACAGCATCGCAGGATACCAGGTAGTACTACTACTACCATGCAGTACTTGTACACACCTGATACAGCATCGCAGTATACCAGGTAGTACGACTACTACCATGCAGTACTTGTACACACCTGATAGTACTACTACAACCATGCAGTACTTGTACACACCTGATACAGCATAGCAGGATACCAGGTAGTAGTACTACTACTATGCAGTACTTGTACACACCTGATAGTACCACTACCACCATGCAGTACTTGTACACACCTGATACAGCATCGCAGGATACCAGGTCGTACTACTACCATGCAGTACTTGTACCACACCTGATACAGCATCACAGGATACGAGGTAGTACTACTACCATCCAGTACTTGTACTTGTTTTACTAATACAACTAATAAATGTACTTTTCTTTTAGGAATACCACACTTGATACAAGTACTCTCTTTCAGTAATACAGCACATACATGTACTTTGTTTTTACTAATACAACAACTTAACATGTACTTTCTTGTAGGAATACCACCACTGATACAAGTACTTTGTTTTACTAATACAACAACTAGTACAAGTACTTTGTTTTACTAATACGACAACCAGTACAAGTATTTTGTTTTACTTATACAACAAATATTATGAGTACTTTGTTTCGGTAATAAACCAACTAATACAAGTACTTTCTTTCAGGAATACAACAACTAATACAAGTACTTTGTTTTACTAATACAACTACTGATACAAGTCATTTGTTTTACTATCCATCCATCCATCCATCTTCTTCCGCTTATCCGAGGCCGGGTCGCGGAGGAAGCAGCCTAAGCAGGGAAGCCCAGACTTCCCTCTCCCCAGCCAATTCGTCCAGCTCTTCCCGGGGGATCCCGAGGCGTTCCCAGGCCAGCCGGGAGACATAGTCTTCCCAACGTGTCCTGGGTCTTCCC
This sequence comes from Entelurus aequoreus, assembly GCF_033978785.1. Taxonomy (NCBI): domain Eukaryota; kingdom Metazoa; phylum Chordata; class Actinopteri; order Syngnathiformes; family Syngnathidae; genus Entelurus; species Entelurus aequoreus. Next base: position 72,171,992 of record NC_084731.1, read on the forward strand.
CGTGGCCTCCTACCGGTTGGACGTGCCCTAAACACCTCCCGAGGGAGGCGTTTGGGTGGCATCCTGACCAGATGCCCGAACCACCTCATCTGGCTCCTCTCGATGTGGAGGAGCAGTGGCTTTACTTTGAGCTCCCCCCGGATAACAGAGCTTCTCACCCTATCTCTAAGGGAGAGCCCCGCCACCCGGCGGAGGAAACTCATTTCGGCCGCCTGTACCCGTGATCTTGTCCTTTCGGTCATAACCCAAAGCTCATGACCATAGGTGAGGATGGGAACGTAGATCGACCGGTAAATTGAGAGCTTTGCCTTCCGGCTCAGCTCCTTCTTCACCACAACGGATCGATACAGCGTCCGCATTACTGAAGACGCCGCACCGATCCGCCTGTCGATCTCACGATCCACTTTTCCCTCACTCGTGAACAAGACTCCTAGGTACTTGAACTCCTCCACTTGGAGCAGGGTCTCCTCCCCAACCCGGAGATGGCACTCCACCCTTTTCCGGGCGAGAACCATGGACTCGGACTTGGAGGTGCTGATTCTCATCCCAGTCGCTTCACACTCGGCTGCGAACCGATCCAGTGAGAGCTGAAGATCCTGGCCAGATGAAGCCATCAGGACCACATCATCTGCAAAAAGCAGAGACCTAATCCTGCAGCCACCAAACCAGATCCCCTCAACGCCTTGACTGCGCCTAGAAATTCTGTCCATAAAAGTTAAGAACAGAATCGGTGACAAAGGGCAGCCTTGGCGGAGTCCAACTCTCACTGGAAACGTGTGCGACTTACTGCCTGCAATGCGGACCAAGCTCTGACACTGATCATACAGGGAGCGGACAGCCACAATCAGACAGTCCGATACCCCATACT
>NC_084731.1:72177859-72247859 GCF_033978785.1 Entelurus aequoreus
AGCTCTCGCGATGTTTTAGAGACGCTGACGCATATTGTAATCTAGCCAACCCATGCAAAGTCTCGCGATAACCGATCCATGACTCTATAACCGATTCAGCTAGGAATTCATGGATTATTCGCATTGATTGAGGAGTCTGCTACCGATGCAATCTAATCGCTCACTTGTTGAACCGAATACTCGGTCGCATCGGTTTATCATTCACAACCCTAATAAATATATGTGGCATAAACATGTGTAGCATAAATATATGTATCATACATATATGTAGCATAAATATATGTAGCATACATATGTGGCATAAATATATGTAGCATACATATATGTAGCATAAATATATGTGGCATAAATATATGTACCATACATATATGTAGCATAAATATATGTGGCATAAATATATGTATCATAAATATATGTAGCATAAATATATGTGGCATAAATATATGTATCATTCATATTTGTAGCATAAATATATGTGTCATTCATATATGTAGCATAAACATATGTATCATTCATATATGTAGCATAAATACATGTAGCATAAATATATGTAGCATCCAGAGATGTAGCATAAATGTATGTGGCGTAAATATATGTAGCATAAATATATGTTGAATAAATATATGTGGCATTAATATATGTATATACATATATGTAGCATAAATATATGTATCAGACAGAGATGTAGCATAAATATATGTGGCGTAAATATATGTAGCATAAATGTATGTAGCATAGATATATGTAGCATAATATATGTAGCATAAATATATGTAGCAAGCTACTTTTGTGGACAATTCTCTGGGGATAGCTTTGCCTGTACCGTAGTTACATATAATGGAGAGAAACCAGTAATTTAGTTTCATTTAATGGAGAGTAACTAGTAGCTTAGCTACATTTATTGTAGAGTAACTAGTAGCTTAGTTGCATTTAATGGAGAGTAACTAGTAGCTTAGTTACATCTAATAGAGATGAACTAGTAGCTTAGTAACATTTGATGGATAGTAACTAGTAGTTTAGCTTCATATAATGGAGAGTAACTTGAAGTTTAGTTACATAAAATTAGAGTAACTAGTAGTTTAATTACATTTAATGGAGCAAAACTAGAGATGATAAATGCGTTAAAATGTAATATCGGAAATTATTGGTATCGTTTTTTTTATTATCGGTATCGGTTTTTTATTTTTTTTAATGAAATCAACATAAAAAACCCAAGATACACTTACAATTAGTGCACCAACCCAAAAAACCTCCCTCCCCCATTTACACTCATTTACACAAAAGGGTTGTTTCTTTCTGTTATTAATATTCTGGTTCCTACATTATATATCAATACAGTCTGCAAAGGATACAGTCCGTAAGCACACATGATTGTGCGTGCTGCTGGTCCACTAATAGTACACACCTTTAACAGTTAATTTGACTCATTTTCATTAAATACTAGTTTCTATGTAACTGTTTTTATATTGTTTTACTTTCTTTTTATTCAAGAAAATGTTTTTAATTTATTTATCTTATTATTATTATTATTATTTTTTTAAAAAGGACCTTATCTTCACCATACCTGGTTGTCCAAATTAGGCATAATAATGTGTTAATTCCACGACTGTATATATTGGTATCGGTTGATATCGGTATCGGTAATTAAGAGTTGGATAATATCGGAGTATCGGATATCGGCAAAAAAGCCATTGTCGGACATCCCTAAGCGAAACTAGTAGCTTAGTTCCATTTAATGGACAGTAACTAGTAGTTTAGTTACATTGAATGGACAGTAACTAGTCATTTAATTACATTTAATGGAGAGTAACTACTAGCTTATTTCTATTTAATCAATAGCATAGTTCCATTTAATGGAGATTAACTAGTAGCTTAGTTCCATTTAATGGAGATTAACTAGTAGCTTAGTTCCATTTAATGGAGCATAACTAATGGCTTAGTTACATTTAATGGAGAGTAACTAATGGCCTAGATACATTTAATAGATATTAACTAGTAGTTTAGCTACATTTAATGGAGAGTAACTAGTAACGTATTTCTATTTAATCAATAGCTTAGTTCCATTTAATGGAGATTAACTAGTAGCTTAGTTACTTTTAATGGAGAGTAACTAATAGCTTGGTTATATTTAATAGAGATTACTAGTTGTTTAGCTACATTTAATGGAGAGTAACTAATGGTGTAGTTCCATTTAATAGAGAGTAACTAGTAACTTAATTACATTTTCCAAGTAACTTGCCCATCACTGATGTGTTTATGTTTTAGCTAGCATATGCTAACATTAGCCTTGTTATAACATCATAAGTCAATGAGCATCCACACGCACACACACACACACACACACACACACACACACACACACACACACACACACACACACACACACACACACACACACACGCACACGCACACGCACACACACACAAATGTTAAGGACATCAAACAAATATTGGTAAAATCACATTCTCTGATGCCTAAAGAGCTGCACTAGTCATCTGAGAGCATGGTACTGATAAAGCATATTTGAAGCATGATACTGATAAAGCATGTTTGAAGTTTGATACTGATAAAGAATGATACTGATAAAGTGTGTTTGAAGCATGATACTGATAAAGAATGTCTAAAGCATATACCGATAAACAGGCGTGTGATTTTTCCGTCTAAAGTCGGAATTCCGTCTTTTTTAATCTCTGGGGGGAAAAAAATGATCTCCCGTTTTTCGGGGTTTTTTTCCGACCCTAAATCAAGATTCGAGACGTAGTTTATACTACGCCGTAGTTGATTGGTCGATATGTTCCTTGTGACCAATCAGGACATCTGTTATGAATGATGACGTTAATAACGTCTTCATACCGCCATTTTCCATATGTAAACGATGTCGGTTCTCGAGAGAAAGGACGCTTTACGAGTAAAAGAAATTGATAAACATGTCCAAAATAAGTTTCGATGGGACTGGATGGAAAGGGAAATCACTGATACTGTTGGGAAGAAGGAAGTTACGACTTTGTTCGGTGATTTTATTCGGAAAATCGATCGTCCCGGAAAGGTTTTGTGCACGTGGTGTCATGATAATATTGACTATGGATCACGAGGTTTCAAGGCTTTGGAAGTACATGCGAAATGCCAAAAACATATGAAACAACTTGAAGCAAGGAAAACGAACTTTTCACTAGCTGGTACTTTTGGATGTCAACCGAAAGTGAGCAAACCTTACGGACTTCATCCTTTGTTTACATCGAGAGGAAAGATCCACCCAAACAACCCACTTCAGTTGCAGACAGGGTTGTTAATAATGAGGTAAGCTAAAAAATATTTGCTTGCGAAATACGCATGTTTGTTTTAAATATTAACCAATTATTGCTTTGCGAAATATAAATGGGTTTTTCTAAAAATAAAAAGCCACGTGAAAATATATTATGAAATTACAGAAATTCAAAGAGTCGCATTATTGAATACAGTTAACAATTTATTTGAAATAAATTTGCATATAATACTATTTTATAATATTAAGTTCTTATGTAGTCTCTTGAAACTATTGTCAGTGGTGTAACAATCTTGAAGGTAAATATTTTCACACTTGTTTCATGCACTATGTCAGTGTCCTCACATTATTATTATTTCCTATATTCAAATATGAGTAAACAATACTAAACACGTTTAATTATTTTCATAAATTTATATCCTATTTTGGCGAAAAGAATGAAATGTTTACATTTGGTATTTTGTTAAATACATTTGCAAGGAAAGCTCATGTTAGGGCTGGGCTCTCCGAGAAAGCTAATGTGTGAAGTGAACTGAAGTAATGTGGTAATACTGTAAATAAACTGTAGATAATAACACTGATCAATGTGACACCTGTGGATGTGAAATGAACACAAGATGTAAATATTAGTGATTCATTAGGATAATTGGGTTATGTATGTTCTATTAATGATGTTTTCATGTCTTTAAACACTAAAATATTTTCTTCAAATGGTGCTGTCTTTGTTAATTTTAGCATGTTAAATTGGTGAAAAAACAGGAGCTTCGGGGGGCTTTGCCCCCCTTGTCCCCCCACCAGCCCACCAGGGCACTGGTGGGGGGACCTGGCTGGACCTGGCTGGGGGGCTTCGTCCCCCAGACCCCCGGAAATTTTTTCAGTCTTTTTCATTGTGGTCAAATCACATGCCTGGATAAAGCATGATACTGATAAACCATGTTTGAAGCATAATACTGATAAAGAAAGATACTGATGCATGATACTGATAAGCCTGATACTGATAAAGCATGTTAGAAGTATGATACTAATAAAGCATGTTTGAAAAATTATACTCATAAATCATGTTTGAAACATGATACTGATAAAGCATGATAGTGATAAAGCATGATAATGATAGTGATAAAGCCTGATACTGATAAAGCATGTTTGAAGTAGTGAAAAGTGATAGTGCATGATACTGATAGTGCATGATAGTGATGGTGCATGATAGTGATAGTGCAGGATAGTGATGGTGCAAGATACTTATAGTGCATGATAGTGATAGTGCAGGATAGGGATGGTGCAAGATACTGATAGTGCATGATAGTGATAGTGCATAAAAGTGATAGTGCATGTTACTGATAGTGCATAATAGTGATAATGCATGATACTGATGGTGCATGATAGTGATAAAGGATGATAGTGTATGATAGTGATGGTGCATGATAGTGATAGTGCAGGATAGTGATGGTGCATGATAGTGATAGTGCATGTTACTGATAGTGCATAATAGTGATAATGCATGATACTGATGGTGCATGATAGTGATAAAGGATGATAGTGTATGATAGTGATGGTGCATGATAGTGATAGTGTAGAATAGTGATGGTGCATGATAGTGATAAAGGATGATAGTGTGTGATAGTGCATGATAGTGATAGTGCAGGATAGTGATGGTGCATTATAGTGATAAAGGATGATAGTGCATGATAGTGATAGTGCAGGATACTGATAAAGGATTATAGTGCATGATAGTGATGGTGCATGATAGTGATGGTGCATGATAGTGATAGGGCATGATAGTGATGGTGCATGATAGTGATAGTGCATGATAGTGATAGTGCAGGATAGTGATGGTGCATGATAGTGATAGTGCAGGATAGTGATGGTGCATGATAGTGGTAGTGCATGATAGCGATAAAGGATGATAGTGATTAAGGATGATAGTGATAAAGCAGTAGTGATGACATAGGTGTGTTCCTCTCTCAGGGTGCCATGCAGTTTCTGATGAACTACCAGGCTGAGGACTTGGTAGTTGCCAAGATCAAGAGTGATGCTAGTCTGTTGTGGAGCGTCAGTCCTGCTAGTCGCCAGGACATGATCCAGGAACTAAGTACTTCTCCTCACGTCTACATCACGCTACGATGGACCCTCTACAGGTACTACACTACACCTGTGTACTATTAGTACATCACTACGAAGGGCCCTCTACAGGTACTACACTACACCTGTGTACTATTAGTACATCATGCTAAGATGGACCCTCTACAGGTGATACTACACTACATCTGTATACTATACTCTGTACTGTTAGTACATCACTACGATGGACGCTCTACAGGTACTACACCACACCTGTGTACTATTAGTACATCATGCTAAGATGGACCCTCTACATGTGGTACTACACTACATCTGTATACTATACTCTGTACTATTAGTACATCACTACGATGAACCATATACAGGTACTACACTACACCTGTGTACTATTAGTACATCACTACGATGGACCCTCTACAGGTACTACACCACACCTGTGTACTATTAGTACATCACGCTAAGATGGACCCTCTACAGGTACTACACTTGTGTACAATACTGTGTACTATCAGTACATCACACTATGATGGACCCTCTACAGGTGGTACTACACTACACCTGTGTACTATACGCTGTACTATTACTACATCACTACGATGGACCCTATACAGGTGGTACTACACACATATGTGTAGTAGTACTGTGTACAATACTGTGTACTATTAGTACATCACACTATGATGGACCCTCTACAGGTGGGACTCTACACCTCTGTGTACTAGTACTGTGTGCAATCTATAAAATACTGTGTACTATTAGTGTGTACAAAGTATAAGATAGTGTGTACTGTAAGTGTGTACAATCTACAAAATACTCTGTACTATTAGTGTGTACAACCTATAAAATACTCTGTACTATTAGTGTGTACAAGCTATAAAATATTGTGTACTATTAGTGTACAAAGTATAAAATGGTGTGAACTATTAGTGTGTACAAAGTATAAAATAGTGTGTACAAAGTATAAAATAGCGTGTACTATAAGTGTGTACAAAGTATAAAATAGCGTGTACTATAAGTGTGTACAAAGTATAAAATAGTGCGTACTATAAGTGTGTGCAAAGTGTAAAATAGTGTATACCATTAGTGTTTACAAAGTATAAAATAGTGTGTACAAAGTATAAAATAGTGTGTACAAAGTATAAAATAGAGTGTACTATAAGTATAAAATAGAGTGTACTATAAGTGTACAAAGTCAAGTAGTAATAATACTGACAGTCTATATGTTGACAAGCAGTAGGATCTTTTCTCACAAATATTTCCGCACAACTTCTCAGATGTGCTAAATGAAGACGCAAAATAGTCTCAGAACAATTTCAGTCTTGATAAATCACACTGCACCTGTTAAATCATTATATTTACTCCTATCAGTGTTGTGATTGTTAACATATCATCTGCATATTCATGAGGACACTCCTTATCCTGATCACTAAACAGACACAATCCTCTGCTCACTAGTTTGCACGTGTTTTAGTACACGCAAACCTTCAGTAGATCAGAGCCTGAGTGACATCCTGACTGTTGACAGGAACACTTCCATCTCCATGCATCCTAAGAGTGCAGGAGAACACACAGTCAAGTATGATGACCACACCTTGAAGGAAGGAATCCTGCGCATGCTCAAGGGCGACAGCAGCCAGCACGTGTGAGTCCATCTTTGATATCAACATTTGCACCATACTGCCCACGCACCATCTTTGATATCAACATCTGCACCGTACTGCCTACACACCATCTTTGATATCAACATCTGCACCATACTGCCCACACGCCATCTTTGATATCAACATCTGCATCATACTGCCCAAAGATATCAACATCTGCACCATACTTCCCAAAGACTATCTTTGATATAAACATCTGCACCATACTGCCCAAAGACCATCTTTTATATCAACATCTGCACCATACTTCCCAGAGACCATGTTTGATATCAACATCTGCATGAAACTTCCCAAAGACCATGTTTGATATCAACATCTGTACCATACTTCCCTAAGACCATGTTTGATATCAACATCTGCACCATACTTCCCAAAGACCATGTTTGATATCAACATCTGCACCATACTTCCCAGAGTTCATGTTTGATATCAACATCTGCACGATACTTCCCAAAGACCATCTTTGATATCAACATCTGCACGATACTTCCCAAAGACCATGTTTGATATTAACATCTGCACCATACTTCCAAAGGACCATGTTTGATATTAACATCTGCACGATACTTCCCAGAGACCATGTTTGATATCAACATCTGCATGATACTTCCCAGACCACGTTTGATATCAACATCTGCATGATACTTCCCAAAGACCATGTTTGATATCAACATCTGCACGTTACTTCCCAAAGACCATGTTTGATATCAACATCTGCACCATACTTCCCAAAGACCATGTTTGATATCAACATCTGCACCATACTTCCCAGAGACCATGTTTGATATCAACATCTGCACCATACTTCCCAAAGACCATCTTTGATATCAACATCTGCACCATACTTCCCAGAGACCATGTTTGATATCAACATCTGCATGATACTTCCCAGACCATGTTTGATATCAGCATCTGCATGATACTTCCCAAAGACCATGTTTGATATCAACATCTGCACGTTACTTCCCAAAGACCATGTTTGATATCAACATCTGCACCATACTTCCCAAAGACCATCTTTGATATCAACATCTGCACCATACTTCCCAGAGACCATGTTTGATATCAACATCTGCATGATACTTCCCAGACCACGTTTGATATCAGCATCTGCATGATACTTCCCAAAGACCATGTTTGATATCAACATCTGCACGTTACTTCCCAAAGACCATGTTTGATATCAACATCTGCACCATACTTCCCAAAGACCATGTTTGATATCAACATCTGCACCATACTTCCCAGAGACCATGTTTGATATCAACATCTGCACCATACTTCCCAAAGACCATCTTTGATATCAACATCTGCACCATACTTCCCAGAGACCATGTTTGATATCAACATCTGCATGATACCTCCCAGACCATGTTTGATATCAGCATCTGCATGATACTTCCCAAAGACCATGTTTGATATCAACATCTGCACGTTACTTCCCAAAGACCATGTTTGATATCAACATCTGCACCATACTTCCCAAAGACCATGTTTGATATCAACATCTGCACCATACTTCCCAGAGACCATGTTTGATATCAACATCTGCACCATACTTCACAAAGACCATCTTTGATATCAACAAATAGATGATGACCACTTCCTGTATCGCCAATTTAGGATGATCAACTCTCTGCTGCCAAAGTTCCTGAGGGGACCCAAAGGGGCGGAGTCCAAGATGGCCACCAGGATGGACGTGGGTCAGTGAAGATGGCGTCACACACATGAAACATTTATATAAGTGCATGATTCATCTTCCTATTGTGTTGTTATTGAACATCAAACTTCATACATTATACAATATTCATTAAACAATAAACATTATACATTAAACAATAAACATTATACATTATACACGACACAACATTCATTAAACATTATACATTAAACCAGGGGTGGCCAACCAGTCAGAGACTAAGAGCCACTTTTTTTTACTGTGTTACTGGAAAGAGCCACATTCTACACATGGGCACAAATGAACATCACCCCATCGCTTCTTCACTCTCTCACACACACACACACACACACACACACACACACACACACACACACACACACACACACACACGCGCGCACGCACATACCTCTGCTCAGCCAGATTTATTGCAAATGTCACACACCAACATGACTCCTACAGTACTGAGACCACCGGCCAGTTATTTTCAACAATTAACATTGTGTGCACTGTCTCACACACACAAACTCTCAGTTCAACCAAGTCCACAAACAAAAATATAATATATTTTCTCTTACTATGCATGTTGCTTAGTGGGACTTCTGGCATTTCTTGTGACGCTGAAGATTTGAAGCTTTGTAATGCGCTAATGACGCCTGACATATAAGGCAGACTGGCTTGCCATTACGTTCAACAAAAAAATATATACTCTCCCACTCTGTTAAAAATGTCCTGTGTTCTTCTTCATATTGTCGTTTTGCTGTGCTTTTTTCCCCTGCCATTTTGAGAGCGAACTTGTCACAAATTGTTTACTACTGTGATCTCACGCACATGCACATTTGACGTCACTCAAACCGGCTTCGGCTTCTTCTTCTTATGTTAGACTGACCATATGTCCTCTTTTCCCTGGACATGTCCTCTTTTGCGGGGCTGTCCGGGCGGGGATTCTTAAATGCCTCAAATGTCCGGCATTTTGAGTTAGGGTTGTGTGTATTTTCAATGTACGTCCAGGGTTAAGAACGGGTTAAAAACAAAACAAATTGTGGAGGTGAGCTCACACAGCAGCATTCGTGAGGGAGGGGCAGAGACAGAGCGCGAGAGAGTCGAGAGACAGACAGGACACAAGAGAGATATGTGGAGAGACAGACAGGACAAAAAAGAGAGAGATGCCGAAACGTAAATGCAACTTCACGGATGATTTGCGGAAAAGGTATCCGTGTTTTGGTCCTGGCCGTGACACATGGGAAGCAGAATGCACTGTGTGCAAAGCAGGAAGGTATATATCTGTGGCAAATAATGATCTACAAGCCCATATCGACACTACAACACTTTGATGAAGAATGTTTTATTGATGAAATATCCTGTTTAAATTGGAACGAGGTGTGCAGTGAGGAAGACCCTGAGGCTGCACTGGACTTATTTATGTTAATGTACATGAGTGTTGTGGACAAGCATGCCCCTTTGAAGAAGTTTTCTGTCAAAACTAAGTCTGCCCCATGGATTGATAATGGACTTAGAGGTTTAATGACAGAAAGAGACATGGCTAAAAAAGCCTCCGTCAACTCTGGTTTAATTGATGACAGGCATAAGTACTGTTCCTTAAGAAACCAGGTCACAAAGTTAAACAAACTGAAAAAAAGGGAATATTACAAACAGAGGTTATATGATGTGAGATATGATAGCAAAAACTTATGGAATGTTTTGAATGAAATCATGGGTAGAAAGAACAATGTCTGTACACCTTTTGTGGAATCAAATGGGTTGGTACTCACTAAGCCATGTGACATTGCCAATCATTTTAATAACTATTATGTTGACAAGGTATCTCAATTAAGGCATGGTATGCATATATCCAATAACAACAAATCAGCTGACCTCATTAGGAATATTATAATGGATAATAAGGACTGTGAATTCAATTTTCATCAGGTTGAAGTCAGTGAGGTTGAGAGGTTACTACACTCTCTTCCTGACAACAAAGTAGCTGGTGTAGACAACCTGGATAGTAAATTACTGAAAATGACTGCTGGTATCATATCAGTGCCTGTTTGTCATATTTTTAATAAATGTTTACAAGTGGGCCTGTGTCCAAAGATATGGAAGGTGGCTAAGGTTACTCCTCTACATAAGGATACCAAATTGGCTTTCAATGAGGGCAATTCTAGACCAATAAGCATCCTACCTGGGTTATGTAAAATACTGGAGAAATGTGTGTATGCACAAATTCAAGCTTACTTTCAATCAAATGGGCTAGCAACTGATTCTCAACATGCATATAGAACGGGCCACTCTACGTCCACGGCTCTTATACAAATGACGGACGATTGGCTTAATGCTATAGATAATTCTATGTTGGTTGGAGCTGTGCTGTTAGATTTTAGTGCTGCATTTGACATGATTGACCACTCTCTTTTAATTGAGAAACTTAAATGTTATGGTTTTAATACTTCAAGTTTAATGTGGATACAGAGTTATTTGTCCTCAAGATCACAACAGGTGTATCTTAATGGCAGCTTGTCTAATAGCAGAAGTTTGGATTGTGGTGTTCCACAGGGAAGTTGCCTAGGACCTTTACTTTTTTCTATATTCACCAATGATTTACCTTGGGCTACCGGGCGTGCAAGATTGGTTCTTTATGCTGATGATGCAACCTTATATCATGCTGCACCATCATGCAGTGTACTTAATGTAGTATTGAGTGAGGAACTAAAAGCTGTGCATGACTGGACAGTATGTAACAGACTTGTCCTTAACACCTCAAAAACAAAAAGTATTATATTGGGGACTAGGCAAGGGTTATCTTGTGACCCAAAGTTGGATTTGAGGCTAGGTATTTCAACAGTTCAACAGGTCAGAAGTGCCAAGCTCCTTGGAGTGATGCTGGACTGCACTCTATCCTGGTCAAATCATATCAGTGATATAGTTACAAAGATGGGAAGGGCTGTTGGTATTTCCAGGAAATGTGCTGGTTTTGCTGATCCACCTCTTCTTTGTCAAATTGTTAAGAGTTTAGTCTTGTGTCATATTGACTATTGTTCTACAGTCTGGGCGTCTGCTGCAAGTGGTGAGATCAGTAAGCTCCAGATTGTCCAGAATAGGGCAGCGAGGCTGGTTCTTGGTTGTTCACTAAGAACCAATGTGAACCAAATGCATGCTTCTCTTTCCTGGCTAACAGTGCAGAACAAGTTGTTGGCTAATACTCTTATATTGTTCAAATCAGTAACCGGTAGTAAAACTCCTGCTTTTCTCATGGCCCAAATAGTTCACAGTAGCACTATACATAATCACAATACCAGGGCATCCAGTGAGGGGCATTTTGTACTCCCTCGTCCCAGGAAGAATGCTTTGCGGAAATCTTTTATTTATAGATCTTTATCGCTCTGGAATAACCTGCCTCGAATTCTCACCAGCATTGAAAGTAAACAGGTTTTTAAAAAGAGAGTAATATTTTATCTGAGTTTTTAAATTAGTTTGCTCATTGATGATTTGTTTGTTATATTTATATGGTAATTATTATTCTGTGACTGTAAATTGTTTGCTTGTTTTTTTATTGATGCTTTTATTTTTTTTCTGTATTGTGTAGTTATAATTATATGCTTTTACTTGTAATTGTATTGAATTGTGGACCCCAGGAAGACTAGTGGGTTGTTGAGGCAACCAGCTAATGGGGATCCTTAATAAAAATCAAATAAAAATCAAAATCAAAGCACAAAACAGCTGTGCAGGGCAAGAGCTGGTCTGCTGTGATGTGTTGAAATATAATTTACTTGTTTTGAGACATTATTTATGTTTACATTGTATACAAGAGGTTATTTGGAATATTTCTACCTCTGCACTTTTTCTAAAACAGTGAATGTTACAGAATATAAGTGTGACTTATTTTGTTATACTGTCAAGCAGTGTTGGCGTTACCGCACTTTGTGTGTCTTTTTACGCATTGAAATCAGAAAGGACGCGCAATTCCTGAAGCCCGCGTGTCACCCGGATGCGGATTTTTTTTTTTTACCTACCGCCCGGTTTGCTTGTTTTTTTTATTGAATCGATTATCGCTTTCCGACAGTGTTTTCTTTTGTTTAAATTTGCCGGGTCAAATTTCCGTCCCCGTTTATTGCGTTTTTATTTGTCATAAATTTTGATTCGCCAAAAGTTTTATCAATGACAAATACTGCCTCAGTTTGCACTCAGACAAGTTTACCGCGAAGGGCTGTCAAAATAAAGACTTGATGGTAAACACTAAGGCACTAATAGAGTTGTTACACCCTTCTTGCTTCCGGCTCCCAGACCGTAGTCCTTCCAGGGCCGATGTACTTCGGGGGTAACACCCTTCACTTTACCCGGCAGTGGGTCTTTACAGCTCCGGACTCGAGGGTGAATGACGATTTGTTGCAACTTTGTGACTTTATTGGTGTCTTGCACGCAGCCATCCACCAAGCTACTAGCACCTGCACACACTCAGTGTTACCGCTCCCTCACCTCTCTCGCCCACCCACTCACTGACGTCACTGACCTCACATGCTGTCATATCTTAAAGGGCCACACACACACATACACTACTCTCATAACAGAGTTAAGAGCCGCATGAGGCTCGCGAGCTGGCCAGGCCTGCATTAAACAATAAACATTATACATGATACAATATTCATTAAACATTATACATTAAACAATAAACATTATACATGATACAATATTCATTAAACAATAAACATTATACATGATACAATATTCATTAAACAATAAACATTATACAATATTCATTAAACATTATGCATGATGCATTAAACATTATACATTAAACAATAAACATTATACATGATACAATATTCATTAAACAATAAACATTATACATGATACAATATTCATTAAACAATAAACATTATACATGATACAATATTCATTAAACATTATGCATGATGCATTAAACATTATACATTAACCAATAAACATTATATAGTGTACATTACTTTTTAAACATTATTGGATAAACATTAAATATTAAAACGATACATTAAACATTATACACTAAATACGATACATGATACATTAAATATAGATTAAGCATTATACATGATACATTAAACAACATTATATGTTAAACATTATACGATAAATATTAAGTATTAAAACGATACATTAAACATTATACACTAAATATTATACATGATACATTAAATATAGATTAAGCATTATACATGATACATTAAACAACATTATATATTATATGTTAATCATTATACAGGATATATTACACATTATACATTAAACAATAAACATATATGTTAAACACTGTACAGGATATATTAAACATAGTTTATACATTAAACATTATGCATGTTACATTAAACATTATACATGTTACATTAAACATACATGGTATATCAAACATTTTACATCAAATATACATGATACATATTAAACTTTACACATTAAACATACAAGATACATTATATATAAACATTATACAATAAACATCATACATTACATATTAAAATTATACATCAAACATTAAACATGATACATTACACATTCAACTTTACACATTAAACATAGATACATTAAAGATTATATATAAATGTTATACATTAAACATCAAACATTATACATTACATATTAAGCATTATACATGCATGATACATTAAACATTATATATAAATGTTATACATCAAACATTATACATTACATATTAAACATACATGATGCATTAAACATTTATTATACATGGTGCATTATAACAATACATTATAATAATTAACATTAAGCATTATACATGAAACATTATACATAATACATCAAAATAATGCATCATACACTACACACAATACATATATATTAAAGATGATACATTTACATGACACATCAAACATACATGATACAATAGACATTATACATTAAAAATAATATGTAATACAGTAAATATTAAGCAATATACATGGTACATTAAATGTTATACACGATAAACATTAAACATGATACATTAACATAAAAATGTGATACATTAAACATTATACACGATGCATTAAACATGATATTTTACTTAAGAGTTTTTAATCACAAACTGAAAGTAAAACATTACAAAATGTTTCTGTCTGACTTTGACAATTAAATATTATTTTTATTAAACTTCATTTAAATTAAGCATGCAAATAATTTACTCTTATTTCTATATATTTTGTATACATTATTTGTATGTGTTATCATGAATAATTATTATTAAGTGTGATCATCAATATTTCAAATCTGATCGTTTAACATCACATATTTTTATGCAATTTGTGTTCATGAAGTTTTATCATTCACATACATGAAGTATTATCATTCACACATTGACATACATGAAGTATTATCATTCACATATTGACATACATGAAGTATTATCATTCACATACATGATGTATTATCATTCACATATTGAAATACATGAAGTATAATCACTCACATACATGAAGTATTATCATTCACATATTGACATACATTAAGTATTATCATTCACATATTGACATATATGAAGTATTATCATTCACATACATGAAGTATTATCATTCACATATTGACATACAGAAGTATTATCATTCACATACATGAAGTATTATCATTCACATATTGACATACACGAAGTATTATCATTCGCATATTGACATACAGAAGTATTATCATTCACATATTGACATACATGAAGTATTATCATTCACATACATGAAGTATTATCATTCACATATTGACATATATGAAGTATTATCATTCACATACATGAAGTATTATCATTCACATATTGACATACATGACGTATTATCATTCACATACATGAAGTATTATCATTCACATATTGACATATATTAAGTATTATCATTCACATACATGAAGTATTATCATTCACATATTGACATACATGAAGTATTATCATTCACATACATGAAGTATTATCATTCACACATTGACATACATGAAGTATTATCATTTACATACATGAAGTATTATCATTCACACATTGACATACATGAAGTATTATCATTCACATACATGAAGTATTATCATTCACATATTGACATACATGAAGTATGATCATTCCTGTATGTGAATGATAATACTTATTTTATTATCATTCACATACATGAAGTATATCATTCACATATTGACATACATGAAGTATTATCATTCACATACATGTATTATCATTCACACATTGACATACATCAATCAATCAATCAATCAATCAATCAATGTTTATTTATATAGCCCTAAATCACAAAAGTCTCAAAGGGCTGCACAAGCCACAACGACATCCTCGGCACAGAGCCCACACAAGGGACGTCGATGTGAATGACTATGAGAAACCTTGGAGGGGACCGCATATGTGGGTAACCCCCCCTCGAAGTACAGTCCCAAGTGGATCCACATAACAGTGAGAGTCCAGTCCATAGTGGGGCCAGCAGGAGACCATCTCGAGCGGAGACAGGTCAGTAGCGCAGAGACGTCCCCAACCGATGCACAGGCGAGCGGTCCACCCCGGGTCCCAACTCTGGACAGCCAGCATCTCATCCATGGTCACCGGAACCGGAATAACCCGGCGAGGGGGCAAAGGAGAAAAGAAAACAGCAGATCAACTGGTCTAAAAAAAGGGGTTCTATTTAAAGGCTAGAGTATACAAATGAGTTTTAAGATGGGACTTAAGTGCTTCTACTGAGGTAGCATCTCTAACTTTTACCGGGAGGGCATTCCATAGTACTGGAGCCCGAACAGAAAACGCTCTATAGCCCGCAGACTTTTTTGGGGCTCTGGGAATCACTAATAAGACGGAGTTCTTTGAACGCAGATTTCTTGCCGGGACATATGGTACAATACAATCAGCAAGATAGGCAGGAGCTAGACCGTGTAGTATTTTATACGTAAGTAGTAAAACCTTAAAGTCGCATTTTAAGTGCACAGGAATCCAGTGCAGGTGAGCCAGTATAGGCGTAATATGATCAAACTTTCTTGTTCTTTTCAAAAGTCTAGCAGCCGCATTTTGTACCAACTGTAATCTTTTAATGCTAGACATAGGGAGACCTGAAAATAATACGTTACAGTAATCGAGACGAGACGTAACGAACGCATGAATAATGATCTCAGCGTCGCTAGTGGACAAAATGGAACGTATTTTAGCGATATTACGGAGATGAAAGAAGGCCGTTTTAGTAACACTCTTAATGTGTGACTCAAACGAGAGAGTTGGGTCGAAAATAATACCCAGATTCTTTACCGAGTCGGCTTGTGTAATTGTTTGGTTGTCAAATGTTAAAGTGGTATTATTATTGAGCAGGACCGATAATCAGCATTTCCGTTTTCTTAGCGTTGAGTTGCAAAAAGTTAGCGGACATCCATTGTTTAATTTCATTAAGACACGCCTCCAGCTGACTACAATCCGGCGTGTTGGTCAGCTTTAGGGGCATGTAGAGTTGAGTGTCATCAGCATAACAGTGAAAGCTAACACCGTATTTGCGTATGATGTCACCTAGCGGCAGCATGTAAATACTAAAGAGTGCAGGGCCAAGAACCGAACCCTGGGGGACTCCGCACGTTACCTTGACATAGTCCGAGGTCACATTGTTATGGGAGACACACTGCATCCTGTCAGTAAGATAAGAGTTAAACCAAGACAAGGCTAAGTCTGACATACTAATACGTGTTTTGATACGCTCTAATAAAATATTATGATCAACAGTATCGAAAGCAGCGCTAAGATCAAGAAGCAGCAACATAGATGACGCATCAGAATCCATGGTTAGCAATAGATCATTAGTCATTTTTGCGAGGGCTGTCTCCGTAGAGTGATTTGCCCTGAAACCGGATTGAAAAGGTTCACAGAGATTGTTAGTCACTAAGTGTTCATTTAGCTGCTGTGCAACAATTTTTTTGAGGATTTTCGAGATAAACGGAAGGTGGGACACCGGCCGGTAGTTTACCATGAGGTCAGGATCGAGGTTAGGTCTTTTGAGTAGAGGATGAATAACCGCTTTTTTGAATGCTAGGGGAACAGTGCCAGAGGAAAGTGATAAGTTTATAATATTTAACACTGATGGACCTAATAATACAAAAAGCTCCTTGATAAGTTTTCCAGGAAATGGGTCAAGTAAACATGTTGTTTGTTTTGTCCCATTTACACATCTTAACAATTCCGCTAATGTTATTTCATCAAAGAGAGAGAAACTATTTTGGAGGGCGGTATCAGTCGTATATACAGTCGTATCTGTGTTAATAGAACCCAGTTGTAGCTGGGATGCATTGTCTTTAATCTCCTTTCTAATGACTTCAATTTTCTTATTAAAGAAATTCATAAAGTCATCTGCCGAGTGGGTGGAGCTACTGGGAGGAGTCCCTTGTTGGGTTAGCGATGCTACTGTACTGAGCAAAAATTTAGGATCATTTTTGTTGAGGTGGATGAGATTTGAGTAATATTTAGCTTTAGCTAAGGTAAGCATGCGTTTATAAGTTATTAAACTATCACTCCATGCTTGATGGAAAACCTCAAGTTTCGTCGCACGCCATTTACGTTCCAGCTTTCTACATGATAATTTATGGGCTTTAGTTTCTTCTGTAAACCATGGGGTACGCCTTTTAGGGGCCCTTTTTAGCTTTAGCGGTGCTACACTATCAATGGTGTCGCGCAGGGCGTCGTTAAAGTTGTTAGTGAGGTTATCAATAGAGCCGACATAATTTGGGAATGGTGCTATTACCGAAGGGAGTAGGCCAACAAGAGTCGTCGTTGTGGCAGCATTAATGTTGCGGCTGCTATAGTAGTTATTATTATTATTAGTTTGTTGACAATGAGTCAGAAATTCGAATTTTATAAGGTAATGATCGGACATTACTTTAGTATACGGGAGTATCGTAACTTTGGAGGTGGTGACACCCCTGACAAGCACTAGATCTATCGTATTACCGTTGCGATGCGTGGGTTCATTTATTATTTGTGTAAGACCACAGCTATCAATTATAGTCATGAAGTATTATCATTCACACATTGACATACATGAAGTATTATCATTCACATATTGACATACATGAAGTATTATCATTCCCACATTGACATACTTCATGTATGTGAATGATAATACTTCATGTATTATCATTCACATACATGAAGTATTATCATTCACATATTGACATACATGAAGTATTATCATTCACATACATGAAGTATTATGATTCACATATTGACATGAATGTACTTTGATGTACTTGGAAGTATTTTGAAATACTTGAATGTACTTTGAAATACTTTAATGTATTTTGATGTACTTTGATGTATTTGAATTTACGTTCTACAAACTTGAAAGTACTTTGAAATACTTGAATGTATTTTGATATACTTGAATGTACTTCGATAAACTTAAATGTACTTTGATATACTTTTAAATGCACTTTAGAATACTTGAAAGTACTTTAAAATACTTGAAAGTACTTTAAAATACTTGAAAGTACTTTGATATACCTGAATGTACTTTAAAATAAGTGAAAGTACTTTGAACTTCTTGAAAGTACTTTTATAAACTTGAATGTACTTTGATATACCTAATGTGCTTTAAAATATGTGAAAGTACTTTGAACTACTTGAAAGTACTTTGAAATACTTGAATGTACTTTAAAATGTGAAAGTACTTTGAACTTCTTGAAAGTACTTTAAAATACTTGAATGTAATTTGAACTACGTGAAAGTACTTTATAATACTTAAATATACTTTGAACTACTTGAAAGTACTTTGAAATACTTACATAGATAGATAGTACTTTATTGATTCCTTCAGGAAAATTAAAAAAATCTAGTTAAAGTACTTAGTACTACTACTTCCTTGCAGGGCCGACAGAGCGTCCAGAAGTCCTGTCCTTCTTCAGACCTTTGACCTTGTCACTGCAGAAGGTCAACAGCTCCTCCCAGCAGGAAGCTGACCAATGGTGGCATCTGCAGGAGTGCCCGCCCCCTCCCCTCTCGTCCAATCACAAGTGTCGCAGCATCGAGATCACAGTCTTCAACGACAAGGTTAGCCCCGCATCTCTGGGCTTCCTGGCTGGACACGGGTAGGTCACATGACAGCTCTCGCCTCATATAAAAGATCTTTGACTCGGGCTTTTACATTTAGTCAGCAGAGCTCTCGCCTCATATAGAGGATCTTTGACTAGCGTTTTTACATTTAGTCAGCAGAACTCTCGCCTCATATAGAGGATCTTTGACTAGGGTTTTTACATTTAGTCAGCAGAACTCTCGCCTCATATAGAGGATCTTTGACTAGGGATTTTACAGTAAGTCAGTAGAACTCTCGCCTCATATAGAGGATCTTTGACTAACGTTTTTACATTTAGTCAGCAGAGCTCTCGCCTCATATAGAGGATCTTTGACTAGGGTTTTTACATTTAGTCAGCAGAGCTCTCGCCTCATATAGAGGATCTTTGACTCTGGTTTTTACAGTAAAACATTGAAGTGCTTCTGTCATCTACTGTATAAGAAAATAATGAGTCATATGTTGACTAGACAGATATTGGTCGAGGGCCAATCCCAGCTGACTCTCTAACCCCTCCCCCAGCATCGTGGGTCTCTACATGTCGGTGGTCTTGGTCATCGGTAAATTTGTGCGAGAGTTCTTCAACGGCATCTCCCGCTCCATCATGTTTGAGGAGCTGCCGTGTGTGGACCGTGTCCTCAAGCTGTGCACAGACATCTTTGTGGTGCGCGAGACGGGCGAGATGGAGCTGGAACACACGCTCTTTGAGAAGCTCATCTTCCTCTACCGCTCGCCAGAGACCATGATCAAGATGACCAGAGAAAAGGACAGCTAGCAAGCTACACCACACAAACGTCCAATTGTCTCCCTTTCTTCAACTCTTTGCCTTACGTGTTACTAACATGTTACAGATTAATTACATGTTACTAACTTGTTACATGTTATGTTACTAACCTGTAATTTACGTCTTACTAACCAGTAACTGTGTTACTATATTGTTAGTTTAATGTATCGTGTTAATTTTTTTTGTTACTAGCAGGTAACGTGTTACTAATCTGTAACTAACGCATTACCATCTTGTTAGTGTCATATTGCTAACCTGTTACATGTTGCTAATGTGGTACTAACATGTTTGTTTAATGTTCCTAACATGTAGCTAACTTGTAACAACCCTTTTAGTTACATGTTACTAACCAATAACTTACATGTTAATATCTGTTAGTTTCATGTTACAAACCTGATACTGTTACTAAAATTAACTTGGCACTAACGTGCTACTATCTTGTTGGTTTCATATCACTAATGCTTTACTAACATGTTAGTTTAATGTTATTAACATGTAACTGTGTTACTAATGTTACTTACCAGTTAGTTCTGTTAAACTGTTAGTTGTTTCATGTTGCTAACCTGTTACCAGCGTAGTTTCATGTTTATAACCATGACTAACATGTTATTACCTGTAACTTGTTAGTTTCACGTTACTAACCTTTTACTTTCAAGTTACTAACCTGCTCGTTCTGTTAGCCTGTTAGTTCCATGTAACTAATGAGTTACATTTGTTTCATGTTAATAACTTGTAACTTAAGTGTTACTAACCTGTTAATTCCATGTTACATGATACTAACCTGTTACTAACATGACTAAGTCATTGCATGTGTGTGTAATTAGGATGCACTTCCTAATTAGAGGTCATGTTGCGTGTAATACTTGACTGCAACCAGCAGAGGCGCTGTGATGTTTGCTATCTGAACGAGTCCACCATCATTACTCTTTTCTTCCATTTCAGTTGAATAATAAAACTTAATGATCCATGTTCCCCGTCTACTGGGTCATTTTTGTCACGATATTTGGATTAAAAACACTTCTTTGATTTCAGCAACCTCGTTAGGCCACTAAATATTGAATAACATTGAGCATTTAAATCAAATGACAATGAAATATGAGTCATGAAAACATTTGGAAGAATGTTGCAATAAGATGCAAGATTATATTTCATAAGGACTGTATTGATGTTTTTCCCTTTGTTAAAACCCTCCAGTGTTGTAATCAATGTTTTAATTGATATAGTGATTATTTCTTCTTTTCATCTACTTAAACTCATTTTCAATCAAATCTATTAGGCAAATGCTTATATAACATTTCTGTCAAGGTGTGTCAAATAGCAACAATAGAAGAAAAGTACTTTGCCATTCATCTACTTTAATGACAACTAAGGGACAGGAAATAGAAAGGTCAGCTGACGCTCACAGGACAGGAAGTAGGCAGACGTCACATCCTGCACACACAAACAAACAATATTGGTGTAAATTAGATTGTTCCGATCTACATTTTATCGTATAACCCAGTTGACAAAACAACAGTTGGAGTGTACTTCCATGATGTTTTGTTGACACAACAACAGTTGGAGTGTACTTCCATGATGTTTTGTTGACACAACAACAGTTGCCGTGCACTTCCATTATGTTTCGTTGACAAAACCGTTGGAGTGTACTTCCATGATGTTTTGTTGACACAACAACAGTTGGCGTGCACTTACATGATGTTTCGTTGACAAAACAACGGTTGGAGTGTACTTACATCAGGGGTTCCCAAACTACGGCCCGCGGGCCCGGCGTCCAAAATCAGGCCCGCGGGAAGTCCCAAGTATTAAAAAAATAAAATAAAAATTAAAACATTTTTTTTCCTGTCTTTTCTTATCCACTTTGTACCGCTTGCTACTCACGGTGTCTCCTAGCCGCTCAGGCAAATGATATTGTCTAAAAATGCATTTTCTCATCGATAACGTGACATCATCGCGCGCGCGGAAAGTGCGCTATATATATATATATATATACATATATATATATATATACATATATATATACATATATATATATACACATATATATATATATATATATATACATATATATATACATATATATATATACACATATATATATATATACACATATACATATATATATACATATATATATATACACATATATACATATATATATATACACATATATATATATATACACATATACATATATATATACATATATATATATACACATATATATATATATATATATATATATATATATATACACATATATATATATATATATATATATATATATATACATATATATATATATATATGTGTATATATATATATATATATATACACATATATATATATATATATATATATATATATATGTGTATATATATATATATATATATACACATATATATATATATATATATATATACACATATATATATATATATATATATATATATACACATATATATATATATATATATATATATACACATATATATATATATATACACATATATATATATATATATATATATATATATATATATATATATATATATATATATATATATATATATATATACACATATATATATATATCCATCCATCCATCTTCTTCCGCTTATCCGAGGTCGGGTTACGGGGGCAGCAGCCTAAGCAGGGAAGCCCAGACTTCCCTCTCCCCAGCCAATTCGTCCAGCTCTTCCCGGGGGATCCCGAGGCTTTCCCAGGCCAGCCGGGAGATATAGTCTTCCCAACGTGTCCTGGGTCTTCCCCGTGGCCTCCTACCGGTCGGACGAACCCTAAACACCTCCCTAGGGAGGCGTTCGGGTGGCATCCTGACCAGATGCCCGAACCACCTCATCTGGCTCCTCTCGATGTAGAGGAGCAGCGGCTTTACTTTGAGCCCCTCCCGGATGGCAGAGCTTCTCACCTTATCTCTAAGAGAGAGCCCCGCCACCCGGCGGAGGAAACTCATTTCGGCCGCTTGTACCCGTGATCTTGTCCTTTCGGTCATAACCCAAAGCATGACCATAGGTGAGGATGGGAACGTAGATCGACCGGTAAATTGAGAGCTCTGCCTTCCGGCTCAGCTCCTTCTTCACCACAACGGATCGATACAGCGTCCGCATTACTGAAGACGCCGCACCGATCCACCTGTCGATCTCACGATCCACTCTTCCCTCACTCGTGAACAAGACTCCGAGGTACTTGAAACTCCTCCACTTGGGGCAGGGTCTCCTCCACAACCCGGAGATGGCACTCCACCCTTTTCCGGGCGAGAACCATGGACTCGGACTTGGAGGTGCTGATTCTCATCCCAGTCGCTTCACACTCGGCTGCGAACCGATCCAGTGAGAGCTGAAGATCCCGGCCAGATGAAGCCATCAGGACCACATCATCTGCAAAAAGCAGAGACCTAATCCTGCAGCCACCAAACCAGATCCCCTCAACGCCCTGACTGCGCCTAGAAATTCTGTCCATAAAAGTTATGAACAGAATCTGTGACAAAGGGCAGCCTTGGCGGAGTCCAACCCTCACTGGAAACGTGTCCGACTTACTGCCGGCAATGCGGACTAAGCTCTGACACTGATCATACAGTGAGCGGACCGCCACAATCAGACAGTCCGATACCCCATACTCTCTGAGCACTCCCCACAGGACTTACCGAGGGACACGGTCGAATGCCTTCTCCAAGTCCACAAAGCACATGTAGACTGGTTGGGCAAACTCCCATGCACCCTCAAGGACCCTGCCGAGAGTATAGAGCTGGTCCACAGTTCCACGACGAAAACCACACTGTTCCTCCTGAATCCGAGGTTCGACTATCCGGCGTAGCCTCCTCTCCAGTACACCTGAATAGACCTTACCTGTATATATATATATACAGCCAGGCCCCCGGCCAAATTGTTTTAACCCAATGCGGCCCCCGAGTCAAAAAGTTTGGGGACCCCTGACTTACATGATGTTTTGTTGACAAAACAACAGCTGGAGTGTACTTACATGACGTTTTGTTGACAAAACAACAGCTGGAGTGTACTTACATGATGTTTTGGGTTTGACGACTTTGACGCTGGCCTCTGCGGCCTTCATCGCTTCACTCTGGGCCTGCGGCTTGAGGGCAGCCCGCACGGCGCCTGCGCAGATGGCCGAGAAGCGAATGTAGCTGCAAAACAACACTCTGTTAGCAGCATGCTAAAGGACAAATATTAAATGACCGCCTTTACTAACTAAGCATGGAACTTTTGACGGCGGCATGTTAGCGGGAATAAGCAGCATTGTTAGCGGGAATAAAGCAGCGTCAAAAGTACAAACAATAAATGACGAAAGTGCGGCTAGGGTGACTAGCATTAGCATTAGCTACCCAGCACTGCTTCGTCTAAGTTGTACGACATAAGACCAACTCAACACTTTTTCATTGAGAAAGTAGACGATTTCACATAATAAAGTGGTGATATTTAACAGTATTTATCCTTATTCACCTCAGTCCTGCTTGTCTCCAGTAAGCAACCATCTTGTCAGCCTCAAGGACAGGTCGGATGTGTGCCTGGTGACGTCATTTACAAGCGCCGAGCTATTTATTTTTATTTATTTATTTATTTTTGTGTATGTTTGGATTTTTTATTTTAAGCAAACATTCGTTTAGTGTATATTTTTTTACTAGTACGCAAGCTATTCGTTTTGGACAAAACATTAATAAAACATTCAACTATGATCACAGCAGGTAATATTGCAAGCCTAGGAAGTGACGTGTTTTTCGCGCATGCGTGGTGGACCGATGGGATAGGTTTTTTTAAATTTTATTTCGATAACATTAAACAATTAAAATAACGACAACCAAATAGTTTGTAACACACAAACGTAAAGGACAAACAAATAGCAGCAAAAAAAAAGAAACATGCGCGAGGGATGACACTAGAATAAAACAAAAGTAAATACTTTTATTTAATTTTCAGGCCGTTCATTTCTATTTTATTTGATGGTGATCGTTTTTATGATTATTTTTAGAACGTAAGAGGTGAGCATGGCCTTTTTGACATTTGGTTTACAAAAAGACACGCCCCTTGAAGACGCGCCCACCGGGGCAGTAACAACGCGAGTGGACGCTTGATATGTGACGTCATCCAATATCGTCGGATGTAACGCAATGATGCAACGCAGGAATATTAATATGATGTTGTTGGCTAAGTTTTACATTCATAAATGTAAGTTTCTCAATACCCGGCCTGTTTTTATCCAAAAAAATAGTGCTCGATACCGTGGTAGAGCGTAATATGTATGTGTGGGGAAAAAAATCACAAGACTATTTCATCTCTGAGATGAAATAGTCTTGTGATTTTTTTCCCACACATACATATATATATATATATATATATATATATATATATATATATATATATATATATATATATATATATATATATATATATATATATATATATATATATATATATATATATATATATATATATATATATATATATATATATATATAATAATAATAATAATGGATTAGATTTATATAGCGCTTTTCTAGACACTCAAAGCGCTTCACAGAGAAGTGAGAACCCATCATTCATATTTACAACTCATTCATTCATCATTCATTCTCCGGTGTGAGCGGCACCGGGGGCAAGGGTGAAGTGTCCTGCCCAAGGACACAACGGCAGCGATTTTGGATGGTAAGAGGCGGGGAGCGAACCTGCAACCCTCAGGTTTCTGGCACGTATATATATATATATATATATATATATATATATATATATATATATATATATATATATATATATATATATATATATATATATATATATATATATATATATATATATATATATATATACATATATATATATATATATATATATATATATATATATATATATATATATATATATATATATATATATATATATATATATATATATATATATATATATATATATATATATATATATAGTATTCTATTTTAGTTACTTTATTGAGTTTACAACCCCCTAGTGCTGTTTTGTACTGTTTTTGTACTTATTTTGAATATTGTTTGTAAATGTTGCAGTTTATAAATAAAGGTTTATAACATTTAAAAAATATATATATAAAAAAACAAACATATATATATATATATATATATATATATATGATGTTGTTCCTGCAGCATCTAATTGCTTTGTTTCTAACTCAAAGCATTTTGTTTAACCTTGTCTTTATCAACACCAGGGGGTTAAGGCAGAACTATTTGTATTTCTTAAACAATGGTGTAAGCAGCTGAGATAGGCTCCAGCACCCCCCCCCCCCCCCCCCCCCCAGATTGAGGTTTCTTAAAGGAGACAAACAGTATGAATGATGATGGACATGAGTGTGAGTAATGAGATACAGTCATGGCCACAAATATTTGCAGCCCTGCATGTGTGTCAGATAATGGACACTTCTACCAGGAAATAGTTGAAATGACAAATGCTTTGGTATTCACACGTTTATTTATTTTTTTTGCATTGGAACAACACAAAAAAGGCCAAATGTCATATTATTTGACACAGAAGTCCAAAAATGGACATCAGATTTGGCTTTTTTTGTGGGTTTTTTTGTGTTGTTCCAATGCAAAGAAAGTAAATAAACATGTGAATACCAAAGCATTTGTCAACCATTTTCTGACAGAAGTGCTGCATTATCCGACACAAATGCAGGGCTGCATATATGTTTGGCCATGACTGTAAATTGCTGTTGTGCATCACAGTGGAGTTGGCACACTCCAAAACAATATTATCATAGTGACTTTGATAAAAAGGCCCATTATATTTGTCAGGTTTTTGAGATTCAGACAACTAACTTTATAGTTGCTAACATTGATGGATACAACTCAGTGCCTGACAGTAATATTTGATTTAGTGAGGTGGAATATTTAGTGAGGTGTAAAATACAATTGTACAATGCAAATGCTTCTATACTTAAAGGCCTACTGAAATGAATTTTTTTTATTTAAACGGGGATAGCAGATCTATTCTATGTGTCATACTTGATCATTTCGCGATATTGCCATATTTTTGCTGAAAGGATTTAGTATAGAACAACGACGATAAAGATTGCAACTTTTGGTATCTGATAAAAAAAAGGCTTGCCCCTACCGGAAGTAGCGTGACGTAGTCAGTTGAACATATACGCAAAGTTCCCTATTGTTTACAATGATGGCCGCATGAAGTGAGAGAGATTCGGACCGAGAAAGCGACAATTTCCCCATTAATTTGAGCGAGGATGAAAGATTTGTGGATGAGTAAAGTGCAAGTGAAGGACTAGTGGGGAGTTGAAGCTATTCAGATAGGGAAGATGCTGTGAGAGCCGGGGGTGACCTGATATTCAGCTGGGAATGACTACAACAGTAAATAAACACAAGACATATATATACTCTATTAGCCACAACACAACCAGGCTTATATTTAATATGCCACAAATTAATCCTGCATAAAAACACCTGCGTGTTTGTTACGCTAGCTCCTAGCTCCTCTGCTAGCTCCTAGCTCCATAGAACACGCCAATACAATTCAAACACCTGATCAACACACACAATCACTCAGCCCAAAAGACCGTTCACCTAACCCAGACCTGGGCATTGTATGGCCCGCGGGCCGCATCCGGCCCTTTGCGCATCCCTGTCCGGCCCGCGTGAGGCCAATCATAAATTACAAAATAAATTTCAAAAAGTATCTATGTCGAGTGTGCAATACAACGGTGCTGCTTTTGTTTTGAAACGCGTTATTTGTACAACTTCCGTGTGGACGTATGCGCGTGTGCGATTGTGAGTGAATTGAACGGCGCAATTACAAATTACAAAATAAAGTTTAAAAAACATCTATGTCGTGCGCGCAATACAACTGTGCTGCTTTTATTTTGAAATGTGTTATTTATGCCGTATGTCCGGGGGGAACCTGTGAGTGAAGGTGCATAGAGACAAGTGATGAGACGCTAAAAAAAGAAAAGTTGATGAGGAATGGCGTGTTTCCAACAAGACATGGACTGCCAAGTATTTCTTTACATAAATTAATGGTAAAGCCGTGTGCTTAATGTGTGGTACACAGGTTGCTGTGTTTAGATATCATTTTAATCGCCACTACACGAAGAAACACGAGGGAAAATACCGGAATGTGTCTGATGAAGCGCGCGCAAGGGAGGCTGATGCGTTGATGGTAAAACTGCAAACCCAATAAGGACTTTGTGCCATATTTCACACCCCCAGAGATGCAGCCGTCAGGACAAGTTTCGTCATTTCTCACAAAAGCGCCAGAAAAAGTAAGGCGTTTTCTGACGGAGAGTTTATTAAGGAGTGCTTATTGGACTTTGTTGCGCTGATAATGCCCGGAGACATGGACTGTTTTTCGCTAACTTTGGATGAGAGCTCTGATGCAGTCAATTGAAGAGACAACCACAGGTAATGACTTGTTCACAGAGGTAAATGCGTGTTGGGACAAGCTGGCAGGTGTGACAATCCAATCCACTTTATTTATATAGCACATTTAAACAACAAAATGTTTCCAAAGTGCTGCACAACAATATTAAAAACAATATTCAAATATTATCCTTAGCTCCACCAATGACTGAATAAAAAGAAAAAACAATTACATATAAAACCAATATAAAAAACAATATAAAATAAATATGATTAAAAACTATTTTTAACAACAGATGGTTGTCCAAATCTGATGGGGAAAAATGTTGGATAATGCAGGATAAAGTGACCATCAAAAGCAATCTGCTTTTGTATAAAGTTAAGTTAGGTTAAATTAAATTATTATTATTATTATCATCATTATTATTTATCTTACGGTATATCAAAAATAATATTGAGCAAAATGTAATTGAAATATTGTCGTGTGGCCCTCCAGCAGTGCTCGGGTTGCTTATGCGGCCCCCGGTGAAAATTAATTGCCCACCCCTGACCTAACCCAAGGTTCATAAAGCTTATATATTTTTAAAAAGTTACGTACGTGACGCGCACATACGGTCAAGCTATCAAATGTTTAGCAGCCAAGGCTGCATACTCACGGTACCTGATATTCAGCTGGGAATGACTACAACAGTAAATAAACACAAGACATATATATACTCTATTAGCCACAACACAACCAGGCTTATATTTAATATGCCACAAATTAATCCTGCATAAAAACACCTGCGTGTTTGTTACGCTAGCTCCTAGCTCCTCTGCTAGCTCCTAGCTCCATAGAACACGCCAATACAATTCAAACACCTGATCAACACACACAATCACTCAGCCCAAAAGACCGTTCACCTAACCCAAGGTTCATAAAGCTTATATATTTTTAAAAAGTTACGTACGTGACGCGCACATACGGTCAAGCTATCAAATGTTTAGCAGCCAAGGCTGCATACTCACGGTACCTGATATTCAGCTGGGAATGACTACAACAGTAAATAAACACAAGACATATATATACTCTATTAGCCACAACACAACCAGGCTTATATTTAATATGCCACAAATTAATCCTGCATAAAAACACCTGCGTGTTTGTTATGCTAGCTCCTAGCTCCTATGCTAGCTCCTAGCTCCATAGAACACGCCAATACAATTCAAACACCTGCTCAACACACACAATCACTCAGCCCAAAAGACCGTTCACCTAACCCAAGGTTCATAAAGCTTATATATTTTAAAAAAGTTACGTACATACGCAAAAAAAAGTTGCGCACATACGGTCAAGCGATCAAATGTTTAGAAGCCAAAGCTGCATACTCACAGTAGCACGTCTGCGTCTTTGTCATCCAAATCAAAGTAATCCTGGTAAGAGTCTGTGTTGTCCCAGTTCTCTACAGGCGTCTGTGTATCGAAGTCAAAAGTCCTCCTGGTTAGAGTCTCTGTTATCCGAGTTCTTCCATCTTGACTGCATCTTTCGGGAATGTAAACAAAGAAGCGCCGGCTGTGTACTGTTGTTGCTGACTACGTTCGAAAAATACGTCCATTTCGCACCGACAACTTTCTTCTTTGCTTGCTCAGCTTCCTTCTCCATAATGCAATGAACATGATTGCAACAGATTCACGAACACAGATGTCCAGAATACTGTGGAATTATGAAATGAAAACAGAGCTTTTTCGTATTGGCTTCAATGTGGAAGGCATACCCGTGTTCGCCGGGCTACGTCACGCGCATACGTCATCCTCAGAGGCGTTTCGAACCGGAAGTTTAGCGGCAAATTTAAAATGTCACTTTATAAGTTAACCCGGCCGTATTGGCATGTGTTATAATGTTAAGATTTCATCATTGATATATAAACTATCAGACTGCGTGGTCGGTAGTAGTGGGTTTCAGTAGGCCTTTAATGTCAACACTGTCCTTGACAAGTCACTTGATAGATGGCCACAAGCCTCTCAAAATAGTGTCAGCTCAAATCTAAAGTTACTAATGCAAAGGCTTGATTTAATTGATGCCTGGAGATCTAAAAATCCTGAAAATAAATCCTTTACCTGGTCTAATAAGTCAGGCTCAAGAAAATCTAGAATAGACATGTGGTTCATTTCTAACGCACTGGAAGACAGTGTTACTGTTCAAATTCTCTCCACTGCTTTGACTGATCATGCAGATTCACATCTGTCTACATCCCTTTCACTATTGTCCTAAGAACTCATACTGGAAACTCAATAGTTCACTTTTATGTCATGTAGCAGTTAAAATGAGGATTAAAGATCTAATACATTTTTTTTAGAATAAAGCCAAGACCCAAAACATTTATTGTAGTATTTGGGAACTCCTTAAATATGATTTAGGTACATTTATTAGAAAATATTGCAGTAATCTAGCTAAGAAAAAGCGATCTGAAGAAGAAAATGTGATTTCCATCATTACTGCATTATATGTCAGATAATATGTCAGCAGAAGAAAAAGAAAGTCTCTAGGAAAGCCAAAATAAACAAGACGTACAAAAAGTATCAATGGAAAGCAGAAGGAGCCTTTGTAAGATCTAGGAAACAATGGTTGGAGGAAGGTAAACTAAATTCTGCGTATTTCTTTCGTTTAGAAACATGGCAGGCTCAAAACAACAACTTTGATCAACTGGAAATAAACGATTTGGTTTGTAACGATGCAAAACAGATTGCAAATTATTGTTCTCAATTTGACAAAAATTATACAACAGTCAATACTGTGAAAGTGATGCTGTTTGTTTTATGGAAGACTTAACTGAAACTCAATCAATCAGCACAGCTGACCAAGAATTATGTGAGCGTCCAATCTGTCTCAAGGAAGTAGTGCAATCAATTAATAGCTTAATTAATAATAAATCTCTGGGAGTGGATGGTATTACATCTGAATTCTATCAAATATTTTCAGAGGAACTAGCTCCCTTCTTACTAGGAGTATTGTGAAAGTATTGATACAGGTGTCCTTCCTCCAACTTTAAAGGCCTACTGAAACCCACTACTACCGACCACGCAGTCTGATAGTTTATATATCAATGATGAAATCTTAACATTGCAACACATGCCAATACGGCCGGGTTAACTTATAAAGTGCAATTTAAAATTTCCCGCTAAACTTCCGGTTGAAAACGCCTTTGGAGGATGACGTATGCGCGAGACGTAGCCAGTGAAACAGAGGTATGGCTCCCCATTGAAGCCAATACAAAATAGCTCTGTTTTCATCTCATTATTCCACAGTATTCTGGACATCTGTGTTGGTGAATCTGTTGCAATTTGTTCATTGCATTATGCAGAAAGAAGCTGAGCAAGCAAAGAAGAAAGTTGTCGGTGCGAAGCGGAGTATTTTGCGAGGGAAGTCAGCAACACAACACAGCCGGTGTTTCATTGTTTACATTCCCGAAAGATGCAGTCAAGATCGAAGAACTCGGACCACAGAGACTCTTACCAGGAGGACTTTGATTTAGATACACAGACGCAGACGCGATACTGTGAGTACGCAGCTGCGCTTCCAAACATTTGTTCGCTTGCCCGTACGTGCGTGTCACGTACGCAACTTTGGTTAAATATATAAGCTTTATGAACCTTGGGTTAGGTGAACGGTCCTTTGGGCTGAGTGAGTGTGTGTGTTGTGCAGGTGTTTGAATTGTATTTGCGGGTTATATGGACGGGATCCCGTCCATATAACCCGCTCGAGCTATAACTAGCTCGAGCTAGTAGCTAGGAGCTAGCATAACAAACACCTAGGTGTTTGTTATGCAGGATTAATTTGTGGCATATTAAATATAAGCCTGGTTGTGTTGTGGCTAATAGAGTATATATATGTCTTGTGTTTATTTACTGTTGTAGTCATTCCCAGCTGAATATCAGGTCCCACCCGCGCGCTTCCAAACATTTGATCGCTTGCCTGTACGTGCGTGTCATGTACGTAACTTTGGGTAAATATATAAGCTTTATGAACCTTGGGTTAGGTGAACGGTCCTTTGGGCTGGTTGTGTTGTGGCTAATAGAGTATATATATGTCTTGTGTTTATTTACTGTTGTAGTCATTCCCAGCTGAATATCAGGTCCCACCCGCCTCTCACAGCATCTTCCCTATCTGAATCGCTTCCACTCCCCACTAGTCCTTCACTTGCACTTTCCTCATCCACAAATCTTTCATCCTCGCTCAAATTAATGGGGAAATCGTCGCTTTCTTGGTCCGAATCGCTCTCACTTCTGGCGGCCATCATTGTAAACAATAGGGAACTTTGCGGAAATGTTCAATTGACTCCGTCACGCTACTTCCGGTAGGGGCAAGCCTTTTTTTTTATCAGATACCAAAAGTTGCGATTTTTATCGTCGTTGTTCTATACTAAATCCTTTCAACAAAAATATGGCAATATCGCGAAATGATCAAGTATGACACATAGAATAGATCTGCTATCCCCGTTTAAATAAAAAAAAATCATTTCAGTAGGCCTTTAACACATGGCCTCATTAGCCTTATACCCAAAAACATACATACTTACACCCAAAAACATATATACTTACACCCAAAAACATATACTTATACCCAAACCTAACAAAGTCATTGATTATTATTCTTCTAAACAATGACTATAAGATTGTAGGTAAACATTTACAACTGGTTCTGGATGACATCATTGATGAGACACAGTCAGGATTTATGAGAGGGAGGAACATATGGAATAATATAATTTATGATTTATGATAGGGAGCACATATGGAATAATATCAATTATGATTTATGAGAGGGAGCACATATGGAATAATAAAATGTATGATTTATGAGATGGAGCACATATGGAATAATATCAGGCTTGACATAGTGGATTACCCAGAGGTCATTCATGATGAAAGCTTCCTTCTTTTCTTGGACTTCTACAAAGCTTTTGACTCGATCGAACATGAATTTATCTTCAAGACATTTGACACATTTGGCAATTTTTTACACAAAACAATTAAGACTTTGTACTGCAATGGTAATAGTTCAATAAAGTTAAAAACTGGTACATCTCCAAGGTTCCAATTACAAGGTGGGATACGGCAAGGTTGTCCTATTTCTAAGATTGTTAGCCACCCAATTATATAAAAAGTAGTCATTTAAAGGGATGTCTATATTAGACAGAGAAATAACTTTCTGACACAACACTTTTTGAAGGACTCTTCTCAAATTCCTCTTGCCTTGGATGTGATTCATGTTTTCTCGTTGGCTTCTGGTCTCCATTTAAATGTGAATAAGTGTGAACTAATGGCTGTGAGATGCTGTCTATATGTAAACTTCCAATTAGGGAGAGTATTAATTACCTAGGAATACTTATTACTAAAAATCAGAGTTCTAGATCAGTTTTGAACTTTAATCCAATTGTAGTTAAAACCAAGAAAATATTTAACCAATGTGCTACAGAGAGATTTATCCTTAAAAGGCAGAACCTTGCTTTCCAAAGCAGAAGGTATCTCCAGGCTTACGTATGCGGCTATTTATTTAGATGTGTAAGACTATTGACAAAATACTTGTTGACTTTATTTGGAAAAACAAAATTCATTATATTAAGAAATCTGTTCTAATAACAATTACAGTCAGGGTGGTCTAAACTTTCTGTATTTTACTACACTAAACAACACATTCAAGATGAATTGGATAAGACACTATTTGAAACTATTTGGAACTTCATTTCTCATCATGTATTTTCTCATCTTGGAGGCCTAAAATGTGTGTCATTGTGGTAAAATGGTAAATGGTAAATGGTAAATTATTGTGCAACTACAACATTGATAGGATTGCTGTTGCTCTTTCAAACTTCCACAAACAAGCCCTTCTGGCATGCTCTCTTCTCTACAAACACCATTTCTCACCTACCAAATACTTCATCTGGAACAATAAAGACATATGTTACAAAAGGAAACCAACAGTTGGTTCAAGAATGGTATTTCAGTGAGTCAGCTTTTCAATAAGGAAGGTCAACTTTTTAGATTATCAAGACTTTCTCAACCATTTTAAGATCTCTGTGACTCCCAAACAATTTGCTATTGTATTTGATGCCATTCCATCAGGTGTTGTTATGTTGTACATTTCCTCTTTCTGCTGGAATTGAAAAATCACATGGACAAGGATAAGACCTTCTGAGGTCAGATGAAACAAAAATGAAGCTGTTTGGCCACAATACCCAGCAATATGTTTGGAGGAGAAAAGGTGAGGCCTTCAATCCCAGGAACACCATTTCTACCGTCAAGCATGGTGGTGGTAGTATTATGCTCTGGGCCTGTTTTGCTGCCAATGGAACTTGTGCTTTAAATGGGACAATAAAAAAGGAGGATTAGCTACAAATTCTTCAGGACAAGCTAAAATCATCAGCCCGGAGGTTGGGTCTTGGGCGCAGTTGGGTGTTCCAACAGGAAAATGACCCCAAACACACGTCAAAAGTGGTAAAGGAATGGCTAAATCGGGCTAGAATGAAGGTTTTAGAATGGCCTTCCAAAAGTCCTGACTTAACGTGTGAACAATGCTGAAGAAACAAGTCCATGTCAGAAAACCAACACATTTAGCTGAACTGCACCAATTTTGTCAAGAGGAGTGGTCAAAAATTCAAGCAGAAGCTTGTGGATGGCTACCAAAGCGCCTTATTGCAGTGAAACTTGCCAAGGGACATGTAAGCAAATATTAACATTGCTGTATGTATACTTTTGACCCAGCAGATTTGCTCACATTTTCAGTAGACCCATAATAAATTCATAAAAGAAGCAAACTTCATGAATGTTTTTTGTGACCAACAAGTATGTGCTCCAATCACTCTATCACAAAAAAATAAGAGTTGTAGAAATGATTGGAAACTCAAGACAGCCATGACATTATGTTCTTTACAAGTGTATGTACACTTTTGACCACCTACCTAGGTTCCATTCTAGAGGCTAACCTTTCCTGTGATAAAATGGCAACCAAGGTAATCAGAAAGGTTAACCAACGAACGAGATTTCTCTACAGAATCTCCTCTCTGGTCAACAAAAGCACCATGAGGATTCTGGTGGGAACTCTCGTTCAACCCTTTTTCGATTACGCATGCACCTCCTGGTACCCTAGCACCTCCAAAACCCTCAAATCTAAACTCCAAACATCTCAGAACAAGCTAGTCAGGTTACTTCTAGACCTCCACCCCAGATTCCACCTCACTCCTACCCACTTCTCTAAAGTGGGCTGGCTCAAGGTGGAGGACAGAGTTAAACAACTTGCACTGAACCTAGTCTATAAAATCCACTACACCTCCCTGATACCGAAGTACATGTCAAACTACTTCCTTAACGTAAATGACCGCCATAACCACAACACCAGGGGGAGCTCCACTAACCACGTTAAACCCAGATTCCGAACTAACAAAGGTCTTAACTCATTCTCTTTCTATGCCACATCAATGTGGAATGCGCTCCCAACAGGTATAAAAGAAAGGGCATCTCTATCCTCCTTCAAAACCGCAATAAAAGTTCACCTCCAGGCAGCTACAACCCTAAACTAACACCCTCCCCGGATTGCTAATAATCAAATGTAAACAATCAAATGCAGATACTTTTTCTTATGCCTTCTGATCTCTCTCTCTCTCTCTCTCTCTCTCTCTCTCTCTCTCTCTCTCTCTCTCTCTCTCTCTCTCTCTCTCTCTCTCTCTCTCTCTCTCTCTCTCTCTCTCTCTCTCTCTCTCTATGTCCACTACTTGCTGTCCATATCCTACCCCCCCCCCCCCTCCACACCCCTGATTGTAAATAATGTAAATAATTCAATGTGATTATCTTGTGTGATGACTGTATTATGATGATAGTATATATGATAGTATATATCTGTATCATGAATCAATTTAAGTGGACCCCGACTTAAACAAGTAGAAAAATTTATTCGGGTGTTACCATTTAGTGGTCAATTGTACGGAATATGTACTTCACTGTGCAACCTACTAATACAAGTCTCAATCAATCAATCAAAAAACCACTGTATATATATATATATTACATTCTATTATCATTACTTTATTGAGTTTACAACCCCTTGGCGCTGTATTGTACTGTTTTGGTCCTTGTCTTGATTGTTATTGTTCATATGCTTGTTTGTAAAATGTAGAACGTTATAAATAAAGATGTATAATAGCAAATATAAAAAGAGTAGTAGCGGTAGTGCGTGCTGGTGCCGCCAGGGGGAGTGTGTGTGTGTTTCACCGCCATGACAGTCCGCACTTCTAACAAAGTTCTTCCTCCCAAGTTGCTTCCTCCCCGCGGTCACAGGCAGCCTCGTCCCGGGCTCGCAGGCTCCCACAAAGCCGGCAAAAAAGATGAAGATCTGGGCGTCAGAGCACATTTTCAAGTGAGTTTGTTGTCTTTTAAACTTCCTCTATGACTACTTTTGTCGCCTTTTAGCAGCAAGCTAACTCGTCTATTAGCCAACTTTGACCGCCTGCCTGCACCTTAAAGTGTCCCAAACTGCTCTCCTTGCTGCGGACAACAAGTCGTATTTATCACCGCCTTCTCTTGCTCTATTTGACCTGGTTGTGAATAAACAGGCTAACTTAACTCGGGAGTGTTAGCATGTTAGCATCGCGCTGCTATCACAAGCCAGCTAACTTTAGCGGTCAAACTATAAAGTTCATTATTTGCATTTTTTTTGCTTCTAAAACTCGTTGTACTTTTCACGTGTTGTCTTATCTCTTATCAAGATCGTGGCTGACGTCATCATTATGTTACATAACTTCCAACACTTTGCTGCTGCGCGACTTAACATGGCAATCGGAAAATATCCGAATTGAATCGATCCCGTTTTTTAAAGGGATTGGTAATGCTGCTTGAACCGAATATTAAAATGAGCCGAAGTTCAATAATCAAATGACATCTTTGTAGAAGTGTAACTAGGTGACAAATATATATATATATATATATATATATATATATATATATATATATATATATATATATATATATATATATATATATATAGTTTTAAACATTCGCAAAGATCTATGTAAAAGTTTTCCAATGATATTCAAACCATCTGATAGGCCAAAAATGAAGGGTGCTCTGAATTTATAAAGTTAAAAAATTAATTAGCTTTTTTGTCCATGCAGACAATAGAAAACTGCTTTTTGGAAAGTGAACTTCATAACAAACATTGCTCCTTATTATTTGTCAAAAGTCATTATATTTTTTATTAAGGAACCCAAAGAAAATCACTTCATGGAAAACATGTTGATTTTTAATGATTTCATTAAGTTGAGTAGCAACGTTAGCATTACCAGAAATAGCTCTTAACCTCCATATTTCCTGGACTTTTCTAATCTATTTGATGTATACATGAATTATGATACAAACAAACAAGTAAACAACAATTAATATTATTTATTGTAAGGAATGATGTATACATGCATTATGATATGAACAAACAAGTAAACAACAATTAATGTTATTTCTTGTAAGTAGTGATGTATACATGAATTATAAACACAAACAAACAAGTAAACAATGTTATTTCTTTTAAGGAATGATGTACACATGAATTATGACAAACAAACAAGTAAACAACAATTAATATTTATTTTAAGGAATGATTTATACATTAATCATGATACAAACAAACAAGTAAACAACAATTAATATTTATTGTAAGGAATGATGTATACATGAATTATGATACAAACAAATAAACAATTACTATTTCTTGCAAGGAAAGATGGTTACATGAATTATAAACACAAACAAGTAATGTTATTTGTTGTAAGGAATGCTGTTTACATTAATTATGATATAAACAAACAAGTAAACAACAATTAATGTTGTTTCTTGTAAGTAGTGATGTATACATGAATTATAAACACAAACAAACAATTAATGTTATTTCTTGTAAGGAATGATGTATATATGAATTATGACAAACAAACAAGTAAACAACAATTTATATTTCTTGTAAGGAATGATGTATACATGAATTATGATACAAACAAATAAACAACAATTAATATTTATTGCAAGGAATGATGTTTACATGAATTATAAACACAAACAAGTAATGTTATTCGTTGTAAGGAATGATGTTTACATGAATTATGACATAAACAAACAAGTGAACAACAATTAATTTTATTTCTTGTAAGTAGTGATGTATACATGAATTATAAACACAAACAAACAAGTAAACAATGTTATTTCTTGTAAGGAATGATGTATACATGAATTATGAAAAACAAACAAGTAAACAACAATTAATATTTCTTGTAAGGAATGATGTATACATGAATTATGATACAAACAAATAAACAACAATATTTCTTGCAAGGAAGGATGTTTACATGAATTATAAACACAAACAAGTAATGTTATTTGTTGTAAGGAATTATGTATACATGAATTATGATATGAACAAACAAGTAAACAACAATTAATGTTATTTATTGTAAGTAGTGATGTATACATGAATTATAAACACAAACAAACAAGTCAACAATTAGTGTTATTTCTTGTGAGGAATGATGTACACATGAATCATGACAAACAAACAAGTAAACAACAATTAATATTTCTTGTAAGGAAGGATGTATACATGAATTATGATACAAACGAATAAACAACAATTAATGTTATTTCTTGTGAGGAATGATGTCTACATGAAATATAAACACAAACAAGTAATGTTATTTGTTGTAAGAAATGATGTATACATGAATTATGATACAAACTGACAAGTAAACAACAATTAACTTTGAACTCAGAAACAGGAAGTACATGTTCAACCGGCAGCACTTGCCGTGAGCGAACTCGTTCAAAGGATGACCTTAACATTTGACAACCAACCAATTCTACTTTTTTAATAATACCACCTTAACATTTGACAACCAACCAATTCTACTTATTTAATAATACCACCTTAACATTTGACAACCAACCAATTCTACTTATTTAATAATACCACCTTAAAGGCCTACTGAAATGATTTTTTTTAATTTAAACGGGAATAGCAGATCCATTCTATGTGTCATACTTGATCATTTCGCGATATTGCCATATTTTTGCTGAAAGGATTTAGTAGAGAAAATCGACGATAAAGTTCGCAACTTTTGCTCGCTGATAAAAAAAGCCTTGCCTGTACCGGAAGTAGCGTGACGTCACAGGAGCTAGGATTCCTCACAATTCCCCGTTGTTTACAATGGAGCGAGAGAGATTCGGACCGAGAAAGTGATGATTACACCATTAATTTGAGCGAGGATGAAAGATTCGTAGATGAGGAACGTTACAGTGAATGACTTGAGAGGCAGCGATGGACGTATCTTTTTTCGCTCTGACCGTAACTTAGGTACAAGCTTGCTCATTGGATT
The DNA here is from genome assembly GCF_033978785.1 of Entelurus aequoreus. Taxonomy (NCBI): domain Eukaryota; kingdom Metazoa; phylum Chordata; class Actinopteri; order Syngnathiformes; family Syngnathidae; genus Entelurus; species Entelurus aequoreus. The sequence continues at coordinate 72,218,109 of NC_084731.1, forward strand.
CCACACTCTCCTTTTTCTATTGTAGATCACAGATTTGTATTTTAAACCACCTCGGATACTATATCCTCTTGAAAATGAGAGTCGAGAACGCGAAATGGACATTCAGTGCCTTTTATCTCCACGACAATACATCGGCGAAATGCTTTAGCTACGAGCTAACGTGATAGCATCTTGCTTTAACTGCATATAGAAACAAAAGAAATAAACCCCTGACGGGAAGTATAGATAGAAAATCAACAATACTATTAAACCGTGGACATGTAAATACACGGTTAATGCTTTCCAGGCTGGCGAAGGTTAACAATGCTGTGCTAACGACGCCATTGAAGCTAACTTAGTAACCAGACTGCACAGAGCTATGCTAAAAACATTAGCTCTCCACCTACGCCAGCCAGCCCTCATTTGCTCATCAACACCCGTGCTCACCTGCGTTCCAGCGATCGGCAGAAGGATGAAGGACTTCACCCGATGCGTTTGGCGGCCCGGAGACGTAGGAAGTCAAGGTGAAGTCGGCGGCTAGCGCGGCTAGCGCTCCAACAAAGTCCTCCTGGTTGTGTTGCTGTAGTCCGCTGCTAATACACTGATCCCACCTACAACTGTCTTCTTTGCAGCCTTCATTGTTCATTAAAAAAATTGCAAAAGATGTCCAGAATACTGTGGAATTATGAAATGAAAACAGAGCTTTTTGTATAGGATTCTACGGGGTACCATGACTTCCGTTACTCGGACTTCGTCACGCGCATACGTCATCATACCGCGATGTTTCAGCCGGATATTTCCCGGGAATTTTAAAATGTCACTTTATAAGTTAACCCGGCCGTATTGGCATGTGTTGCAATGTTAAGATTTCATCATTGATATATAAACTATCAGACTGCGTGGTCGGTAGTAGTGGCTTTCAGTAGGCCTTTAACATTTGACAACCAACCAATTCTACTTATTTAATAATACCACCTTAACATTTGGTACACTTATTTAATAATACCACTTTAACATTTGGTACACTTATTTAATAATACCACCTTAACATTTGGGTCGCAGGGGGTTCTGGAGCCTATTTCAGCTGCATTCAGGCGGAAGGAGGGGTAGAACTTGGACAAGTCGCCACCTCATCACAGGGCCAACACAGATAGACAGACAACATTCACACCCACTTTCACACACTAGAGCCAATTTAGTGTTGCCAATCAACGTATCCCCAGGTGCATGTCTTTGGAGGTGGGAGGAAGCCGGAGTATCCGGAGGGAACCCACGCAGTCACGGGGAGAACATGCAAACTCCACACAGAAATATCCCGAGCCCGGGATTGAACTCAGGACTACTCAGCAGGACCTTCGTATTGTGAGGCACATGCACTAACCCCTGTGACACCGTGCTGCCAAACAAACATGCAACACTGTAAAAAATTACACACACAAAAAAATAATCAGTGTAACAGCGAGGCCGCGTAAAGTGAACCGCGTTGTAGTGAGTGAACACTGTATAGTATTTATGTGGCTTTATCAATAAACTTAACATACCTGAACATACACGAGTACATATTAAATTTAAAAAAAAGGACCCATTTTAATTTGTGAAAAAACACCATCAAATCCTCACTCAAAACAAAGTATAACTCAGAATGTGCAAAACAAAAATAATTAGCAGCATCTAGGTGAGGTTTTAGCAAAGATTGGCAATAAAAAACAAAAAAACAATAGCCTCAGCTTTGAGAGATCCTGTTTGGAGAAGATTCTCTCTGAGGGGACAGATGTTACTATCTTCATGTGAATGTGCAGGTTGCATGTGGAGCCGGCTCCATTTGACCAATTGTGCCTTTCCAGAGTCTAACACCTTAAATGTGTCCTTTTCCTGAAGATGTCACTCATCCTCGTCAGATGGTCAAATCCTCCTCTCGTTCACCAGCGACCCATGGCCACTCTTCTTCTTTCCACAGCCACCCCTGGGAGACGGTGACCAAGGCGGCCATGCAGAAGTACCCCAACCCCATGAACCCCAACGTCTTCGGTGTGGACGTCCTGGACAGAAGTGTGGACAAGGACGGATGCTTACACAGTCAAAGACTGCTCAGCGCCGAGTGGGGTCTGCCCGCCATCGCCAAATCTGTTAGTGCGCTCCTACGACACGGCCAGTGTGTGAAGTGTGATGATTCATGTCATGACTCTGTGTGTGTGTGTGTGTGTGTGTGTGTGTGTGTGTGTGTGTGTGTGTGTGTGTGTGTGTGTGTGTGTGTGTGTGTGTGTGTGTGTGTGTGTGTGTGTGTGTGTGTGTGTGTGTGTGTGTGTGTGTGTGTGTGTGTGTGTGTGTGTGTGTGTGTGTGTGTGTGTGTTCGCAGATCATTGGAGCCTCAGGATCTCACACTTATGTCCAAGAACGTTCAGTAGTGGACCCCCGACACAAGATCTTTCAGCTCCAATCTACAAACGTGAGTTGGCTTGGAGGATTATTGCTGATATTATGGTCATTATGCATACTTGCCAACCCTCCCGATTTTCCCGGGAGAGTCCCGAATTTCAGTTCCCCTCACGAAAATCTCCTAGGGCAACCATTCTCACAAATTTCTTCCGATTTCCACCCGGACAACAATATTGGGGGCGTGCCTTTAGCGTCCTCTCACGTGAAACCTTCACCCTTTAACGGCCGCATACTGTCCTCAGTCATGTCCGCTTTTCCTCCATATAAACAGCGTGCCGGCCCAGTCACATAACATCTATGGCTTTTGGAACTCAGTGCACACACAAGGTGCACACACAACAACCTATCTGGATTCGATAAGAGATTCGATAAGGAATCGGTTCGATAAGAGGATTCGCTAATGGCATCGACATACTTAACGAACATCATCCCTATCCTCCTTATTTTATTGACTGACTTGAAGGCTTGTTTGCTCCTTTCAGATATCCTTTACTAACTTGGTGTCTGTGGACGAGAAGTTGACGTACAAGCCACATCCGCAGGACCCTGACAAGTAATGGCGCTATTTTGTCTTGTCTAAACACCGGATCCCACAACTCCTCCATGGCGCTATAAGTGCATGCTACTGTAATGTTTTTCAAACAATACTTTTTTAACATGCATGTTACATGTTAGAACTGTGGTGTTTTGGGCGGGTCAAGCACAGATTAAATAGATTTTGATTCAGTTTACCGGTAATAGGAATTAGAATTAGCCAGGGAGATTCTGTTAGATAAATTAGCATGTGCTATTACCATTAGCCAAGGAGGTTTTCAAGATAAGTTAACATGTACTATTAGAATTAGCCAGGTAGATTTTTAGCTAAGTTAGCATGTGCTATTAGCATTAGCCAGGGAGGTTCAGTTGCATTTTAGAATTAGCCATGGAGGTTGTTAGCTAAGTTAGCATGTGCTATTAGAATTAGCCAGGTAGATTTTTAGCTAAGTTAGCACATGCTATTACCATTAGCCAGGGAGGTTGTTAGCTAAGTTAGCATGTGCTATTAGCATTACCCAGGAAGTGAAGCCAAGTGAAGTGAATTATATTTATATAGCACTTTTCTCTAGTGACTCAAAGCGCTTTACATTGTGGAACCCAATATCTAAGTTACATTTTTAAAGTAAAGTGTGAAGTGAATTATATTTATATAGCGCTTTTCTCTGGTGACTCAAAGCGCTTTACATAGTGAAACCCAATATCTAAGTTACATTTAAACCTGTGTGGGTGGCACTGGGAGCAGTTGGGTAAAGTGTCTTGCACAAGGACAAAACGGCAATGACTAGGATGGCAGAAGCGGGGATTGAACCTGGAACCCTCAAGTTGCTGGCACGGCCACTCTACCAACCGAGCTATTCCGCCACAGGGAGATTCAATTAGTTAAGTTAGCATGTGCTATTAGCATGAGCCAGGGAGTTGGTTAGCTAAGTTAACATGTGTTATTAGCATTAACCAGGGAGGTTCAGTTAGTTAAGTTAGCATGTGCTATTAGCATTAGCCAGGTAGGTTGTTAGCTATGTTAGCATGTGCTATTAGCATTAGCCAGGGAGGTTGTTAGCTAAGTTGGCACATGCTCTTTGCATGAGCCAAGGAGGTTGTTAACTAAGTTAGTATGCGCTATTAGCATTAGCCAAGGAGGTTCAGTTAGTTAAGTTAGCATGTGCTATTAGCATTAGCCAAGGAGGTTCAGTTAGTTAAGTTAGCATGTGCTATAAGCATTAGCCAGGGAGGGTTTTAGCTAAGTTAACATGTGCTATTAGCATTACCAGGGAAGTTCAGTTAGCTAAGTTAGCATGTGCTTGTGTTGACCAGGACGGTGCTGACCCAGGAGGCTCTGATCAGCGTGAAAGGTATCAGCCTAAGCAGCTACCTTGAGGGTCTGATGGCCAACACCATGTCTGTCAACGCTGGAAAGGTGAGCTCCACCTTGAAAAACAAAACTTCACCTCCCACACGTCAGTGTTCTCCTCACTCGTTTACTCTTTTTTTTAATTATTATTATTTTTTTACATCTTCCTGCCTCAGGGCCGCGAGGCAATGGAGTGGGTCATTCGACGGTTGAACACGGAAATCGAGGAACTCGCGGCGAGCGCGCGCAGCACAATGCGCGTGCCTATGGCTGCGGCCGTGACGGACGAGTGATGGCCAACCTCCTCCTCTATCATCATCATCATCATCAGCTGACGCACTTCTCCCGACGCTTCCTCCAGGGGGAGCTCTCCTCATTTGCCAGTAAAGCCTCAGCACCACCTGACACACTTTCACTTTCTTTTTGTCAGCTTACACTCCTTTCCCCTAGTGTAGTCTTGTTCTTGTGGGGACCCACTCGTCACACACACTTGTATTGCCACTCCCTTTCCCTATTAGTGTGTGTAGTCTTGTCCTTGTGGGGACCCACTCGTCACACACCCTAGTATTGTCACTCCTTTCCCCTATCAGTGTGTAGTCTTTTCCTTGTGGGGACCCACTCGTCACACACCCTAGTATTGTCACTCCTTTCCCCTATCAGTGTGTAGTCTTGTCCTTGTGCGGACCCACTCATCACACACCCTAGTATTGTCACTCCTTTCCCCTATCAGTGTGTAGTCTTGTCCTTGTGGGGACCCACTCGTCACACACCCTAGTATTGTCAATCCTTTCCCCTATTAGTGCGTAGTCTTTTCCTTGTGGGGACCCACTCGTCACACACCCTAGTATTGTCACTCCTTTCCCCTATCAGTGTGTAGTCTTGTCCTTGTGGGGACCCACTCGTCACACACCCTAGTATTGTCAATCCTTTCCCCTATTAGTGCGTAGTCTTTTCCTTGTGGGGACCCACTCGTCACACACCCTAGTATTGTCACTCCTTTCCCCTATAAGTGTGTAGTCTTGTCCTTGTGGGGACCCACTCATCACACACCCTAGTATTGTCACTCCTTTCCCCTATCAGTGTGTAGTCTTGTCCTTGTGGGGACCCACTCGTCACACACCCTAGTATTGTCACTCCTTTCTCCTTTTAGTGTGTGTAGTCTTGTCCTTGTGTAGGGATGTAACGATAAGAACCTTTCATATCATGGTTAACACTTCAGGTAACCATTAGGCGTTATTACAAGGTTTCTGCGGGTCATTAAAGATTGTTAAAAGAATCTAAATGGATGTTGTGAGAATCAAGGCCCTAAATGGCATTAAATACGATGTCTAAAGGCCTTAAAAATCCATACAGTTCCAATTGGCAACAACAAAACAAACTACCTGACCCAGACTTTCCAACTTTTAGTGCAACTTTTGCTAACACAGACCATTTTTTAAATTTTACGTTTGTTTACCTATTTAAAGGATTAAATTATTGACTTTACAATTACAGTGGTAAATAATACCACAGTTAGGACAAATATGTTGACATATTATATTTTATGATTACATTAGTGCCTAACTTGGACACAGTTGACACAACGACTCAACTATTCAACATTATTGTTGATAAATGCTTCTAATTTTGTTTATACAGACAATTGGATGCTTTTGAGTATTTATTTTAATCACCTGCATTACATTTATTTTAATTGGCATTAAAAGGCATTTACTTCACCTGCAGAAACTACTCATAAACACTTATAACCAAGTTTGATCAAATAATAAGTAGCGCCACAATGTACTTACTTGGCAGAAGAAATATAAAAAATATACTTAAAACATTATCTTCTTCTGTTTGAATTAGTAAAAATGTTAATATTTTTTATGATCAAGAAAAAAACGTGCGTTGGGTGTCTTCTTGTTCATGTTAGCACTTTAGCTAGCGAGAGCTTGCTTTTTCAGTAAATGAGCAGTCTCTCCAGGTTGGACTTTTTTAAAGTGTTTTCAGTCACGATTTTTGATGTTTTATTTTATTTTAAACCATAATACAAACCGCGGGATGTCATTATTGCGTTTATCGTTCCATCCCTACTTGTATGACACCACTTTTTAAATGAGTACACTTATCTGTGCATCCTGATAGGACCACAACACAGACACCACCGTTACTACCAGCTCTTTCTTCAATGCAGTAATGTTTCTCACCTTCTTTATCAAAGTGTGTTTCTTGTGTGGAGCGATGCCACACAAGTATAGAAAGACAGGAGCACGTAGTAATTGTCACTTTGTTTGAAACCCGTGCGTGACCACGACAGGCCGGTCTTTGTTTCTCAGCGTTTAATCCGCCACGCCGTTCAATCTAACGAGGGGAGCGGCCATTTTGAATTTTCGGGAAGGACGGAGTGTTTTGACGTATGTCCTCCGTCCATGCAGCGTCTCCTTGAGCTATGTTTTCTCCCGGGGAACATGTGACCTTGACAGGGCCTGTAAATAGGTGATATTTATATTGCGGCGGTGTTCCATTCCAAGAATGTGAGGCTGTTAGCAGAAAATGAACATGAAACATGTTGACAAGTAATAAAATATGTCATTGTTTCATGACACTGGAGGTGTATCTTTCCTTGGTGGAAGCTTAAAGGGGAAGTGCAATTTTTTTTGGAATGTTGCCTATCGTTCACAATCATTGTAAGAGACATGAACACTTGTCTTTAAAAAAAAAAAAAGATTTTAAAGATGATAAATGCTTGGAAAATGTGGCTAGTCACCATTGTAGCCTTCAAAGACTCAAACAACTTCAATAACCTCCATCAATGTTTTATATACACACTGCAAGTATATACTGTATATAATGTAGTAACAGACACCTTCATAACATTATGTAATATGTACAATATACACACTGCAAGTATATATATAATGTAGTAACAGACACCTTCATAACATTATGTAATATGTACAATATACACACTGCAAATATATATATATATATATATATATATATATATATATATATATATATATATATATATATATATATATATATACATATACATATATAATGTAGTAACAGACACCTTCATAACAATATGTAATATTTACAATATACACACTGCAAGTATATATATAATGTAGTAACATACACCTTCATAACAATATGTAATATGTACAATATACACACTGCAAGTATATATATAATGTAGTAACATACACCTTCATAACAATATGTAATATGTACAATAAACACACTGCAATTGTATATATATAATGTAGTAACAGACACCTTCATAACAATATGTAATATGTACAATATACACACTGCAAGTGTATATATATATAATGTAGTAACAGACACCTTCATAGCAATATGTAATTGTGGAGGGGGGCGTGGCCTGCGGACCTGCAGCGAAGCGGGGTGTGCCAGGACCGGCTTCGAGATCAGCGACAGGTGCGTAGATAGCCCACCTGGGCCTGCTTATCTAATCACCTGTCGCTCTGTTAAAAGGCAGCAGTCGGGGAGGAAATTGTGGACGTTTCTCTCCTCCGGGTTCCTCAGACCACCAAGCACTGACAGGACAGTTCAGGTTCAGGTTTACAACACTGTTTTATTTTTCCTTCGATGCAGTCTGTATTGCTTTTCAGCAAGTGTCCGCAAGGGTTCCTTCGTCTCTGTCTCTCGCTTGCTCTCGCTCCAGCTCCGCCACCTTTCTCCTCCCCGGCTGCTGCCTTTTAATAGAGCGACAGGTGATTAGATAAGCAGGCCCAGGTGGGCCATCTACGCACCTGTCGCTGATCTCGAAGCCGGTCCTGGCACACCCCACTTCGCTGCAGGTCCGCAGGCCACGCCCCCCTCCACAGTAATATGTATAATATACACACTGCAAGTATATACATAATGTAGTAACAGACACCTTCATACCAATATGTAATATGTACAATATACACACTGCAAGTATATATATAATGTAGTAACAGACACCTTCATACCAATATGTAATATGTACAATATACACACTGCAAGTTTATACAGTGGTGGTCAAAAGGGTACATACACTTGTAAAGAACATAATGTCATGGCTGTTTTGAGTTTCCAATCATTTCTACAACTCTTATTTTTTTGTGATAGAGTGATTGGCGCACATACTTGTCGGTTACAAAAACATTCATGAAGTTTGCTTCTTTTATGAATTTATTATGGGTCTACTGAAAATGTGAGCAAATCTGCTGGGTCAAAAGTATACATACAGCAACATACATGATCAATGTTGGTGATGTAGAAAAGTTACAATCAAATGATCTTCATGGCTTCTTAACTTCATGAGAGTGATTATGATTGTTGACTTCTCTGAGCACATTTAAGTAAGACTCATGTGATGCAGTCATTAGACTCGCTTACAAACGTGACAATGGGAAAGTCAAAGGAACTCAGCACAGATCTGAAAAAACGAGTCATTGACTTGAACAAGTCAGGAAAGTTACTTGGAGTCATTTCAAAGCAGCTTAAGGTCCCAAGAGCAATTGTGAGATATATATATTTATATATATATATATTTATATCAATCAATCAATCAATCAATGTTTATTTATATAGCCCTAAATCACAAGTGTCTCAAAGGGCTGTACAAGCCACAACGACATCCTCGGTACAGAGCCCACATACGGGCAAGGAAAAACTCACCCCAGTGGGACGTCGGTGAATGACTATGAGAAACCTTGGAGAGGACCGCATATGTGGGTAACGCCCCCCCCCTCTAGGGGAGACCGAAAGCAATGGATGTCGAGTGGGTCTGACATAACATTGTGAAAGTCCAGTCCACAGTGGATCCAACACATCAGCGGGAGTCCAGTCCACAGCGGGGCCAACAGGAAACCATCCCGAGCGGAGACGGGTCAGCAGCGCAGAGATGTCCGATGCACAGGCTAGTGGTCCACCCGGGGTCCCGACTCTGGACAGCCAGCACTTCATCCATGGCCACCGGACCTATGCAACTCCCCCTCGCAAGGGACAGGGGAGAAGAGGAGAGAAGAAAAGAAACGGCAGATCAAGTGGTCTAAAAAAGGGGGGTCTATTTAAAGGCTAGATTATACAAATGAGTTTTAAGATGGGACTTAAATGCTTCTACTGAGGTAGCATCTCTAACTGTTACCGGGAGGGCATTCCAGAGTACTGGAGCCCGAATAGAAAACGCTCTATAGCCCGCAGACTTTTTTTTGGCTCTGGGAATCACTAATAAGCCGGAGTTCTTTGAACGCAGATTTCTTGTCGGGACATATGGTACAATACAATCGGCGAGATAGGCTGGAGCTAAACCGTGTAGTATTTTATACGTAAGTAGTAAAACCTTAAAGTCGCATCTTAAGTGCACAGGAAGCCAGTGCAGGTGAGCCAGTATAGGCGTAATATGATCAAACTTTCTTGTTTTTGTCAAAAGTCTAGCAGCCGCATTTTGTACCAACTGTAATCTTTTAATGCTAGACATAGGGAGACCCGAAAATAATACGTTACAGTAATCGAGACGAGACGTAACGAACGCATGAATAATGATCTCAGCGTCGCTAGTGGACAAGATGGAACGAATTTTAGCGATATTACGGAGATGAAAGAAGGCCGTTTTAGTAACACTCTTAATGTGTGACTCAAACGAGAGAGTTGGGTCGAAGATAATACCCAGATTCTTTACCGAGTCGCCTTGTGTATTTGTTTGGTTGTCAAATGTTAAGGTGGTATTATTAAATAGATGTTGGTGTCTAGCAGGACCGATGATCAGCATTTCCGTTTTCTTAGCGTTGAGTTGCAAAAAGTTAGCGGACATCCATTGTTTAATTTCATTAAGACACGCCTCCAGCTGACTACAATCCGGCGTGTTGGTCAGCTTTAGGGGCATGTAGAGTTGAGTGTCATCAGCATAACAGTGAAAGCTAACACCGTACTTGCGTATGATGTCACCCAGCGGCAGCATGTAAATACTAAAGAGTGCAGGGCCAAGAACCGAACCCTGGGGAACTCCGCACGTTACCTTGACATAGTCCGAGGTCACATTGTTATGGGAGACGCACTGCATCCTGTCAGTAAGATAAGAGTTAAACCAAGACAAGGCTAAGTCTGACATACCAATACGTGTTTTGATACGCTCTAATAAAATATTATGATCGACGGTATCGAAAGCGGCGCTAAGATCAAGAAGCAGCAACATAGATGACGCATCATAATCCATCGTTAGCAATAGATCATTAGTCATTTTTGCGAGGGCTGTCCCGTAGAGTGATTTGCCCTGAAACCGGATTGAAAAGGTTCACAGAGATTGTTAGTCACTAAGTGTTCATTTAGCTGCTGTGCAACAATTTTTTCGAGAATTTTGGAAATAAACGGAAGGTGGGAGGTCAGGATCGAGGTTAGGTCTTTTGAGCAGAGGATGAATAACCGCTTTTTTGAATGCTAGGGGAACAGTGCCGGAGGAAAGTGATAAGTTTATAATATTTAACACTGATGGACCTAATAATACAAACAGTTCCTTGATAAGTTTCCCAGGAAGTGGGTCAAGTAAACATGTTGTTTGTTTTATCCCGCTTACACGCTGTAATAATTCCTCTAATGTTATTTCATCAAAAATAGAGAGACTATTTTGGAGGGCAGTGTCCGTCGTATATACAGTCGTATTTGTGTTAATAGAACCCAGTTGTAGCTGGGATGCGTTGTCTTTAATCTCCTTTCTAATGAGTTCAATTTTCTTATTAAAGAAATTCATAAAATCATCTGCCGAGTGGGTGGAGCTACTGGGAGGAGTCCCTTGTTGGGTTAGCGATGCTACTGTACTAAACAGAAATTTAGGATCGTTTTTGTTGAGGCGGATGAGATTTGAGTAGTATTTAGCTTTAGCTAAGGTAAGCATGCGTTTATAAGTTATTAAACTATCACTCCATGCTTGATGGAAAACCTCAAGTTTAGTCGCGCGCCATTTGCGTTCCAGTTTTCTACATGATAATTTATGAGCTCTAATTTCTTCTGTAAACCATGGGGTGCGCCTTTTAGGGGCCCTTTTTTGCTTTAGTGGTGCTATACTATCAATAATTTCGCGCAAGGCATCGTCAAAGTTGTTAGTGAGGTTATCAATAGAGCCGACATAATTTGGGAATGGTGCCATTACCGAAGGCAGTAGGTCAGCAAGAGTCATCGTTGTGGCAGCATTAATGTTGCGGCCGCTATAGCAGTTATTATTATTAGCTTGTTGACAATGAGTCAAAACTTCAAATTTTATAAGGTAATGATCGGACATTACTTTAGTATATGGAAGTATCATAACTTTGGATATATATATATATATATATATATATATATATATATATATATATATATATATATATATATATATATATATATATCTATATCGATATATATACACAAACGTTTGCACTTTATCTTTTGAAAAAATGTCTATAATATATGTATTATAACCATTTTGGGGGCTCAAGGTAAAGAGTATGTTTTATGATAAAGCAGGTGTGTCACATCCAGTTATGGCTCTCCTCTGAGGGCTGCTTGTAACAGTGAACATATAGATGTATAAAGGACGCGTGTAACAGTGAACATATAGATGTATAAAGGATGCGTGTAACAGTGAACATATAGATGTATAAAGGATGCGTGTAACAGTGAACATATAGATGTATAAAGGACTTGTGTGACAGTGAACATATAGATGTATAAAGGAGGCATGTAACGGTGAACATATAGATGTATAAAGGACGTGTGTAACAGTGAACATATAGATGTATAAAGGATGCGTGTAACAGTGAACATGTAGATGTTTAAAGGACGCGTGTAACAGTGAACATATAGATGTATAAAGGATGCATGTAACAGTGAACATATAGATGTATAAAGGACGTGTGTAACAGTGAACATATAGATGTATAAAGGACTTGTGTGACAGTGAACATATAGATGTATAAAGGAGGCATGTAACGGTGAACATATAGATGTATAAAGGACGTGTGTGACAGTGAACATATAGATATGTAAAGGATACGTGTAACAGTGAACGATTCTGATTCTGATTCTGATAAAGGACGCATGTAACAGTGAACATATAGATGTATAAAGGACGCTTGAAACTGAACATATAGATGTATAAAGGACGCGTGTAACAATGAACATATAGATGTATAAAGGACACGTGTAACAGTGAACATATAGATGCATAAAGGACGCATGTAACAGTGAACATATAGATGTATAAAGGACGCTTGAAACTGAACATATATATGTATAAAGGATGCGTGTAACAATGAACATACAGATGTATAAAGGACGCATGATATTAATACACGATTGTGTATTAGTTTTTTCTTTGTACAAATTGATGAATAAGTTGCTTTGAAACCATGAGTCAAGGTGACAAACACATTTTTTTATTTTTACAAAACCATGTTGATGAATTGAGCTCAGCAACATTAGAATGATAATGGTGAGGAAAAATATTTTTTTTTATTACACGTTACTTTTGGGGCCGTAGGGTTAAAATTAATCTCTAAAAGGCATAGTTGCTTTATCCCCACTGGGTGGTGCACTCCCACCCGTGTGTATACATTGTGGTGGTCGTCACACCTTCCTGTGGTGCCCTCATGACAATCAGTGCTCCATGGTTCCGTGGTTCAGTCGCAGCTCAACATCTGAGTGCAGATCCATGAAGCCCTGCAGGGAGGAGACAACAATGAACTATTTGTTCTGTCACATCCTCACAATGATGGGTGTACTTACCTCTTCTACACTCACTACTGCTTGTACCAGATGTACCTGTCTGCTCTGTGGGAGAATTACACCCCTGGACAGTCTGTCTGCAAAGCAAAGATATGAAAACATGTCTTTAAATAAGAAGATAAGAAGATAGCATGTCTTTAGGAGATATATTTAAATGTCATTATATAAAATGTCAACAAGTACACATACTCCTTATAACCACATTTAATAATTACTAATTATAGATCTGTTATACTACTCGAATAACATGTGCTATATATACTGTATATATACAAACCCCGTTTCCATTCGAGTTGGGAAATTGTGTTAGATGTAAATATAAATGGAATACAATGATTTGCAAATCATTTTCAACCCATATTCAATTGAATATGCTACATAGACAACATATTTGATGTTCAAACTGATAAAAACATTTTTTTTTTGCAAATAATCATTAAAGGCCTACTGAAACCCACTACTACAGACCACACAGTCTGATAGTTTATATATCAATGATGACATCTTAACATTGCAACACATGCCAATACGGCCGGGTTAACTTATAAAGTGCAATTTTAAATTTCCCGCTAAACTTCCGGTTGAAAACGTCTTTGGATGATGACGTATGCGCGTGACGTAGCCAGTGAAACAGAAGTATCGGTACCCCATTGAAAACAATACAAAATAGCTCTGTTTTCATCTCATAATTCCACAGTATTCTGACATCTGCGTTGGTGAATCTTTTGCAATTTGTTTAATGAACAATGAAGACTGCAAAGAAGAAAGTTGTAGGTGGGATCGGTGTATTAGCGGCTGGCTGTAGCAACACAACCAGGAGGACTTACTTGGATAGCAGACGTGCTAGCCGACGCTAGCCGCCAACCGCACGGATGATCGGGTGAAGTCCGTCGCGCCGTCGATCGCTGGACGCAGGTGAGCACGGGTGTTGATGAGCAGATGAGGGCTGGCTGGCGTAGGCGGAGCGCTAATGTTTTTATCATAGCTCTGTGAGGTCCGGTTGCTAAGTTAGCTTCAATGGCGTCGTTAGCAACAGCATTGTTAAGCTTTGCCAGGCTGAGAATTATTAACCGTGTATTTACATGTACATGGTTTAATAGTATTGTTGATCTTCTGTCTATCCTTCCAGTCAGGGATTTATTTATTTTGTTTCTATCTGCATTTGAGCCAGATGCTATCACGTTAGCTCAGTAGCTAAAGAGCTTCGTCGATGTATTGTCGTGGAGATAAAAGTCACTGTGAAAGCCCATTTCGCGTTCTCGACTCTCATTTTCAAGAAGATATAGTATCTGAGGTGGTTTAAAATACAAATCCGTAATCCACAATAGAAAAAGGAGAAAGTGTGGAATCCAATGAACCCTTGTACCTAAGTTACGGTCAGAGCGAAAAAAGATAAGTCCTGCACTGCCTCTCTAGTCCTTCACTCTCACTTTCCTCATCCACGAATCTTTCATCCTCGCTCGAATTAATGGGGTAATCGTCGCTTTCTCGGTCTGAATCTCTCTCGCTCCATTGAAAACAATGGTAGAATATGAGGAGTCCTTCCTCTGGTGACGTCACGCTACTTCCAGTACAGGCAAGGCTTTTTTTTATCAGCGACCAAAAGTTGCGACCTTTATCGTCGTTGTTCTCTACTAAATCCTTTCATCAAAAATATGGCAATATCGCGAAATGATCAAGTATGACACATAGAATGGATCTGCTATCCCCGTTTAAATAAAAAAAAAATCATTTCAGTAGGCCTTTAACTTTAGAATTTGATGCCAGCAACATGTGACAAAGGTTGGGAAAGGTGGCAATAAATACTGATAACGTTGAGGAATGCTCATCAAACACTTATTTGGAACATCCCACAGGTGAACAGGCTAATTGGGAACAGGTGGGTGCCATGATTGGGTATGAAAGTAGATTCCATGAAATGTTCAGTCATTCACAAACAAGGATGGGGCGAGGGTCACCACTTTGTCAACAAATATGTTAGCAAATTGTTGAACAGTTTAAGAAAAACCTTTCTCAACCAGCTATTGCAAGGAATTTAGGGATTTCACCATCTACGGTCCGCAATATCATCAAAGGGTTCAGAGAATCTGGAGAAATCACTGCACGTAAGCAGCTAAGCCCGCGATCTCCGATCCCTCAGGCTGTACTGCATCAACAAGCGACATCAGTGTGTAAAGGATATCACCACATAGGCTCAGGAACACTTCAGAAACCCACTGTCAGTAACTACAGTTGGTCGCTACATATGTAAGTGCAAGTTAAAACTCTCCTATGCAAGGCAAAAACCGTTTATCAACAACACCCAGAAACGCCGTCGGCTTCGCTGGGCCTGAGCTCATCTAAGATGGACTGATACAAAGTGGAAAAGTGTTCTGTGGTCTGATGAGTCCACATTTCAAATTGTTTTTGGAAACTGTGGACGTCGTGTCCTCCGGACCAAAGAGGAAAAGAACCATCGGGATTGTTATAGGCGCAAAGTTGAAAAGCCAGCATCTGTGATGGTATGGGGGTGTATTAGTGCCCGAGACATGGATAACACACACATCTGTGAAGGCGCCATTAATGCTGAAAGGTACATACAGGTTTTGGAGCAACATATGTTGCCATCCAAGCAACGTTACCATGGACGCCCCTGCTTATTTCAGCAAGACAATGCCAAGCCACGTGTTACTCAACGTGGCTTCATAGTAAAAGACTGCGGGTACTAGACTGGCCTGCCTGTAGTCCAGACCTGTCTCCCATTGAAAATGTTTGGCGCATTATGAAGCCTAAAATACCACAACAGAGACCCCCGGACTGTTGAACAACTTAAGCTGTACATCAAGCAAGAATGGGAAAGAATTCCACCTGAGAAGCTTAAAAAATGTGTCTCCTCAGTTCCCAAACGTTTACTGAGTGTTGTTAAAAGGAAAGGCCATGTAACACAGTGGTGAACATGCACTTTCCCAACTACTTTGGCATGTGTTGCAGCCATGAAATTCTAAGTTAATTATTATTTGCAAAAAAAAAATAAAGTTTATGAGTTTGAACATCAAATATCTTGTCTTTGTTGTGCATTCAATTGAATATGGCCACGCTTCCGTCAGTCTACCCCAGGGCAGCTGTGGCTACGAAAGTAGCTTACCACCACCAGGTGTGAATGAATAATGGGGTTTTAACATGTAAAGCGACTTTGGGTACTTAGAAAAGCGCTATATAAATCCCAGGTATTATTATTATTATTATTATTATATGGGTTGAAAAGGATTTGCAAATCATTGTATTCCGTTTATATTTACATCTAACACAATTTCCCAACTCGTATGGAAACGGGGTTTGTATATACACATATGTGTGTGTGTGTACTGTGTATATATGTATGTATATTGTATATACAGTATATGTATATATGTACAGTGGTGGTCAAAAGTTTACATACACACATATAATGTCATGGCTGTCTTGAGTTTCCAATCATTTCTACAACTCTTATTTTTTTGTGATAGAGTGATTGGAGCACTCTATCACAAGGGACATGTAAGCAAATATTAGCATTGCTGTATGTATACTTTTGACCCTGCAGATTTGCTCACATTTTCAGTAGACCCATAATAAATTCATAAAAGAAGCAAACTTCATGAATGTTTTTTGTGACCAACAAGTATGTGCTCCAATCACTCTATCACAAAAAAATAAGAGTTGTAGAAATGATTGGAAACTCAAGACGGCCATGACATTATGTTCTTTACAAGTGTATGTAAACTTTTGACCACCATGTATATATGAATTTATATGTATATATATGAATATATATATGTAGGTATATATGCAAGCTAAATGTATTATACATAAAAGTCAATTTCTGAAAGTAAAACTTCAATGTTCCCATTGGCTTAATGTTTTCAAATTATAAATTAAATCTTGGAAAATGGTTGAAAGTAGAAAATACCTTAAATTATTATCTTTATTGGAGGAATTTACGCTGATGTAGATTAGCCTGTTTTTTTACATACATATAACTTGTATTATTACAATATTTTATTTATCCTACTGTAGTGTCTCTTATTCTTTTATTAACAAATTTTGTTTGTATAAAGATGTTTAAAATATTGTAATACATTGAAGTTTTTGTATATTTTCAAAATGTAGTGTTTGCGCCTTAAAATAATAAGTTATTCTCAAATAGTGGGGCGGAACCCCTAGGGGACGCTTGCAAACCCGTGCAACGTGCTTTATCAGTATCATGCTTTAAACCCGCCTTCAAAAAGCTATGTGCTACAAAACGTGCTCATTGTGGATATTCATTCATCCTGACTTCCTCTTTGTTATAGACAACTCGTGCTATTTATAAATGTCAATAAAGATACAATTTTATGCAGAGGTGTACTTATAACATTTTTATACACAAATGATACTATTTATAAATGTTATTAAAGATACAATGTTATGCAGAGGTGTACCAATAACAATTTTATAGACAAATGATACTATTTATGAATGTTAAAAAAGGTACAAGGTGAGAGGTAGGTGTACTTATAACAATGTTATAGACAAATTGTACGATTTATAAATGTTAATAAGCATACAATATTATGCAGAGGTGTACTTATAACAATGTTATAGACGTGATACTATTTATAAATGTTAATAAAGATATAAGGTTATGCAGAGGTGTACTTAACAATTTTATACACAAATTATACTATTTATATAGGTAATAAAGATGCAAGGTTATGCAGAGGTGTACTTATAACAATGTTATAGACAAGTTATACTATTTATATGTTAACGATAGAAGGTTATGCAGAGGTGTACTTATAACAATTTTATACATTCATCCATCCATTTTCTACCGCTTGTCCCTTTTGGGGTCGCGGGGGGTGCTGGAGCCTATCTCAGCTGCATCCGGGCGGAAGGCGGGGTACACCCTGGACAAGTCGCTACCTCATCGCAGGGCCAACACAGATAGACAGACAACATTCACACTCACATTCACACACTAGGGCCAATTTAGTGTTGCCAATCAACCTATCCTCAGGTGCATGTCTTTGGAGGTGGGAGGAAGCCGGAGTACCCAGAGGGAACCCACGCAGTCACGGGGAGAACATGCAAACTCCACACAGAAAGATCCCAAGCCCGGGATTAAACTCAGGACTACTCAGTCAGGACCTTCGTATTGTGAGGCACATGCACTATATAAATGTTAACGATACAATGTTAGGCAGAGGTGTACTTATATCATTTTTATACACAAATTATACTATTTATAAATGTTACTAAAGATACAATGTTATGCAGAGGTGTACTTATAACATTTTTATACACAAATGATACTATTTATAAATGTTACTAAAGATACAATGTTATGCAGAGGTGTACTTATAACATTTTTATACACAAATGACACTATTTATAAATGTTAATAAAGATAAATTGTTATGCAGAGGTGTCCTTACATCAATGTTATAGACAAATTATACTACTTATAAATGTTAAAGATACAAAGTTATGCAGAGGTGTACTCATAACAATGTTATAAACAAATGATACTATTTATAAATGTTAAAGGTACAAGGTTACGCAGAGGTGTACTTATAACAATGTTATAGACAAATGGTAGTATTTATAAATGTTAATAACGATACAAGGTTATTCAGAGGTGTACTTATAACAATTTTATACAGATATTATACTATTTATACATGTCAATAAAGATAGCTAGGAGTGGACCACTCCTCTTATTGAGTCTGTTTAGCTAGCTTGCGCAGCTAGCGGGTCTATGACGATGACTGACGTTTTGTTTGATCGGCCGTTTTTCTGCCGTGTTACAGACCCCGTTTGGAAACAATTAAGGTATGTAAATAAATATTGCTGTGTAAATAAGTCATTTCACAACAAGTATCTATCTGCCTCTTATAGTCCGGTGCGACTAATATATGGAAAATATTAATTCTTAAATGTAGTGGGCATGGCTTATAAACAACTATAGTCTGTAAAATAGTGTATTAGTATTCTTCCAACATAATAATAATGTATGATTAAAAAAAAGTGTACATCCAGGTTCTTTTGGACGTCAACTAGAAGGACGCCATATTTGTTGACTTTTTTCAAATAATAAAAGGTAATTGACGAGAACCCTGAACTAAAAGGTCCAATAATGAAGTGACAAGTCACCATTAAGTGGAGGCAGGACCAACATCTTCATGGTCATCCTGGACAAGTTCTCCAAAGCGTCGGTCTGCAAACAGACGGCAGTTAAAGAGCGCGTTCGAGCGCCAAGGTGACACAGGCGGTACCTTAAAGGGTCCGATGGTCGTCGCTGCCAGCGTCAGATTCAGACTGTAGGAAGAAGATGCTCTTACTTTTACACCTTTTATTGTGGCCTTCATGCTTCCACTCACTTGTCCATCGTCACAGAGGACTTCAGTCGTCCATTATCTACCCACACGCTGCCCTTGTAGCTGGAGTCCTGCATCAAACAAACACATTTCCATTTACTTCAACTGGTGCTCATTTTTGGCCTCAATTCCAGAATTGTAGCCGCAATCTGCCCGGCAACAAGGGACCAAGAAAACCTCAGCTGGAAAAAATAAAAGTCGTTGCTCAAAGAAGATATTTAAAAAATTCACGTGCTGCTGTAAGTTCATAGAAATAAATCAGTTGTCACTTTTGTAGTCTGTATTAAATATTAATTTAGTGTTTATTTTTAACATGACTTTGTTGTTGATGTTCTGTAAAAACATTTCATTTATAAAGTTTTGTCCTTTCAAACACCCACAAACACAAATCTATGCATCAAACCAGGAGGGGCCACCTTGTTTTTAATGAG
This sequence comes from Entelurus aequoreus, assembly GCF_033978785.1. NCBI lineage: Eukaryota > Metazoa > Chordata > Actinopteri > Syngnathiformes > Syngnathidae > Entelurus > Entelurus aequoreus. The sequence goes on from NC_084731.1 coordinate 72,237,956, forward strand.
GGCCACTCTGCAATTATGGCTGCCCTCTGATGGCCACCTTAAATGACATGACAGGTCATTTTAAATGACATGACAGGCCAATTTAAATCATGTGACAGGTCACTTTAAATGACGTGACAGGTCATTTTAAATGATGTGACAGGTCACTTTAAATGACGTGACAGGCCAATTGAAATGATGTGACAGGCCACTTTGAATGACGTGACAGGCCAATTTGAATGACGTGACAGGCCACTTTAAATGATGTGACAGGCCACATTAATTGACATGACAGGCGACTTTGAATGATGTGACAGGCCAATTTGAATGACGTGACAGGCCACTTTAAATGATGTTACAAACCAATTTAAATGATGTGACAGGCCACTTTAAATGACGTGACAGGTCCCTTTTAATGACGTGACAGGCCATTTTAAATGACGTGACGGAGAATATTTAAATTACATGACAAGCCACATTAATTGATGTGACAAGCCACTTGGATGACGTGACAGGCCAATTTAAATGATGTGACAGGCTACTTTAAATGACGTGACAGTCCAATTTAAATGATGTGACAGGCCATTTTAAATGTCGTGACAGGTCACTTTAAATGACGTGACAGGCCAATTTAAATGATGTGACAGGCCACATTAAATGAAGTGACAGAGAATATTTAAATTACATGACAGGCCACTTCAATTGATGTGACAAGCCACATTAAATGACGTGACAGGCCACTTTGAAAGACGTGACAGGCCACCTTGAATGACGTGACAGTCCACTTTGAATGACGTGACAGGCCAATTTAAATGACGTGACAGGCTACTTTAAATGATGTGACAGGCTACTTTAAATGATGTGACAGGCTACTTTAAATGACGTGACAGGCCAATTTAAATGATGTGACAGGCAATTTTAAATGACGTGATAGGCCAAATTAAATGATGTGACAGGCCACTTTAAATGACGTGACAGTCCACTTTAAATGACGTCACAGGCCAGTTTAAATGATGTGACAGGCCATTTTAAATGTCGTGACAGGCCACTTCAAAGGACGTGACAGGCCAATTGAAATGATGGGACAGGCCACTTAAATGAAGTGACAGAGAATATTTAAATTACATGACAGGCCACATTAATTGATGTGACAAGACACATTAAATGACGTGACATGCCAATTCAAATGATGTGACAGGCCACTTTGAATGACATGACAGGCCACCTTGAATAACGTGACAGTCCACTTTAAATGACGTGACAGGCTAATTTAAATGATGTGACAGGCTACTTTGAATGATGTGACAGGCTAATTTAAATGACGTGACAGGCTAATTTAAATGATGTGACAGGCCGTTTTAAATGACGTGACAGGCCCATTTAAATGACGTGACAGGCCACTTTAAATTACGTGACAGTCCACTTTAAATGACGTGACAGGCCAGATTAAATGATGTGACAGGCCATATAAATGATGTGACAGGCTACTTTAAATGACGTGACAGGCCACATTAAATGATGTGACAGGCCAATTTAGATTACGTGACAGTCCACATTAAATGATGTGACAGGCCACCTTAAATGATGGGGTGGACCACATGAATTGATCTAAAAAACATGGTGAATTACATGACAGGCCACAATAATGAGGTGTAAATTTTCCTCAGACTAAATCCAAACAGGTGCTATTCAAAGTACTGGAGTCATGTTCTGAGTACTACAAAGTAGAAGTCCTGAAGTTCCTCACCAGGTGCAGTTTAAAGAGCGGCGTGCGTGTGGCGTTGGCCTGCAGGGCGAAGGCTTTGATGGCGCCTGGCAAGATCAGCGTGACGGCACCAGGGTGGAAGGAGAACATGGGCGTGTTCCTAGCGTGCACCTTCAGAACCACGGGCAGGTCGGGGAACAGCCCTGGGAGCTGAAGAAGAACCCACATGTCACCTGGACCACAATGTGGTGCAAGGACACCACCTGGTGGACACTTTTAGGTACTGCCATGTTCCTAAAGGTGTGTCATAAGGTGTGGGTCTACCTGAGGAGTGTGGGCGTACCTGAGGAGTATGGGCGTGCCTGAGTAGTGTGGGCGTACCTAAGTAGTGTGGGCGTACCTGAGTAGTGTAGGCGTACCTGAGGAGTGTGGGCGTGCCTGAGGAGTGTGGGCGTGCCTGAGGAGTGTGGGCGTACCTGAGTAGTGTAGGCGTACCTGAGGAGTGTGGGCGTACCTGAGGAGTGTGGGCGTGCCTGAGGAGTGTGGGCGTACCTTAGGAGTGTGGGCGTACCTGAGGAGTGTGGGCATACCTGAGGAATGAAGGCGCCCAGTGAGCGGGTGTTGAGGTGCACAGGAGAACTGGCAGGTACCTGAGCGGGGGAGGGGCATGTTGGTCAAAGGTGAGGAGGGCGTGTTCTCAGGTGATCTCACCATGCTGTCGTCGATGAAGGTGTGCAGGAGTCCTGCGGCCCAGCAGCTGAAGGAGGCGGAGTTAAGCGTGAAGTCGGAGAGGGCGGCGGTCAGCATGAATTGGGCATGCTCAGGTAAGACAAAGGGCTGCGGGTCAAAGGGCGGCTCCTTTGGCTCTTTCACACTAGACACCTCCCCCTTCACACATGACACATGCATCACACTTTATATCATGTTGTATATTTCTCTTAAACATCACACTTTATATCATGTTGTATTCTTCTGTTACTTTATATCATATTGTATACTTCTGTTACACATCACACTTTATATCATTTTGTATATTTCTGTTACACATCACACTTTATATCATGTTGTATTTTTCTGTTACACATCACACTTTATATAATGTTGTATATTTTTGTTACACATCACAATTTATATCATGTTGGAAATTTCTTTTAAACATCACACTTTATATCATGTTGTATATTTCTGCTACACATCACACGTTATATCATGTTGTATATTTCTGTTACACATCACACTATATCATGTTGTATATTTCGGTTACAAATCACACTTTATATCATGTATATTTCTGTTCCACATCAAACTTTATACCATATATTTCCTGTTAAACACATCAAACTTTATATCATATATTTCCTGTTTATATCATATATTTCCGGTTAAACACATCAAACTTAATCATATCGCACATTTCCTGTTAAACACATCAAACTTTATCATATTTCCTGTTAAACACATCAAACTTGATCATATTGCATATTTCCTGTTAAACACATCAAATGTTATCATATTGCATATTTCCTGTTGAACACATCAAACTTAATCATATTTCCTATTCCTTGTTAAACACATCAAACTTTATATCATAATGCATATTTCCTATTCCTTGTTAAACACATTAAACTTTATATCATAATGCATATTTTCTGTTAAACACATCAAACTATCATATTTCCTGTTCCTTGTTAAACACATCAAACTTTATAGCATATATTTCCTGTTAAACACATCAAATGTTATCATATTTCCTATTCTTTGTTAAACACATCAAACTTTATATCATATATTTCCTGTTAAACACATCAACCTTTATATCATAATGCATCTTTCTTGTCAAACACATTAAACTTTATATTATGTTGCCTATTTCTGTTAAACACACTTTATTTCATAATACATATTTCTTGTTAAACACATCAAACTTTATATCAAAATGCATATTTCCTTCCTAAACACATGAAACTTTATATTATATATTTCCTGTTAAACACATCACACGTTATCATATTTCCTATTCCTTGTTAAAAACATCAAACTTTCTATCATATTGCATATTTCCTGCTAAACACATGAAACTTTATCATATTGCCTTTTCCTTGACAAACATATGAAACTGTATTTCATAATGCATCTTTCCTGTTAAACACATCAAACTTTATCGCATTGCCTATTCCTTGTCAAACACATCAAACTTTATATCATATTGCCTATTCCTTGTTAAAAACATGAAACATTATCGTATTGCCTATTCCTTGTTAAACACATCAAACTTTATCGCATTGCCTATTCCTTGTTAAAAACATGAAACTTTATATGATAATGCATCTTTCCTGACCTTAAGTCCGAAACGCAGACTTGCCGCCTGGACCACAGGCCTGCTGGTGAGAGGCAGGTCCACAATCAGGTCCTGGTTGACCTGCAGGCGGACTAAAGACAAGTCGGGTGTTTTCCAAGAACTGAACAAGGGACAAGCAGTAGAAAATGGATGGATGGATGAACTGGCTGCAGTACCTTTCATGGCCTGCAGGTGCTGTTCCAAGTTCTCCACCAGATCCTCCATGGTGGGACAAAGCTTGCAAGAAAGGAAACCATGCCAACTGTTTTATTTTACGCACCAATAAAAAAATATCGTAAGATAAAGTGAACGTTTGTAGTTTGGAAGGACCCACTAAAACCCTGGTCAAAGATCCTCTATGTGACTGGAGAGATGTGCTGTTTTAAGACACTAAATAAAGTACTAAAAAAGGGTGAGTCAAAGATCCTCTATGTGACAGGAGAGATGTGCCGTTTTTAAGGACTGAAGCGCTAGAAACAAGTGAACCAAAGATCCTCTATGTCAGTGGTCCCCAACCACCGGGCCGCGGCCCGGTACCGGTCCGTGGATCGATTGGTACCGGGCCGCACAAGAATTAAAAAATAAAATAAAATAAAAATTATTTAAATTTTTTTTATTAAATCAACATAAAAAACACAAGATACCCTTACAATTAGTGCACCAACCCAAAAAACCTCCCTCCCCCATTTACACTCATTCACACAAAAGGGTTGTTTCTTTCTGTTATTAATATTTCTGGTTCCTACATTATATATCAATATAGATCAATACAGTCTGCAGGGATACAGTCCGTAAGCACACATGGTTGTATTTTTTTATGACAAAAAAATAAATAAAACATGTTTATGTACTCACTGTCCTCCATAGACATGCACCTGGGGATAGGCTGATTGGCAACACTAAATTGGCCCTAGTGTGTTAATGTGAGTGTGAATGTTGTCTGTCTATCTGTGTTGGCCCTGTGATGAGGTGGCGACTTGTCCAGGGTGTACACCGCCTTCCGCCCGAATGCAGCTGAGATAGGCTCCAGCACCCCCCGCGACCCCGAAAGGGACAAGCGGTAGGAAATGGATGGATGGATGTCCAGGTACTTGGAACATGTTTTCCGTGCCATTTGCTGTTTGACGCCGGTATCATGATAAATTGCTGCCTGAAAGCGGGTGACTCCACTGTAGAAATAGCCTGCATGTCTTCTAGCACATACGCTGCAATGGCTCTATCAATGTTGTCCTGGCTAGCAGTCCCTCCGTTAAAATCCTTAGGTGGAGGTGAAGTGGCATCGGAGTCTGTGTCTCTCTTTACTAGCTTTGTCGAAGCATGTTGCTTTTGTAGCTGTTTCAGCAGATTTGAATTGCTGTTTTGGGCAGTATTTCCTGGCGCGGTCCCTGCTGCTGCTCACTGCTCCCCTCACCTCCCAGGGGGTGATCAAGGGTGATGGGTCAAATGCAGAGAATGTAAGGTATGGTATTTTTATTTTTTTGTTGTCATAAAGAAATACAATCATGTGTGCTTACGGACTGTATCCCTGCAGACTGTATTGATATATACTGATATATAATGTAGGAACCAGAAATATTAATAACAGAAAGAAACAACCCTTTTGTGCGAATGAGTGTGAATGAGTGTAAATGGGGGAGGGAGGTTTTTTGGGTTGGTGCACTAATTGTAAGTGTATCTTGTGTTTTTTATGTTGATTTAATAGAAACATGTTTTTTTAATTTTTTGTGCGGCCCGGTACCAATCGATCCACGGACCGGTACCGGGCCGTGGCCCGGTGGTTGGGGACCACTGCTCTATGTGACAGGAGAGATGTGCTGTTTTTTTGACTGAAGTACTAGAAACAAGTGAGTCAAAGATCCTCTATGTGACAGGAGAGATGTGCTGTTTTAATGACTGAAGTACTAGAAACAAGTGAGTCAAAGATCCTCTATGTGACAGGAGAGATGTGCTGTTTTAATGACTGAAGTACTAGAAACAAGTGAGTCAAAGATCCTCTGTGTGACAGGAGAGATGTACTGTTTTAATGACTGAAGTACTAGAAACAAGTGAGTCAAAGATCCTCTATGTGACAGTAGAGATGTGCTGTTTTTAAGGACTTGATCACTAGAAACAAGTGAGTCAAAGATCCTCTATGTGACAGGAGAGATGTGCTGTTTTAATGACTGAAGTACTAGAAACAAGTGAGTCAAAGATCCTCTATGTGACAGTATAGTTATGCTGTTTTTAAGGACTGAAGTACTAGAAACAATTGAGTCAAAGATCCTCTATGTGACAGGAGAGATGTGCTGTTTTTAAGGACTGAAGTACTAGAAACAAGTGAGTCAAAGATCCTCTATGTGACAGGAGAGATGTGCTGTTTTTAAGGACTGAAGTACTAGAAACAAGTGAGTCAAAGTACCTCTATGTGACAGGAGAGATGTGCTGTTTTAATGACTGAAGTACTAGAAACAAGTGAGTCAAAGATCCTCTATGTGACCGGAGAGGTGTGCTGTTTTTTTGACTGAAGTACTAGAAACAAGTGTGTCAAAGATCCTCTATGTAACAGGAGAGATGTGCTGTTTTTAAGGACTGAAGTACTAGAAACAAGTGAGTCAAAGATTTTCTATGTGACAGGAGAGATGTGCTGTTTTAATGACTGAAGTACTAGAAACAAGTGAGTCAAAGATCCTCTATGTGACAGGAGAGATGTGCTGTTTTTTGACTGAAGTACTAGAAACAAGTGAGTCAAAGATCCTCTATGTGACAGGAGCACTCTGCTGTTTTTAAGGACTGAAGTACTAGAAACAAGTGAGTCAAAGATCCTCTATGATAACAGTGAAAGACAAAGCAGAAGACCACTCACTCTGGCCTGTATCTGGCGTCTGATGAAGGCCTCAAGATGGCTGCCAAAAGGCTGCAGGATCCAGCTGGGGACAGGACGAGGCGTTCAAGTGGCGAAGAAGCAATAGGAATTATGAGAGACAAGATGTGACACCTGGAGCCGCCGTGCAGACGCAAGTCCACCTGTCCGGTTGTGGCCTCACAGATCACCTGGCTCACACACAAACGTCCACCTGAGTCTCTTCCCAGGTGCTGCTCTGAGGCCACGCCCACTTGGAACACGCCCACGTCAAAGGAGCCTCCTGCATTCCTGGAAACATGCGTCAGAATCATCATTATCATCATCATCATCATAGTAATAAACATATTAATAATAATCATCATCATCATAGTAATAAACATATTAATAAGAATAATCATCATCATCATAGTAATGAACATATTAATCATAATAATAATAATCATCATAGTAATAAACATATTAATAATAATCATCATCATCATAGTAATAAACATATTAATAATAATCATCATCCTAGTAATAAACATATTAATAATAATAATAATCATCATCATAGTAATGAACATATTAATCATCATCATCATCATAGTAATACACATATTAATCATAATAATAATCATCATCATAGTAATAAACATATTAATAATAATCATCATCATCATAGTAATAAACATAATCATCATCATCATCATCATCATCATTACAGTAATACATATATTAATCATAATAATAATAATCATCATCATAGTAATAAACATATTAATAATAATCATCATCATCATAATAATAGACGTATTAATAATAATCATCATCATTACAGTAATTAACATATTAATCATAATAATAATAATAATCATCATCATAGTAATAAACATATTAATCATGATAATAATCGTCATCATCATCATAGTAATAAACATATTAATCATAATAATAATCATCATCATCATAGTAATTAACATATTAATCATAATCATAATAATCATCATCATAGTAATACACATATTAATCATAATAATAATAATAATAATCATCATAGTAATAAACATATTAATCATAATAATAATCATCATCATAGTAATTAACATATTAATCATAATCATAATAATCATCATCATAGTAATACACATATTAATCATAATAATAATAATCGTCATCATCATAGTAATAAACATATTAATCATAATAATAATAATCATCATAGTAATAAACATATTAATCATAATAATAATAATAATCATCATCATAGTAATTAACATATTAATCTTCTTCTTTTCGTGTCAATTTCCCATTTCTTCACACGGTCTTTAGCATTGTGGTTGAACTCTGAGAGATCTTTGAAGCTGCCCTGGTGAGCTAGCAGAGGTCCAACATGGCAGTGCTGCATCCTATGGTCCTCAGGTGGTTGGGCCGGTTTTGTAGCCCCATCTGGCCATAGCAGCTTTTCATCGCCCCGTTCCTGTCCTCAGGCGGTTTAGTGTCTTCCACTGGACCCATGGTGTTTCCGACCCGACCCGGGGGGCAGGTCTTCAGAAGGAGGGATTCCCATGTCAATAGGAGGGGGGTCTTTCTCTAATCTTTGTGTCCATAGCTGGAGTCTGGTTTCTTCCCGAGATGTTTTTAGGGGCTGGACATTGCTGAGGAATCTTCTCCTTAACTTAAAACGTTGGGCTGAGGGTTCAGGTCCATGGAGGGGGTGGCGCTCATCACTGGTAGCTGTTGTGAACTCTACTCAATCAATCAATCAATCAATGTTTATTTATATAGCCCTAAATCACAAGTGTCTCAAAGGGCTGTACAGCCACAACGACATCCTCGGTACAGAGCCCACATACTCGGCTGACAACTTCCCGTCTCACGTCTGCAGGGGCAATGCCAGCGAGGTTGTTCAGGTTGGTAGGTTTCAAGCAACCAGTGATCAAGCAGCAGGTGTTGTTCAGCGCTGGGTCCAGTTTCTTGGCATGGGTTGATCTCTCCCAGACAGGACATGCATACTCCGCCCAGGAATAGCACAGGGCCAAAGCAGCACGTCTTAGTGTGTGTGCTGTGGCTTCCCATTTGGAATTTGTCAGTTTCCGTAAGATGTTGTTTCGGGAGCTGACTTTCAGTTTGGTGTTTTTGATGAGTTCCTTGAAGGAGAGGGTGGTGCGGTCCAGGGTTACGCCAAGGTAGACAGGGTTGGTACAGTTCTCAGGTGGTGTTCCAGACCATTTGATGTTAAGAGGTCGGTTCGCGTCCCGGTTCCTGAGATGGAACGAGCAGACTTGGGTCTTCGCAGGGTTTGCATGTAGATGGTTTCGCTCGTAGTAAAGTTAAAGTACCAATGATTGTCACACACACACTAGGTGTGGCAAAATTATTCTCTGCATTTGACCCATCACCCTTGATCAGGTGAGGGGAGCAGTGGGCAGCAGTGGTGGCCACGCCCGGGAATCATTTTTGGTGATTTAACCCCCAATTCCAACCCTTGATGCTGAATGCCACGCAGGGAGGTAATGGGTCCCATTTTTATAGTCTTTGGTATGACTCGGCCGGGGTTTGAACTCACAACCTACCGATCTCAGGACGGACACTCTTAGAGGAGTAGCTCATCTAGGGCTGAGGTGAGGTTTGCTTCTACCGCTTCAAAGGTACTCTCTTGAAATGTTACACTGAGGTCGTCAGCATAGATGAATCGTTCAGTGTTCTGGTCCATTGGCTGGTCGTTGGTATAGATGTTATACAGTAGTGGAGCCAGCACACTACCTTGAGGTAGGTCGTTCTTCTGTCGTCGCCAGCGACTTTGCTTGTTGTTTAAAGTAACATAGAAGCGCCTGTCTTTCAAGAGGGCTCCAATGAGGTCTGTGAGTGCCAGATCTTTTGTCATCTCCAGGATCTTTTTTTTAGAGGAGGCGGAGGTTCACAGTGTCGTACGCGGCAGACAGATCGACAACGACGACACCTGTTACCAGTCCATTCTGAAACCCATCCTCAATTTGTTGGGTGAGATTCAGAAGTTGACTTGTTGTGGATTTGCCAGGTCGTTGGGGGATGATGGCAG
>NC_084731.1:72252859-72257859 GCF_033978785.1 Entelurus aequoreus
GACTGACGTGTGACTGTTAACACCTTTCTGACGTGTGACTGTTAACACCTGTCTGACGTGTGACTGTTAACACTTGTCTGACGTGTGACTGTTAACACCTGTCTGACGTGTGACTGTTAACACCTTTCTGACGTGTGACTGTTAACACCTGTCTGACGTGTGACTGTTAACACCTGTCTGACGTGTGACTGTTAACACCTGTCTGAAGTGTGACTGTTAACACCTGTCTGATGTGTGACTGTTAACACCTGTCTGACTGTTAACACCTGTCTGACGTGTGACTGTTAACACCTTTCTGACGTGTGACTGTTAACACCTGTCTGACGTGTGACTGTTAACACCTGTCTGACGTGTGACTGTTAACACTTGTCTGAAGTGTGACTGTTAACACCTGTCTGATGTGTGACTGTTAACACCTGTCTGACTGTTAACACCTGTCTGACGTGTGACTGTTAACACCTGTCTGACGTGTGACTGTTAACACCTGTCTGACGTGTGACTGTTAACACCTGTCTGACGTATGAGTGTTAACACCTGTCTGACGTGTGAGTGTTAACACCTGTCTGACGTGTGACTGTTAACACCTGTCTGACGTGTGACTGTTAACACCTGTCTGACGTGTGGCGGTTAACACCTGTCTGACGTGTGACTGTTAACACCTGCCTGACGTGTGACTGTTAACACCTGTCTGACGTCTGACGTGTGACTGTTAACACCTGTCTGACGTGTGACTGTTAACACCTGTCTGACGTCTGACGTGTGAGTGTTAACACCTGTCTGACGTGTGACTGTTAACACCTGTCTGACGTGTGACTGTTAACACCTGTCTGACGTGTGGCGGTTAACACCTGTCTGACGTGTGACTGTTAACACCTGCCTGACGTGTGACTGTTAACACCTGTCTGACGTCTGACGTGTGACTGTTAACACCTGTCTGACGTGTGACTGTTAACACCTGTCTGACGTCTGACGTGTGACTGTTAACACCTGTCTGACGTGTGGCTGTTAACACCTGTCTGACGTGTGACGGTTAACACCTGTCTGACGTGTGACGGTTAACACCTGTCTGACGTGTGGCGGTTAACACCTGTCTGACGTGTGAGTGCTCACACCTGTCTGACGTGTGACTGTTCACACCTGTCTGACGTGTGACTGTTCACACCTGTCTGACGTGTGGCTGTTAACACCTGTCTGACGTGTGACGGTTAACACCTGTCTGACGTGTGGCGGTTAACACCTGTCTGACGTGTGAGTGTTCACACCTGTCTGACGTGTGACTGTTCACACCAGTCTGACGTGTGACTGTTCACACCTGTCTGACGTGTGACGGTTAACACCTGTCTGACGTGTGACGGTTAACACCTGTCTGACGTGTGACTGTTAACACCTGTCTGACATGTGACTGTTAACACCTGTCTGACGTGGGACTGTTAACACTAACAGTTACACATGGACCTCATAACAAAGTACGATTATGGATGTATTTATGTATGTATTTATAGATATAATTTATTTATGTATTTGTGTATATATTATATGGATATACTTATGAATATATGTATGTATATATTATATGGATATACTTATGAATATATGTTTGTATATATTATATGGATATACTTATGAATATATGTGTTTATATATTATATGGATATACTAATGAATATATTTATGGATCTAGAAGTCAAGTCGTCCTACCCACTCAGTGTGTAGTCCATTTGGCCCAAAAAGCCCAAAGGAATTTGACCTTTGACATCAGGAAGTGTGATCAGTTCCAAGGTGTCCTGGATCCAGTTTGTGAACACATTCTTTGCTGCATGGAAAATAACAATAATCAATTAATAATTATTATAATAATAATAATAACAATACTTATAATGATAATGCTAACAATTATGATAATAATAACAATAATAGCAATATTATTCATAATAAAAATAATACCAATAATAATAATATTAATAATTATAATATTATAATAACAATAATACAAATATTAATAATAGTAATACTAATAATAATACAATAATAAAAATAATGATAATGAAATAATGATATTAATAATAACAATACTAATAATAATATAATAGTCATAATAATAATAACAATAAAAACAATAATTATAATAATAACAATATAAATGATATTGAAAATAATAACACAAATAATAATAATAATAATCACAATAGTCATAATAATAGTAATTATAATAATATAATGATAAAAACAGTAATAATAATATTAATAACATTGATAATAATAATATTAAAAGTATTTATAGAAAATAATAAAAATAATATAATAGTCATAATAATAATAATAACAATAATAAAAACAATAATGATAATAATAACAATATAAATTATATTAAAAATAACAATAACACAACTATTAACAATAATAATAATAATCATAATAGTCATAATAATAGTAATTATAATAATAATACAATGATAATAACAGTAATAATAATATTAATAACACTGATAATAATATTAAAAGTAATAATAGAAAAATAATACAAATAATAGTATTAATGCAAATAACAATAATAATAATCATAGCAATACTAATAATGATAATAATAACAATAATAATGATATTAATAATACAAATATTAATAGTAAAATAATAACAACAATAATAATATTACTAACACTGTCACGGCGCGGATTCGAACCAGCTTCCCTCCTGCAACTGAGTGTCACTGTTCCTCCTCTGGCTGCTCGCCCGGACACGCCCCCGCTCACGCTGAGCGCAGCACGCCCACGCAGCGACAAGCCTGCTCACAATCAGTAATCTGCACACCTGGGACTGATGAGGGCGAGCTGGATAAAGGACCAGTGGACCCAAGGATCCATGCGGGAACTTAGTTTACCTCTTTGGATACCTTAAGGCTTATGCTCTCTCTCCCTGCGTTTTTCCCTCGTGTCTAACATCCTTGTTTGTTCTCCCGCAGTTTGTCTATGGTGCTACCCTCCGTCGCCCTGAAAGTGAGCTGTGCGTCTCACTTCCCCCTTGATCTCCCTCTGGACTCTGACTTCCTCCCTCGTTCCTCGACTACTCGCTCGCCCCGGACTCTGACGCCTCTCTCTGCCCCACAGACCTCACGCGAATCTCGGATACCTTCTGCGTTGCCCTCTTTGGTTTTGTCTGCTTCCTCATTCAACATTTACGGTAACATCCATCCATCCATTTTCTACCGCTTATTCCCTTCGGGGTCGCGGGGGGCGCTGGAGCCTATCTCAGCTAATCTACACACATAGTCACACACATACACTCTTGGATTTTGTCACACACCATTCTATAGTTTATTAGTATTGTTAATTTTATATATATATATATATATATATATATATATATATATATATATATATATATATATATATATATATATATATATATATATATATATATATATATATATATATATATATATATATATATTAGTGATGGGTCCGGCAACACCGATGCATCGGCGCATGCGTCGAGCTCATAGAGCGATACCCTGTGTCGGTGCGCGTATCACTTTTAGAAAGTCACATGACCGAACACGAGCTGTTTTGGTCACGTGACCGATCATGGGCTGTTCCGGTCACGTGACTGCTCATGAGCTGTTCCGGTCACGTGACCGATACGCGAACTGTATCGCACTGACGCCTGCGCGCCAAACTGTGTTTATTAGGAAGCGGCGCAATGCGTGTTGTTGTCGAACACCGTTAGGGCCGCTTGTTGTCACTGTCACTCAAAGTTGCATTTCAAAATTACACAGAATAAATGTTTATTTTGTTTAGAATTCAGATGGGTTTGATTTGGTGCGCGGCACATATTTGCTGTGCGGCGCACAGTGTGCGCGGAGGACGCTTGAGCAGTGCGCAATTGCGCAGGCGCGCACCTTAGAGGGACGTTGCTCACAGGGCACAGAGGAGGCGTCAGTGCGATACAGTTTGCGTATCGGTCACGTGACCAAAGCAGCTCATGATCGGTCACGTAACTTTCTAAAAGCGGTACGCGCACCGACACAGGGTTTCGCTCTATGAGCTCTACGCATGCGCCGATGCATCTGTGTTGGTTTCGCTCTATGAGCTCTACACATGCGCCGATGCATCTGTGTTGCAGGACCCATCACTACTGTTACTAGAGAAAGGTACAGGAATGACGGCGTGGCGAAGTTGGTAGAGTGTCCGTGCCAGCAATCGGAGGGTTGCTGGTTACTGGGGTTCAATCCCCACCTTCTACCATCCTAGTCACGATACATGTTCACATTATTTATTGACTGTATCTAAAAAAGATAAAAATATATTTTTATTTAAATGAAGATATGAAATAATCCTAAATGAAATACAATGACTTGGTTTATATTATTGTATATACTAGGTCATAAAATCAGTGTCAGTTGAGTCGGTCCATAGGTTGCCTGTAGGAATTTTTAATGTCCAGCAAATGTCAGTATTTAGTGACACAGTATTGACACAGTATCAATACAGTTTTGCAATGTGTCGAAACGCTTCATGAGGCCTCATCAACCCATCACTAATATATATATACATATATATATATATATATATACTACCGTTCAAAAGTTTGGGGTCACATTGAAATGTCCTTATTTTTGAAGGAAAAGCACTGTACTTTTCAATGAAGATAACTTTAAACTAGCCTTAACTTTAAAGAAATACACTCTATACATTGCTAATGTGGTAAATGACTATTCTAGCTGCAAATGTCTGGTTTTTGGTGCAATATCTACATAGGTGTATAGAGGCCCATTTCCAGCAACTATCACTCCAGTGTTCTAATGGTACAATGTGTTTGCTCATTGCCTCAGAAGGCTACTTGATGATTAGAAAACCCTTGTACAATCATGTTCACACATCTGAAAATAGTTTAGCTCGTTACAGAAGCTACAAAACTGACCTTCCTTTGAGCAGATTGAGTTTCTGGAGCATCACATTTGTGGGGTCAATTAAACGCTCAAAATGGCCAGAAAAAGAGAACTT